>NC_024311.1:10721803-10742057 GCF_000523025.1 Cynoglossus semilaevis | reverse complement strand
TTCAGGTTAGGAGAGGCGACGCAACAAATCCAGGGTGGATTTTAGGCCTTCTTCATGATCGTCAGGGTCCATGTCTCTTCGGAGCAGCCTTGATGGATAGTGCTAAGTCTGAGTTGCATGGTACAAGGGACAGCAAGAGATAGAACTCTTTAAAAAATACACCAAGACAGGAAGAATGACACTTAGCCCTTAATCATCTCTGTGTCTGCAGGGATCCCCTGTACTTTTGTGTCTATTGCAGATAATGGTCTTTCCTTACTTGACAGCATGTCTTTGCAGAGCTGGAGCTGTGTAACCAATGCTTTAGTGTATCAGGGTGACAAAGCGTTGCTAGATTCGGCAGTGTCACGGCTCATCATGTAGTGACAATGCTGACAGCTGTTGTGTTAAGACAGGGAGGCTGTTGAATTGAGTTAGAATAGATTCTAGTGCAGCAGACCCAACTTCCATAACAATGCCTTCCCTGAGGATCACGCTGCTATGTGCAATCCAGCAACACCAGCTGGAACCACTGGAAGACAGGGAGGGGAAGTAATGGAAATCTTGGATTGCTAACCAAAATGCTGCTTCAGTTATTGGAAGGCATGGGCGCTTGTGTGTCAGGAGAAAAACCAGAGGCAAAAAGAGTACAAGAATGACAATGCTGTTTGTGGGATAGATCTCTCACGCACTATAAAGGCTGGCAGGCTGTCTAAGTATACTGGCTCATTTCTCAAAAAACAAAAAAAAAAAAAAACAAAAAAAAAAACTTGGAGGAAAAAGTCCTAGCCATCACATATAACCACACCATCTTGAATCTGTCCAATCCCATCAGCCCTCTTCTGTAAGCCTGTCAGAGGAGACATATTCTTGCCAGACATTCTGCTAGTTTTCAGGGACTTCCTGTTTGTTGAAAACAGTACCGACAAATTGTATAATGACAAATGGTGGCCCAAACATCGTGGGAGCATGCTGCCTTGGGACCTCAAACTCAGTTGCAACTAATTTCGTCTCAACCCCAAAACAAGCAGAACAACATGACAATGACCAGGCTTTGTCTGTTTTCAGGCAAAAAAACAGTTCCTGAGGTTTGGCTTGATGTGAAGAGAACTATACTTGTATTTATCCACTTTCTAGTGGGCTTTGAACTGTTTTAGGAATAATAGTGTTCAACCTGACTGAAGGACAGACTTTTTATTCCTACTTTTTTTTGTGTTTAGATCACATGTTCAGACCGAGGACAGGACTTGGGACTTCTGTGTCATTGCGTATGTTGGAACAACCTTGCAGTCTTTAAGAGTCTATTTATAATGTGGGAACTGTCATTTACTAACACAGTGGTTCTCAAAGCAGGGTGCGTGGAGCCCTTGCAGGGCAGGCATGGCAAAAACAACTGTTTTAGGAAGACAGCTAGAGAAGTTTGCAATTTCTGTTTTTTCCTCGATTTGTTCTAAAATTCATTTTATTTTGTAGGAAATATTGTTGTAATATAAAGTTTTTACTATCATTTCACTACACAGGTAACAGGTTAATTGGTAAAATGCCAGAGATTTTGTTTTTTTTTTTACAAAATTTGAAGTATACAACTCGACCAGTTTATCTTTTGTAGCCATATGAAGACAAAGGTCATGGGAAAAAAAGATGGGCAATTGCTCAGCTGTTTGAAGGAATGACAAACATTAGTAGTCGTATTCAGGCTCCTATTGGTCCATCCAGCTGTCAATCACATTCAACGACTGAAGCAGACAGCAAAGCAAAAGGTTTTTCAAGTCACGTCATCAGGCTTAACCAAACTAGCACGTGAGGCGACTCCCGTCTAAACGCTGTGTGCTTGGTCAGAGCAGTGTCAGATTATTAACATGTCTTGAATGTCATGTCATGTGAACATGACATGATAGATTGAGCTGAGATGGTCTGCACAGGCAGGAACAGGAATTTCAGGCATGTAAATAAATGTGTAAAGGCGTTGATTTTCCATCATCAGTATTTCTGCTGAAGTGAAGATTTCATGCATGTATTGACAACTTAAAAATAATCTAAATGACCAAAGGTTTGCCGTTTAGAGATGTCAAAAGCTTTGGCATCAAATGGAAATCTGGAGGAAAGTCATAAAACAAATATAGTTTTCTGTAGAGCTAACTGCTAAGTAAAAAAGCTTTAGTTTGGAAGATTTCAACACTTTTCCAAATGACTTTCTCAGTACTGACATTAGAGGTGCTATTATATGATGTATTCCACACAATGGTGTAAGGTCAATAACTTCAAATAGCTGATATAATTAACCACAGTGTTATTTTTTCTAACAAATCACCTGCTAAATGTCTTGAATACACAGGGTCTCTGTGTCTGAAGAGTTACTGAAATGCCAACAATAACTGCAAATCCTTTTTTTTTTTTTTTTTGCCGACCACAAATCTTCAACAGCCTCATGTATGTTTAAACAGGCCTCCGTAATGGCACTGCTGACCGAGTGCTTATATTTGGCTGCTTAACTTTGTCGCCGGGCTGTAATGAATGTTGAGGTAATCTATTTCATCCCCCAGCCATTAGCAGGCTGTGAACACTCTCTAATACCAGTCCGGTCCTCATTTTCCGGGCCTCTGGTCGCACAGAGCAGTGGGCACCTAATTCGCTCAATGAAATGGGGCTCATGATTACTGGGGCAGAGATTTAATATATCACGGAAAATTAGGTCGATTTTAATAAATTACCCATCCCACTGAGTAGTGCTCCAGTGGAGGAGGGGCTGTTTTCTGCTGGCGAGCGAAGTAGTTGTTTCAATACGTGTATTACAACGTGGGGAAGGAGGGGGGCAAGTTAGCTTGAAGGTGCCCCCCCTCCCACCCACCCAAATAGAAGACATCAGCACTTTCCAGATGCTTAGTGACTTTGGAGTCCTTGTAAACAAAAGTAATTAAAGTATTTGCTTCATCATGGGTTATCTAAATGGTCTGTACACTGTGGTAACTCCAGGGCTATATAATCTATATTCATAGCTGGCTGGACCTCCCAAAAAGCCACTGGCCTCTGCGCTGGCACAAGGCAAGTTGTCACACAATGCCTGGGTGAATAAAATATGACTTAGTACATTTTCACCATGTAGCATGGGGTGTCTTTTACTTTTACTGTAGCACATGCCTGTGATGGAGGACGAGCGGGAGAAAAGGCGAAATGCCTTCATAAATCATTCCCTGCGTTCTGCCTCAAAAATAGAGCTCATGTGATAAATGCAAGTTTACTGGAAGCGTTTTAACTCTGAACAATGAGTCTGTGTATATATGCGTACGCGTGTGTGTGTGTCTGTGTGACAAATCTGGAAGCATTTTATGGTCAGCCGCAGAGGCCTCTGTGATTGGACAAGCTGTGTCACTCCTGGTCTTAAATGGCTTTGCACAACAGCGAGGGCATCCGCGAGTCATCCCACCACTTGTGGGATGAAAAAATTCCAGAAGATTCACCACATGGTTCATTTCTATCCAAACTGCTTATTCTATCTCCAGGCTTTTGCAAACACGTGAATCATCCTGGAAATCTAAGATTGTGGTCCATAATCAATACCCACAGCTTTGTACCGTCTAATCTGGACGTACATCAGAAAGTGGAGAATAGTAGCGCTGACTCTTGTTACTAGGGATGAGAATGTCACTGATCGATCCTCATTGAGTTAGAAAATAATAATAATAATCCAAATAGGTTTGTTTGCATTAACTTTTTAATGTAAAGTATTTACATTTGGTTTTTGACTATAACTAAACTAAAACTGCATAAAAACATAACATTTCCTCAGGAAAAACAGATATGATCTTTCTTTTTTCTTTGTCTAAAAGGTTCTTTACAAGGTTCTTTGTGTATGGTTCATATCAGTGGTCTTCTATTAATTTAGATATTTTTCTTTTGAACGTTTAAATAAAATACATGGTTATATGAACTTGAACATTATTTTTAATTTGCTTAATATTTTTGCAAAATTTCAAAATCATAAATCAAAATGTTCCAGTCCCCAGCTTTATCGCCCCATTAGTTTGGGGGTCCTTGGCCTGAAAAACCACTGGTGTAGAAGAATTTATCGAAGTTCAGCCTCAACAAGAAGAAAACGATATACATCACTTCTTTACAGTGTTTAATCCATTTCACACAGATAGAAGGACATGGAAGAATAATTAGGACAAAAAACATTACCAAAACATTATTGATGACAAAGACAAATTACTGTAAAATGTTACAGTAACACACACTATGTTACCTAAGTATTACATCGTTCAAGAGTACATGTACATGTATAGCAGTATAAAAGTTAGATAATAATATTAAAAGATTTACACATTTCCTTCATCTTCTGGTAAATGCTGGTTTATTCTTGATAGCAATGTAGAATTCTTTTTCTTTATTTCACAAACCTTCTACAAACATCCAAACATCCCGTCTCTGCCCCGATGATTCCACTCAAGATTAATCTAAAACCAACGTGAGACATTCATGCTTTAAGCAAAGAAGCTCAACTCCCTGCTGCCTGTTTTTCTTCTATGTTTAATTGATAGAAAATGCTCACTTCAAAGTAAGAGCACAGTGGGATTTAATGGGCATAAAATGGACATTAGCATTTTAAAGAGGTGGATTAACACATTAATCCCAGCAATTTTCATCCAGCGTTTGCGATCGTCACAGCGTACAAACTGGTAATGGAGCTTAACTGGCTTTTTGCTTCAGTGTTGCTCTCAGAAACAACACAGGCACTTTTAGGTTTTTCAGATCAGGAAATGAAAGAGGCAAAGGTCAGATGATGACTTTCACACAGGTGAAATTTAACAAACAGATGTTCACTGTGTTTTTGTGGGGGAGAAGCAATAAAAAAGGATTGAAAAGTTGGTGCCAGATATAAACTCTGTTTTTCAGAGGTATCCGCTGATCTGAGACATTTGATTCCAAAAATCAAAATGTATCATCTCTGTACACAGGTGCTGTGGTGGACAAGGGACATACTGAATGCTGAATTTATTTTGGCCCGGTACAAATATGCGTCTTTCATGTACATCTGCCATTACCATCACATCTCCAATACATTCAGGTGCACGATGTAGAATATACAGTATTTACCAATAACACTGTGGGTACGGGGCCTAATACTGTCAATAGATAATACAAAAGTTGTAGTCATACTTTAATGTGCAAATCCAATGACCTGATACTTTAAACAGCTTTCACTGGTAACCAATATATATATTGAATAACGTTCTTTTTAATAATAAAAAAATAAAACTGTGTTAGAGGATTTTCTGCTTGGTGTCTTCAATGTGGTTTAAACTGAGTTTGCACGGGGACCACCTATATAACAGTGCAATCCAGTTTTACATGTTCATTTGAACCCAATCTAAAGAAATACCTGTATTGATACACGCTATCGGTGAGTAAACAATCTAAAATACTTCTTCTCCTATCGATTTGTACCCCAATACAGACCCTTCGTTTCTAAAAAGATAAAAGACTTCGCTGAGACACCCTGACTGCTTTGAGTCGCCTATAAAACACACAGCCATGATTTGTTTTTACATGCCACCAGTCAAACACATGGAAGGAGGAAGTGGTTAGCGTTTGGTCCTGGAGGAGAGTCGCTCATGTTTGATGTGTGAGGGACAAACTCATGATGAGCGTACACAGCCTTACCTTCATGTGTTCACTACCATCTACGCACATAAATCCCATTCACACATCGTCATCATACCAACGTCAGCTGTCATCAGTGACACAAACCCTCAGTGGCAGCTTTAAGAAGGATCCTGATGGAGCGTGGACCCCATCAGTGGCTCACACTTTCATTTTTATCCCCGTGCTGCCGCTCCTGCTTTTTGTTCAACTCCTTCACACTACAGTTTTATGTACACACACCATGCAGGCCCACTGTATCCCCATGCAAAGAGAACGTAATGTAGGTCATCAGACAAAGCTGACTGGGAGAACGCCGTTAGATTTGAGTGGCAAGCCAGTCTCCAGAGTAAAGGACTGATGTAAAAGGGAGGATGTAAAGAAGAAGAAGAAGAAGAAAAAACAGGCAGAGGGAAAAAAACACAATGAAACAAACAAAAGCTTTTTCAACACACTGTAGAAATGTACTGTGTGTGTGTTTTGGATGTATTCACTGGTGGGTAGAGGTAAGAAAATACAAAAACACTGCTCTCTCTCACTCCCTTCTCTCTTAGTTCTTGTTCTCTGGTGAATAGTTTATGCTTCGTACCTGCTGCTCACCTCTCCACTTCCTTCCGTACCATTATCACTCCGACATGAGATTGCACTCAAGAAAATGTTGGAATTTTTGATAACATGGCTTGTGAAACTGAAACACACTCTGAATTAATAAACAATACAATATGGAGCTCTTAGTGTGGAATCCACCCATTTCCTTCCTCTGGCTGAATATTATTAGTGATATTACTTTTTTTTTCTTCTTTTGTCTGTTGTCCGGCACCATCTGAGTAATATTAGAGAAAGCTCTCAGCTTCCTGGACTGGAAATGGAGATGGGTGTTTCCTGGAACATGCTCTGGCAGGGTGCTGTGATTTGCGCAGCTCCTGAATCTCAAACACAAATGAAATCTGAAAAGACTGGGATGCACTTATCTTTCTACTAGCTCTGTAAAAGCCTGCAACATCTCCACATACAGGTGCTGTGCAGTACCACAGCTCTGGACCGCATCAGACAAAGACTTTATAAACGGTTTGGACTAGACCGAGACAGAACTGGTACTTTGGGCTGCCATAGATTAATTTGAATAAGTTGTTCTAAACTTTTTTTTCTTCTAACATGACCTTAAACCCCCCCGACTCCCTAACACAGCACCAGCCTTCACTTTCCTACAGATTTATGAGATAAGGACAAAGACCCCTCTGTGAGACGTAATGTCCACATTCCTATAAAAAAAGTTTCACCGTGGTCAGAACAAAACCAGAAACACACCAGAGCCAAATAGCGATTAAAGATGTCGTTGTCATCTGAAACACACACAACACAAAAGTTACAAAAGTATTAGATGTCTGGTTTTTATCAAAAGGAAAAGGAAACATCAATGCTGGAAAATGTTCACCCAGGGGCTACGTGTGGTCAGTAACTTCAAATGTTATCAGAGACATGGTCTTGTCCTCATCCTTTTGAGAATAATTAGACTCACCATGTCTGAGGTTCGCTCTGATTTGTGTCAGCAGCTTGAGAGACGGCCAAGTCACTTGGACGAAAAAAAGGACAAAAATTTATTGTGCAGCGCTTGCCTTTTCATTTGCCTTGGCCGCGCTTTTGACAGCCTCAAAAAGCTGGTGAGCACCGAGACTTTGAACTGTATGATAAGGATCAGCTCGAGTCAGACGTACGCTCGGCTTAGAGGAATCCAATTTTACATAAGGGGCTCTCAAAGAACTGCGACATGTGTAATTGAATATAGAGTATCCTGATAAAGTGATCAAAGCGTGCAACTAGCAAAGTAAATGAAAATAAATACGGTTAAAAAAGAACACTTGTCTTCAGTGGCAGAGGGGGATTCAAAAGGATGCTGCTCCATCCAGACTTGTCTTTTAACGAGTATCATAATGAGGGGGGTTTCCAAAAAAAAAAAAAATGACAAAGATTTTTTTTTTTTGATTAGGACAGCCCTGTCTGTTCTGTGTGTATGTGTGCACATACATAGATGTTAAAGTGTGGAATAGATCCATCCATTCCTGATGTGGCTCCCAGCAGTCGACAGCTCTGCCAACCGTTGTCATTTTCTGGCAGCCAGATTACTCTTGGGGTGGCATTTTCACAGTTGTCAAGTGAGGATTTAATGGCCAATTATCCTCAGATAAATATATCTCTACTGAGGAGAGGGAGCCATGGTAGGAGTGGGAGACTATCGCTTCTAATTGTGGGCTAAAGAAAAAGAAAAACATGTCTGGTCAAAGCCTCCAGAGACTGGCCCACTTCCTATATTCCGGCATCGCCACTTCATCATCACCAAGGAGGGAGTCGGATCTCTTAAAATAAAATCCACTGTACTGTAAATCATGTGTTATGCTTACAGCTCAAAGTACACGCTGTCGTAAAACAGGGTGTCACCAACTTTTCTTTGACCAGAGCTGTGCTGTCGATTGTCTCCCCTCCCTCCTCCACTGGTGTTCATGACAGGGAGGGGAAATCACTCAGCGGGAGCCTGTGGGCCTGTGGGCCTGTGGGCTGATGGAAACACCAGAGCGATGGATATAAAAAACAGTGGTGTTTGCATGTCACTGCTGTGTTACTGAGTAGAGGAGAAATATTTCCATATTAAACAATTACAGTCACATTTATTAATTCTTTCATACGGTGGTGTTCTTTCCCAAAACCAGCAGACTGCATTAACCGGCAAATATTATTTATTGTGACTCATTAGCTGAGTCTGTACACAACCGGCTGAGTTCACAGACAGTCACTGCTTTAAGCTCTGACTAATATTGGTTGCCCCAAAAGAACAAGTGTGTAGTTTTCCTTGAGCAGCAGCTAACAGGCTGGTTTAGTCACAGACATTATACAGACATACGTCTCTGTTGCTGACAGGTTAGCAGTGTGTAGATGTCAATGGGGATCGAGGCTAACAGGCTGAGTGGCCTGCACCGACGCCACCTCAGGTTAATGACAATGACAGTCTCAATCGCCCGGGTGGTGCAGAGGATTTAATGCTTCCCCTTTGGCACCAGGAAGTGCTGATAATGATGCCGGGTGGCACAGAGCGTGTCCTCTCTGACATCGGGAATGATTTAAACTCCTGCAATTGTGGGCAGGTTCTTGTACGCACACACAAGAAGACAAGCATACACACGCAATTATGTTCCAAATACACCTCACAACCTAAACACTGTCCACCGGCTTGGTGAGAACAATTACAAGTGTCAAGTTGTATAAAACACCATGAACAACAAGTACAATGGAACAGTAATGTCACATAGTATTCAATATGTTTGTACTATATGTATTCGTGGGAGTATCTATGGAAATACTACCTAGTTTCTTTGGTATAATAAACATTTGTAATGTTTCAATTTAGCAGTTGTATTTTGAGTTTAAAAACGAATTGAAATCTAATGGAGTATAAGGACGTACTGTGACTTTGGAAGAGTACATGTTCACAGCTCTGTCCTTGACCATTGGCTGTGTTGTTTGTTTGTTCTTTAACAGGATTCTTTAGAATATGTTTGAAACGGGTCCTGAGGCCAAAACAGTGTTGAAATAATATATTTTTATATAAAAAATATATATATTATTTTTAAGGCAAGTTAGTTAAATTAAATTACATGATACATTAATACATATTAGGATATTACCCTATTCATCAGCCAAGACATACCATATAATAAAGTAGCATTACAACTAGCACAAATTTAATTTTGAATCCTACACACACACAGTAACAATGAGTACCAGCAGTAGTACGTAACCCCATTGTTGGACAAAAAAAATGCATCTATACAGAAAGAATAAGCTAAACTTTGCAAATGGAATACCTGTCAACTGATGACTTAGCAGGAGTTATTAGCAGGAGCTACATGGCATGTAATCAAATCATTATTTTACTTATTATTTCACACCCATGCCATACATCCTGGTGTTAAAATATGTATTTTAAAAAGTTTTTTGCAGCCCGACTTTGTCATGTTCTCCACAAAGTACTCGCAGTTCTTCGCCCAGTGCTAGGCTAGGAAGCTCTGACATACTAAAACTTAGCAGCAGTGAGAATATTGAAGGTGTGAATGTGGATAGATTTCAATAGTAATTGGGTTTGTGACAGCAACGTTCATTTTTTCAGCTAACAAGCTACCTTGCTAACCAGCTTTTAGATACAACCCTGTGCAGTGACCTGTGTTACACATGTCACAAGTCTGAGGATGTCACACCAGGAGCCAGACATATTTTATGTGCACAGCTCATTATTTCAAATTGTAACATACATTTCAGTGGTATTTTAAATGAAAAATCCAATTACAACTCAACATTAGGCCTGTCACCAATGCACATCAATTTGCAGTGAACGTATATCCGGCCTATTAGGATACATTTCCTGTCAACTTACAGAACAATGCATGGTGCAGTCATTTAATATTTGCTCTATTGTGTTACCATTTTGATTGACTCATTCATTAAGGTTGCTATTCTTGAACTCTGTTGCATGGCAAATACCAAAGCAGGGTTTATTTATAAAATGATAATAATAAAAAGAAGGTTGCAGTGAGACAATATTAGGATATTAGCCAACAGTCAGTGTTATAACTTCATGTAAGAATCTTCATTATTCCATGACCTCTACACTGGCACAGGTACAAGCTGTTTTTGAAAGCAGGCTAATTGATCAGAAAATATTTTTCCACATTTACTATTTCTCCTCTCCAAGCGTATGTTTCGGCTGTCGCTCCACACTGTCCTCCTCTACCTCCTCTCTCCTGCCTCCCCTCTTTATATTTACATTATCATCATTGACACAGTAATGACTGGTGTGATTATGCATGCGGACGGGGCTGTGAACGGGTGTGTTGACACAGTGTTGACAGGTTGGCGCGGTCATATCTCTCCCACTGTCTCAGGTGGGAGCTCTGGTTATGCACAGTCTTCATTTAGATTCGATTACAGTGATGCACGCCTTATGGGTGTCACTTCTCTTCCGCTTCACAATTTAGGGAGAAAGCATGGGCAGTAATTGTGCTACCTGGGTGTCGAAGCCCTGGTGGCAAATCAAGCAGCGTGGTGCGTGGTGCCACATCGTCTGGCTGCCTTTCCCCAGCTCATTTATTTGCTTGCAGTTGTCAATGTGAGAATATCACGGCGTGCAAATTAGCTTGCTGGGCCTTCAAGCAGCCACTCTGCCTTTCCCCACCCATTCTGTCTGAATGACGTCTGTTATGTCCAATTAAACCCCTGGTAGGTGTGATTAAAATGTATATGTTTGTGGTACATATGTGGAGTATAAACAAATACTGATGCAACCGCTGCTTCCTCTGCTTCATTACCTGCAATATGCGTATGCTTTATTTATTGTTCGACATCTAGAACAGATCACCAGCTCTTGAAGGCAATGAGGACGAACGTGGACATTGTATTTATAAACACATCTGAGAAGTGACACATGCCACGATAACAAATATCCTCAAAGTAAAAGAGTCTGTTGGGAACAGAGAGATCAGTGTTTCTTCTCCAGTCATCCGAGCGTAGCTTCATTTTACCAGCTCCAAAGCCTTTGGGTATTGCAAACTGCAAATAGCCAACAGCGGTTTCATGTGAAACAGAGTAGTGAAGCACATGGGACTCAGTTGGTTAAGTATGCAGCGTTAGATGTGCAGCCCATACTGTTGTATGGTTGTTGTTGTCGTAAAAGATGTGAGCTGCGTATTAGTAAAACACTGCGCTGTCTTTGACCGCTCTGCTCTCCAACTGCAGCAAAAACAAAATGAGGCGGGGAGAGTTCAAAGTGGTGTGTGTTTTGTGTGTAGTCATGGTGGCCTGCTTCTGAGTTGCTTTCATCACATATCTGAGTGATGCCACAGTGCCCAGAGGGGGCGATGTCACAGCAAGGTCAATGTCAGATATGAAAGAGGGAGAAGTGGCTGCCAAGGACTTGTGGGGCGGAAGACAAATTTAACCAGAAATTGTCCTGAGGTGGGAGGCAGGAAGGGATTCCATGTGGCACATGTGCCGACGCGGCTGCACATCAGGCCTGTTTACTGTCAGTCGACTGCGGGCCACGAGGTCTGGGTACTGGGATAGTCAACCACATGCTTCTGTTTATGTCTCCTTCTTTATCTCTTCATCTGTCTAGTTTCTGTGGGACACAGTCAAATGGACAAAGTACTCGTTGAACAAAGGCAGCAGTGGTATCTTCAGAACTACGCTTAGTGCTCGGAGCAGCTGTGGAAATGTCAAACAGGGCTGAGATGAGAGCAGTGAAGTGAGTGGGATAAAACTGCTGACACCTCATTTCCTTTTATTCCCCAGTTCTGAAGCTACTTTTGTCACTGAAAGTCTTATATACTGTACATATGTGTGTGTGTGTGTGTGTGTGTGTGTGTGTGTGTGTGTGTGTGTGTGTGTGCGCAGACCCCACCCCACCTCTCATCACCTGTGCTTTTCACCCTCACGTCAGACACAGAAACACAACACATGCGATCACGCAGACTGCTTCAAATCATCCCCAATCTGCCTTTTAGAGGGATTTGAAGAGTAAGTCATTGTTTTCTTCAGACTGGCTGTGTGCCCGTGTTGTGATCGCCGTCTCCACTACACTATTCTCTTCTTCCTGACACGTAGATCTTATGTTTTAAAGATGCTTTTAATGGGAATCAAAGTCTAAATATTTTAATGCAGCTTCTTTATTATTCAGCAGACTCACAGGCATTTTCATCCACCTTTCTACGAGAAATCCGTGTGCCTCATGTCTTAGCAGCGCAGGTACACGGCTTCAGCTGGCAATATTACAAGGATTAGCATGGCATATGAAATATTTAGTGGATTTCCTCCCTCTTCCCTCTAAAACCTTATAAATCAAATGACTGCCAAATGTCATTAAAGTGGTGGTCTCTGACTGGGTAAGGAAGAGTCCCTTTGCATATTCAAATTTGGGTTGGAAGAAATGAAAGAGCAGGAAAGGTTACAAGGTTTAACTGACAGCCCCCAGTGCCCCAGTGGATAAAGACTTGAGGAAGGGCAGATGGAAGAAAGAAGAAGGGGTAGTGGGACTGTTTAAAAGAGAATATGCTGTTTGACATGCCAACCCAGTGTCCTTGTGGCATCGGTCCCTGCTGGCATACACTGAGGCTGCTGTCTGGCTGTTTTGATTAGTCAAAGATGTTTTCCCTCCACTTTTTCCTCCTTATTTTGGTTGAGGCGTCGCCTCACGGTGGATCACAGACGGGGGTAAGAAGAACAACCAGCTGTCTGTGTCACCGACTGTCACCCAGCATTGTGTCTCCGTGCTCACAGGCTAAACAGATGATGGACATTTGAATGGCAGTCACCGCTCGGCCCACCCCTCCCCGACTCCCACCCTCACCACCTCTCCCATAAAACCGTGGCACACAGAGGATACATCGATATTCATCCCCTCATCCACCTCCCGCCTTTTTGACTCATTCATATGTAAACGCAGAGATAAAACATATGCTGCTAATTTGCAACAAATCAACGTTGACCCAGGCTGACTTTCTCCTGCAGTTATTCTTAGTAAGAGTCACCAGACGTCCCGCACCTGTCTGGGATTAAAGCTCTACCTTATTTATTTCAAAGTGCGTCGGTAAGGAGTGTCAACAAAAAGCAAAGCAGGCCCATCATCTGCATTTCTTCTACAAGGCGACATAATGATGTAAACTATCAAAGAACACTGATTTCGTGTAAGACACTGGGGTTTGTTGTAATGGCATTGGCGCTGGTCTCTGGAGACAATTTGAAAAGGCAAATTTCAAAAGATTCACAAGGCTCTGTTTGTTACATTAGCTCCAAAGGGAAATCAGCCTCTGAATCATCTGAATGTGAACTCATTGACTGGCAGCTGTCCTTGTGTCGACACCTCATCAGACATGACAACGTTGATCTGAGAGGGAAACAATGAGCAAAACAAACTTTGATTTCACTTCACTTACATCATTAAAACCACTCACAGGGTCACAGCGAAAAGAGAATCAGAGGGGGGAACATCACAGAAATCAGAGCCGGATTAAAAGGAAACAGTGTTGGCAAATTTAATATCCATTATACATCAAATTGATAAATTTCATTCGGAAGAAGTCAAAGGTGTGAAATATTCATGGGAGCTGTCCAAAGTTGTTTTTTTCATCCCCTTTCTCTCCTCCTTCTCCTTCTCTTCATGTTGACTTGACTTTCTTCTCCATTAATTATCATGCCCAGGAGGTTTTCAGGGAGAGGAGCAGCCATCAGGCTGAATCATCTTGACAAGTCGGCATGGCCCAATTACAACAGTGCTCCACCGGGCTTTGATGTGGCGGAAAAGCAGAGAGATAGGGGCAAATTGCACAGCCATATTATGGTAATGATCTGATTTAATCCTGCCACTAAACTTTATGTAGCTTGTTTAAAGAAGATGCTAACGCTAATTACAGGGTTGCACCGAGGTGTTAGGCGGGATCGAGGAATGGAGCCTGAGCCGAGGGGGCTTGCGGTGACTGCGTTGCCACCATAGTTGCTGGGACTTTCCCGTTCGCAAAACCAACTTCAAGCATGTTTTAAATGAAAATAAGAAAAAGTGAATTAATTTGCCTTTAATCAGCATAGGTGAAAAGGTCAGGGGTTACGGTAGGGCAGCACCTGTTTGGGCTACCTTTGTTAATTAACACATTAAGGGATGAGAGCTGACGCTGGTCTGAGAGGAGAGGAAGGAGATGGGGACAGCAGGGAAATAAAGGAAAAGTGGGGAGGGGAGATAGGGAGAGGTGTTACAAGGAACGCAGGATAATATCAGCCTGTAATTAACTTGTCACTTCAATTACAGCCCCTAAGATTGGAACTGTCTTGGGTTATGGTGCTGGTCCTGGTCTGTGTGGTTAATTAGGCTGACGAATAGCTCACACGCACTTTTCCGTTTCCCTGACTGTCACTTTTGCAACTCCTTGGTTTATTGTTCCTGAGGATGACCCAGCATGAAGCCCAGAACTGATTCCACTGTGGAGAAGGAGCATGACAAAGGCCGAACGTCTTCATACACTTTCCTCTTACGATTCAGTGGTCAAATCTTCAAACCAAAATATCTTAAAAAAACACACCACATAACGTTTGTTCTGATGGAGGAAACATAAATAAAATTAGTGAATAAGAAAGCTATCAACTGCAGACTACTGAGCAGTCACAATGTCAATCTATTGACAAACTATTGAAAGAACAAATACATCTATCCAGGTTCATTTTGCGTCAGAGATAAAAGTTATGCAGCATTCTAATATTTAAATTGTTTTAAGCTACTAAATGCAAGTAAAATGCTATAAATACTATATGAGAGATCAAGCTTCAGTACGCGGTATGATTTGTCCTCGGCGTTACCTCTCTCGGTGAAGACGAGGACATCTCCTGGGACGCTGAAGGCCTCTTTGTAAAGATTCATCACTTACACAGGCACTCGTGTGTACTATCACAGGCTCATGGTGTAATGCTTTGAAATCCCTCTGTTATACAGAACCTGTGCTCATGAAGTGTGCTGAGTATTTTGACACCGGTATTATCTAGAGGTGCAAAGAGTGAGCAAAGTCTGTTCTCTCAGAGTCTTAGAGAACCCCCNAGAGAAACTTACTTTGGCAAACAAGGGGAAGAACTTCATGATGGCAATGTAACTCATTTAGACAACAACCCCTACTGTTGTAAGTTTATATATATGCTGTTAAAATAGTTAAGATTTTTATTCTAATTAATCTCATAGCAGTTGTAGATTAATCGTGATTAATTGTTATTGTAATTTATCATGACTATTCAAGTTTATTATATAGCATTGTGATAAATCAAGATTCTTAAATACACATAGTACATTTTTTTTGCTTAAAGAAGGAATGTTTCACATCTGTGAAATCCAAATGTTAGTATTATTGATCGGGAAAAAACAACGAGAAACAAAGTTTCTCTCAAAATGTAGCTCCATACATTCGGCCGCTATCTGTAATGAATTGAAAACTGATTGATTAGTGCATTAATTTAGACACTCTATATCTTATATAGGTAAAATAATATATTATATTCCTTGTCAAGTGGCACCATAATGTACAGTGTGTATATAAATGGGTTAGAAGTAAATGAAAACAAAACAAAAACATAATGAACCAAATCATGATCAAATCATATAAAAAATATAACAATTAAAGAGTAATAGAAAAAAAAGACCAAATGGGTGATATTCAAAGTGAAAACAGATTTTAAATGCAGTTTGTTCTGCCAGAGGGAAGTGTATGATGACACCCTGACTACAGCAGAGTAAATTCTACTGCAGTGACAGTCTAGGACGCCTTAAGCTATCAGGAAATACTGCTGGCTGCAGCTGATGTTGCCACATCTCGCAAGAGAAAGAATCCACCAGGTCTACGAAAACCAACACCCCCAAAAAGCAGGAATCACATCACTTTTAAAATAGTCTTTTATTCCCTTGTTTTTGTCAAACTATTTTTCCATTTTTTGCCCACTGGTTGCCCCTTTGCTCCTGGAAACCTAGAGTATTTAGTTGGGCGGTGTCATTTGTGTTTATGAGGGGAGAGGGAGGGAGAAAAGGTGAGGGAATGACAAAGGAAACTAACAGAACCAGTCCTAGTAGTTGTTGTACTTTTTGTCCGTGCAACGTATAAGGTCTCAGATACACAGCTGTGATTAAGACACAGATTGACTGATTGGTGGAATCCTTGGTTAAGCAGTTACACTCTTACAGAAACATGGTTTTCCTGTAAGCGTCTGCCATCAGGATATGTCATCCATTTGAGGTTACGTTGGTCGGTCGCTGAAGAAATCTGGCTTTGACAGACGTCATTGGAGGTTTCAGAGATGCATTATGAGGCTTCCTCGCTGCCTTGTTCTTCTTCATGTATCTGTCAGTCTGTGGCCTTCACAACCTGAGCCCAGAGAGGCCTTCAGGGCTCCCTCTGTCTGACAGTGTCATTACTGGACAACATACAAAAGTTGTGGTTAACGAGACTGAAAACAAAGACAAACAGTGTTCCTTCTTCCTGAGAGGCCGTGTGACTGCGCACATATTTACTGGCAGAGAAACGATCCACGGAAAAACAGTTGACCTCTCAATCAAATTCAGCAAGTACGAGAAAATCGACTGGTGGATTAGTGTCAAAAGGAGCTTTTGTTTGTTTTCTACTATTGTGTTTTTCATTATATCTGGTTTAATTCTCTTTTCTCCTAACCTTGTTATGCATTTTCTCTTGGAAGTTAGCGTAAACCGTCAGTTTGAAAAAATTAAAATTGATTTGATCATCTGGTTTTCATACAATGGCATTCATTCATGTAAAAACAGTCACACTAAAAATGACAGAACAGTTGGGAAACACACACCTCATGAGTCAACTTGCATGCAGGATTTTTGTAGCAAAAAATCACCAAGCTTTTCTCCAGACTGCTGGGAACGCTTATTACCCAATGGCATCAGTCCCTTTGATCAGCAATAATCAATAGTGTGGCAGCGTCGTGGGCCGTCGCCAACGCTTGTTCCATTTCTTTTCCATTTTGCAGCTTGTTTACGAGTGATTAAGAGGCCTACTCCTTCTTTGTAGTCATCAGTCAATGTAATTGTCATTGACAACAAAGTTTGGCCCATGACACCTGCGACATGCCTACAAAATGAATGTGATGAAGACAGGGCTTTGGAAAATTGTGATTGTGTAAGAGAGCTAGGGTTAAAAGGCAAAATTAGTCTGACAATTACTCTGTGATGGTGTTTAAAAAAAAACAAAAAACAAAACCCAAAAATCCTGAACTGATTAATGCGTCACCACTTCATTTAAGTCTCTGTAAAGATCAAACGTGAAAGTTGAGCTCGGTTTCAGCGCTGCCATAAAAGTGTCCCTTCGCCGGCAGATTTGATGTGAGAGCTGGATAACAGTGATTACTTTTATTGTTTCTACCATTTGCTTTGCCTTAGTATGTAATGTAGTCAAGTCAAAAATGTCTGCGATGGGGAAGGAAGCAGTAGTGTCATTTTCCAAAGACTAAATCCCAAAGAGCTGCTGGTCCTGGAGAGATCCGAAGATAAAGGAAAGACTGTTGTTATCTGAAGTGCAGTGTTGTCCGTTGTTTCTCTTCATTAACGTGCATCTGCTTACACGGGAAGTAATCCTGAAGAGAATTAAACACAATCATAAAGTTTTCACACGTCACAAACTCTGCAGAGCGGCTCCAGAGGATGGCGCCAACAACACCAAATATGTCTGTTATTGCAAGTGACATTGTCATTATATACTGACACAGCATCTCTGCTCTAGTGGGGCATAAAACTGTCCTACTAAACCAGCAACATAAACACGTTGATAATTTACATTTATATGCCATCAAGAGGCGACATTTGCTGACACAAAAAAAATAGTTTCCCGCGCTCTGCCCAGAGTATGATTCTCATTATCCCGCCGAGGGAAAAGCGCGGCTGTGGTGTTAATAAAAAGTACACAGACAGTGACCTTTGTCAAGTCGCTTCTGCAAACTCCGGCGGTAAAATTGAAATAAAGGGAGAGTGTTCCTGCTTCAAGGAGATCATTAAAGGCTGCGTCTCTATGACAATTCTACAGATAGTCATGTTTAATGGACACAGAGGAGCTCAGAAGAGTCACGATGTTTTAATATGTTTTAAATATAGTCATGCAAACACTAAACTGAAAAAGAAAGGCTATTCTTAAATTCTTACAAAAAAAGTGGAGGAACGTCTACACCAAAACCTTAATTAGTCTATAATAAGTTACAGTGACCACGGCTGAAACAACAAAGCCCGTCAAATCATGACAAACATGGCTTCACTCTGACTCCTAAAATACATACAGCAGCATAACAAGCTGATTTACCAGGTTGCAAACAACATTTATGGAACAACAATCCGTTACAGAGTGTTATTAAACAGAGGCGTGTCCAGCAGACGGCTCATAAAAAAATTATATTTTGTTTCCTTCTATGTGTAAAATATGCAATCTTGTATTTTTGCGGTATTATTGTACAACTCTAAAGGCACATTGAAAAACAATTAGAGGATTTACTGCCAGGCATCAAATTAAACTGCCTGTGACCCCTGGGTTCACCCAGTCATCTTCATAAATCCCTGCTTGGACTGATTTATTGGAAGACCTTAAGAAGGGTTACCAGACGAGCTGTGAATTTGCTGAGTTGATGATGGCACCGTGTTTTTTATTTATTTATTTTTTTTATTTATACCGCAGCCTATTAGGCTCCTTTGGAGCTTAGCTGATCGCTGCTGATGGAAGGGTCAACGCAATGACAGTTGCGCGAAGAAATGCAATCAGCCCTGGGACCATTAATGCTGAGTTAATCATCCTTTATACTGGTGTACGTCTGTACAGGATGTACACAACAATATCAGTAGATTGTGCTACAGGATAAGTGTACAGTGAGTACTAACAGCATGGTACAATACAATATGTGTGGAGTGCCTTGTCAGTTGGATGAATCGGTGCTTTTACTTTGCACCTTTTTACATATTTGACCATATAAATATACATAATACAACTCTCGAAGTTCAATCATTTTGTATCCCTTTTTTGCTAATCAAATGTAAACATTTCCATTCAGTTTTACATGGCGTCACTTTAAAACTGTGGCTTTGACAGTTGGAAGGTTTCAGGTTTGAGTCCAGCTAGCACTGTTACCACCGAGGTGCTCTGAGCATGGCACCATCCCCACTCACTGCTCCCAGGGTGTTTAAAGCTGCCCACTGTTCACTTTGGTGATGGGTTAAAAGCAGAGGTCACATTTGGTTGTGTTCAGTGGTGAGCTGTGGTACAATGACAAGTAGTTCACTTTCCTGAGGAGAATTACTGTAATGTCTCGTACCAGTGCTGTTTGAAGTCATGTGCAAAATCTGACACAAACGTTTCATGTTTGTTAGACAAAAAAAACAAAACACTGTCAGTGTATTCTGTACTGTATTTAATGCTCTTCCTCCTCAGAGCAGTGTGGATGACGTGAAAATCTGGGCCCGTGTTTTTGCGTTATTTAACAAAACCAGATTACTAATAAAAGTGCTTTTTGCTTTGATCAATGGGAGAATCAAACATAAATTATTTTCAGATCCTGTCTGATTGAGTTTGTACACTCCATACCACTTCACAAGTTTTCATGGAAATAAAGGCTTTGTTGACTTGAGCTCTCTGTTATGGCAGGTGCCCTTTCTCACGCTCCTACTGAGACCATATGGGTCCCACCAGCTCGGGCCCCGTCTGCACCAGCCCTGTCACACCTGAGTACCGCAGATCAAAGAGCGCTGCCGTGTCTACAACCACACAGCTGCTGCACGTGCCAAACTTCCTTCTCTGTTCCAGTTCTTTTGCTTTAACATGTGTTTCCAAGGTTGACCACTAATCCTTCATTCATATGCAATACAGAGTCTCTGGAAGGCACTGGAGTGACAGCTCTGGAAACTCTGAGCCGTGTTGTTGTGTCTTGGGAGAAGTTGTCCCCCCCTTTGGTTTGCTCAGAGTTTGGTCTTTCACTCCCACCCCCCCTGTATGTTTGTTTTTGTGTTTGTAGCTGCGGAAAGCCACATTCTGAAAGTGAGAGCACGGGGGGGACAAAACCATCCGGCCAGACC
>NC_024311.1:10688800-10721770 GCF_000523025.1 Cynoglossus semilaevis | reverse complement strand
TAAAACAATTGTTCTTCATACCAGTGTGCTGAGGAGAGCTGAGAGTTTGGAGCTCAGTTCATAATTAAAGATCTGGATTGAGACTGTCATTAGCAAATTAATAAAAAGAAATGTTAACAGTTGCAACACGCTGGCTTTAACCAAAGCCAAAGAAACCTCTGGAACAAATAAATATTCCAGATAAGCCATGTTTCTGAACAACGAACAAATAAGCTAATTAAAAATATCAGCGTCTGATTAAACAGGAGAGAGAAAGCTATTGATTATCATTTGGCTTGCAGAGATTTTTTTAATTGTGTTTACCACATTACGGGACACACTTTGACGCAAGAAGGAACTACTTGAGATTAAGTTCACGTCTGCGGCAGCTCAGTTCTCTTCGAACAAGCAGTGTTTAAGTGATCTTATTGACTCCTGCAGATGCACTCAATCTCAGTTAACTTTTTTTTGTAGCCAGAATTGATTTGAAAAATTTCACCAGGGGCCTTTTTAATGCTATAAGCCTCATTAATTTCCTCGGAGAAATCCATCTTTATCCTTTTACATCAAGGGAAATGGGGATTCATTCCCTTAATGAAACCAAATCTGAAGAATATTCACAATTGTTTCGTTTTTTTGGAGCAATACTTATAGTATTAATCCCAAAAGCACTCAGACTTAATGTTCTCTACCGTTCTCTAACATCTAACGTCCCCAAACATTATAAAGAGTATTAACATAATATATAATTACTGTTATCTCAAGTGTTGTCTTTTTTACACAGCCACATTAAAACCCATTGTTTTTAATTGATAAAAGCACTTGATGCTCAGTATTATTAATATACAGATACAGAGAAGTCATAGCTCGAAACTACTGAGATGTTTTTCTTTAAATTTATAAGCGTTGAATAAATAAACATCCCTATGGCTTAAAGCTTACTGTTGGGTGACATCATGTAAATATTAACTAAAGCTAGTGAAAACAAAAACACATATGTGTATATATACATATATAGTATATATATACATATATAGTATATATATATACACATATATATGTACATCTGTTACTCGCTAATCTCTCCTTATGAAAAGCCATGACAGATCTCCACTCCCCTGCCCATTTCTGCATCAGAAGCAGCTGTACGTTCTACAGCACCGAAGAATTCAGCGCTTGAATAACTGACACTCACGGTACGACTGCAGCGACACGGACGAGGCCACACTTTTATTTTACGATGCAGATGTTCATCACGAATGAGTCACCGCTCCTCGGCAGCATTGTGATGTAGTGGCATCACTGTGTCACTGCCAGATGCAGCGGTCCAAATTTAATATTTTCATGACAACTGTTAAATCTCTGCAAAGCCGCAGAATTAGCACATCCCAGAGGTCAGACGTGGACCACTGCCGCAGAGTTTTCCATTCACCGAGAGTCACATTCAAGATGTTGCAGCTTCATCCTGAAATGAGATACTGAGCACTCGAACGAAACGATGCCTCGCCTTGATCTTCTTGCCCAAATGATCATTTCCTTCCATCATTCTCTGTCTGAAAGAAAGGACAGATGAATGGGATGATGTATTGAAGACATATTGTGGATAAATATGAAGCATATGACAGTGGACCACTATCTGGACTAACAGCAAAAATACATTTGTTTCGGGGGATTTTGACACTGAGTGGAATATGCAGTATTTTGTACACAGTGTTAACAAAATAGATGGTAATATTTCCCTCATGTGAACTTGCTTCACACAAATAGATACCAGATAAAGACTGTGGATATCTCCATGTTATTTACAACAATTCAAGACTTTTACTGTTTTGAATTGTTTTGGGGAACAACTGGAGACATGGTTGCTTTTTTGGGGGGGGCGGGGGGGTGTCTTTGCAGATGATACCAGAGTTGATCATATCAAACTTGTATTTTATATCAGCTACAAAACTTAAGATGTTTTGACAATTCTTTTCTTCGTTAGTCTCTTTGTTACGCCTTTTTTCTCACCTTTTTTTTCCAGTCTTTTTGGCTGCGTTTCCCTGCATTCCACCTGACTCCACCTCCTGTGTTTTCCCTCCATGGTAATTGCCCATTCTCTACACCTGTGTCTTGTTAACCATTGGTCTGTGTATCTATGCCCATGCCTTTTAACTCCTACAGAATTCACCTGTGGATCATGTATATTTAACTAGTCACAGATCTTTAACAATTACAAGTCATAATCTGATTAATCACAGACAGGCTGTGGATTGCTAACAATTAATCATGATTTATTGAGATAGATTACTGTTCCTTAATGTGACAAAAATAGGGAACAGAAAACATCAAAATGATGGATTTAATAATATGGGATAAAATCAAGAAAAAATATGCAAAATTCAACTCATATTGCTTCATACACAGGAGTTTGTGGTTTGTATTACTGACATTAATACAAGTGCATCTTGACAGAGGTTTGTTGAACACATCGACATTTGCTTTCAAGCGACATAAAACCCCTGTCCTGGAAAAGCATGTGTGCAGGGTATTTTAAGCCCAAACTGCTTCACTGAATTTAAAACTCATTCCAGGAATGTGTATAAATGTCAACACGTGTATCAGCAGTGGATGGAGGGTGGAATCATTTAGTATCCAGTTAGCGTTAGCATTACCTCTCCATTTGCACTAAAAATTTCAACCTGATTAATGTTACTAATTATTTTTTGACAGCTCTACTTTTTTTTTATAGATATCCAACTAATTCTGGGTTTAAGAAGTCTTGAGTCCTAATCCAGTTCCAATGATGTTCATAAAAACAGCTGAGTGGATTCGAACCCAAGACTGAAACTGAAACACTTCTCTCACTCAAAAAAAAAAAAAAAAACAGCAGTGTTGAGAGAGCAGCCAACGACCAGTTAGATAACTAAGCTGTTGGCTTAGAAAGAATAGATGCTGATAAAAATATGTCAAATAAAAAAGCGTGAGTCAGATTGGTATATAAAATAGAACCGTGTTGCCGTTGTTCTCAGACAACGTTGTCTGAGAAGTGGAACAGGCAAAATGAGATGTTCTGCACCAATGGGAAGCAGAAGGTTTGTAGGTCATTCTCAGGGGATTAGTGACAACAATCATCCTTAGTTTCTTTAAAAAAAAAAAAAGAACCGTGCTGTTAACGGCGACCACAGTGGACCTGAGTGAAGCTGAACATTGGAACAGTGCTTTGTTCATAATTCAATGAGGAGCAGGTTCTTCCAGCCTCGCGTCAGGGAAGGAAACTTTCTGTATAGTAACACAACAATGAATGAAGTGCAAATGCTGAGGCTCACCAAAAGGTTTCCATTTTGCTTGTCATGCACTCGCTGTCACTGAACTTGAGAGTGTTGTTTGGTCTGTAGCCCCGTGCGTTGCTGTTGGCACTCGCCTCCTCAAACCGAATGGGTGCCAGATGTACGAGCCGGGGACCCGGAGCACGGTGACTTTGCCGGGTCCTCGTTGTTGCTCAAAAGAACCACCGACCACATACAGTACACACAAACTGGCACCGTTTAATGAGTCACACAATTGCTTCAAAGGGAAATTACATCCATTTAAACCTGTCTGACACATCAACCAAAAAAGGGCAAAGAAAAATGTGTCTACCTTGAATTTATAGCCAAATGAAAACCGCAAAGACAAAAGTGGGCCATGTGCAAGTTATTACGGACACACTCTATTCTCGGAGATGAGAGCAGCATGTGGGGTGGGTAGGTGGGCGGGGTGGGAGGTGTCGTGGAGGGGGACATAATCTCTGCCCGGCCTATTTGTATGATACCAGACTTTGAAATGGAAAAATCAAAGGAAAGCTTTTTGGAACAAAATGTGAACTTTGTTTCTGTCTCTTTGTGATCGGCCGGCTCATAATAACCACTTCAGCTGTTGGTCCAGGCCAATCAGAGGGTCTGTGCGCCATTACTGTATCACAGGTGATCACAGAGAAATCAGGAGACAGGGAAAAATATAGTGTGAGCTGCTGACAGAGTACAAAGGGGTTGAAACTCACAGGAACGTGAACACAGGAAAACAAAGCCTCAGTACATGACCGGGGGATAATGTAATAGTCTGTGCGTGGCCTATAGTTAGAGGCAGACGGCCAGAGGGTCCCAACAGCTGTGTGGGCGTCTGTGACAACGTCACCAACACTGACTTCATCTACGATGTTTGTCAGAGGACGATCACAGAAGAATCAAGTAGACAAATGTCAATCGCCGTTCTCCGTGTTTCTGTCTGAAGTCTCATGACAGTCTCACAAATATTCCCCAGACGCCAACAGAGCTACAAAGTGCAGAGCTAACATGAGACGGCACCAGCTGTTACACATTTAACATAATGTCATTTTGTTAAGGACCAAAATAAACAAAGGCATGAAAATGTTATCGTGGAGGAAGAAATACAAAATGTGATTCTGCCGTTGATTTACAACAGGTTCAACTCAGTCCCGTCGTCGACTTTCTAGTTATTGATTTTAAATATGTACAGGAAAGGAAAGTTAACTATGTCATTGTGACACAGCACACCACTGCACACAACCAAATGTGACCTCTGCATTTAACCCATCACCAACGTGAACAGCGGGCAGCTTTAAGCGTCCAGAGTGCAGTGTGTGGGGACGGTGCCATGCTCACCTCAGTGGTAACTTGGTGGACTCAAACCTGAAGACTTCCAGACCCAAGTCAGCTTCCTTAACCACTAAGCCAACCACTGTACCACTCAATTTTACATTCAATGACACTGCTTTACACTGCAGTTCAGAGTACTAATCTTATATATTTCATCATATATTTCCACTGTGTGCTGCAGGGAACCAAACCCAACTTTGCCAACATTTAAACTGCTGGAATATACTGTACTGAAACAGACTTGTATTTTACTGCACTTCACTGTGAGGTCCGTCCTTCTCTTCTGTCTGTTTGTTTGGGGCTGATTAGTGAAATCACACTCACCTGTGTTTCCTTGTTAATCAGTCCCACTCGTGTCACCTGGTGCCCTGGGTTTTTGTACCTCTTCCTCACTCTCTCTTAGTTAGTGCTGTGTGTGTGTGTGTGTGTGTGTGTGTGATGCCATGTTGGTCCTGTGTTCCTCGTTCCTGAGTTCCTTTGTTTCTTGCTGCTTGTTCTAGACTGACATCCTGTGAGTTTGGAGATTTTTTTTTTTTTTTTGGCTTATTCTGTTAATTAAACTGTTTGCGTCTGATTCTTTTCTCAGGTACAGGACTTTGGTTCTGCCTGCTTCCTGAGTCTCATAAAATAAAATAAAAATAATTTTCTGGGGTTTTTTTACTTCATTTTGTCTGTATGCTCAGCTACTTTAGACAAAACCTCTTCTTAACCAGGAAGGTCAATAAAGTGTCATGTGAATTGTCCATCAGATCAAACATACACATAATCAGTGTACGTTAACTATGTCCTAGAGGACAGCTCAGACTGACTGTGGTTCTCCCTGTGTGTCTTAACAGACCAATGCAGTAGAAAACAAATGAACTATTAAAGTTCATCTCAGATTTCCTTCTGTCAGTCCTGCATTACAATCATAGCATAGCATTATTGGAGGGTGACGATAAATGATTATTGTGATATTGAACAATGAGGGTCTTAAGACTCTCACTTCACAAACTCTGGTTTATTTTCTTTACAAAAGTAGTAGGAAGTAAATGTAACCTTAGTCATCATCACTGTTCTTTTCTTCAGGTCTTGCTGAGTTAAGCAGCCGACTCTGTAGGGCTGCAATTGAACCCAATGTTCTTCATCAGTCTTGGCAACATTCTCCCAGGAAGGAAGAGAAGTCACACACTGGAGGAAGTGATGCTTGTTTTCTCTGGGGTCCTGCTGCGGCCCCTGGATGGAGGCAGACAGTACAGGGCCACTCTGAGGGCCACGCAGCATTCAGCTGCTTCAGAAACTGTTACCAGAAAAATCAGCTCAGCAGATGATCTGAGGCGAGAGGCACAGCAATAACATCTGAACACGGAGGTGAGAGGTGGGTCACCGGAGGGATATGAGGTCAGTGTGTGCTGCGGCGTGGTGTGTGTTCCTGACTGAAAGAATGTGGTTTAATTGTGTGTCAGAACTAGCAGGGTGAAACCAGGTTACCTGACACTCATAAATCTAGCTGTCCCTTCCATGTGTTTTACAGAAAGCCCATCTGTCTGTGGCGCTTGCAGTAAAACTTTGAACCACAAAAATAAAGTCCAGCCAACACATTCTCTGAAAAGCACACATACAGCACTAAGATGAAGTATCTGGTCATGACGTTGGTACTATCTCTCACTCACACACACACGTGACTTGGCGCATCATCTTCACAGACCACGCTCCTCTCCCACTAGGTTTAAAGCAGGAACAGTGTTTGTGGGGCCTGACTGCACATCTGGACGTGCTGCCTAAGAAGGCCGCAGTCACCTCCTCCTTCTCCTTCTCCTCCTCATCCTCCTTTCTTACAGTCCTCATCATCCTCCTACCCTATTATAAAACCCATCACACTGTGCCCGTAATTATTCCACACATGCTTGTGCTACAAAGCAGTAGCCAAGCCAAATGACAAACAGACCAAAGCCATAAATTAGGCCTCATTTATTTTTTAATGACTTGCACTCATAATGTTTGCCACTAATTCTTTGCTGCAAAAAAAAAAAAAAAAGTTGCAGCAGTGCACTTTTCCTGCCCGTGCATCACTCCTATTAACACCACGTATCTAAGCAACAAAACAAATATGACTGTGTCGGGTATGTGTTGAAAAATGACGAATATCAACAACAGCAGTAGACTCATCAGTGTAAATTATTCTCTGAGTCGAGTAAATGATCCAAGTTCTATAAAGACAGTTTTCCTGCAATATTGTTATGATTATTGTCATAAATCTCCACACACCAAGAACCAAATCTCAGTTAAGACTCTCTTTAGAAAAGAAGCCAGAAGACAAATACTTCTTAGGCTAAGTAGCTCAAGACTTAATCATACTGTAATTTTTGGACAAGTCCTCTGCTCCTTGCTTTTCTACTCTAATAAACTCTACTATACTCTGCTCAATTTGCCAGTGCCGTACTCTATTCTGCCTTACTGTCCTTCCTGGTAAAGTTAGATGTTTTTTTTCTGCTTTTCAAAGTCAAGTGTAGTAGTCAAAAGTAGGAGTGAATACAACATCTAAAGCAAACAGACACAGACACACTTTCTACTTTTTCCAAAGGCAGCTTCGCTTTGTCTTTGAGAGGAGTTTGAAGTCTGCTTTGAAAGATTGTCTAGTAAGGAGCCCTGTTCCTTCGGTTTTACTTTCTTAGTAGGACTGGACTGGGTACCTGCCAGTAAATGTCTTGGTATCACTGTGACCCCGGCCCTGGGCGTCTGTTCCAGGACAATCATCTTAACATCATATAGTTCAATGTAGTCCATAACTTCCTTGAATGTGGGAAATAAATAAGGATAATTTCATGTTTAGAAGTCACGCAAGATGCAAGCTCCATGGCTGCAATCACGTGATCTGCTGACCATGGAAATTTAGAGAAACAAAAGAAAACAAAAACCTCAATTTATATCACTCTGACAACACAGTATATTTTCTAAAAATACACCAATAATATTAAGGTTGAACTTTGTTAATAAAAAACTACTGTATAGTACACTATAAAAAAATTACTGTTTGGTTGAATGACCTCTCACCAATTGTTTATCAGGACTGACTATTTTGGGGGTTGCTGGCTAGCCATTGTATTTATAGTCTTCAAAATTGACAGGTGTGTTGTAAGACAAGAGGGGCAAGGAGAAGAGGAATTGAGAATAGAGGAGATGGAATGAGAGGAATCAAGGAGAGGAGAAAGGCAATGAGAGGAGGAAAAGATAGGACTGGAGAAAGGAGGAGAGGGGGAGGAACCAAGGAGGTTAAAGGAAAGGCAGAAAGGAGCGGAGAGTCAGGGAGAGGAGTGAGGAAGAGAGTTCTCTCTGAGACCATTGTCATTCAGCTGTAGCGAGCAGTCACTTAATCAAGCAGACATGTGGCACAGTGTGGCAGCTGCCTGTGTGCATAAGTACATGTTCTGTGGTTTCTGCTGGTTTAAGACAGGACGGATGTGGCACTAGTGGCAGCTTGTCTCTACTTGTTCCTGGTATGTTCGTTTTGACAGTCAGCTTAGACCCATGGGCAGACCCTGCTCACCCCAGCTGATTCACAAACACAAAACATTTGGTTTTCCAAGACAGAAATAGAAGCCACATTACCCTTCAAATATGGAAGGCTGTTGCCCAGAGAAACAAACAAAAAGTCCTTTAATGTTTTCCTTATGTCTGCTGGCTTTTTTCTTTTCTCTTTTTAGGACTATGGCAGATATATTCACATGCAGATGTGCAGCTCCAGCTAGCAGACCATATGCACGAGCATTAATCAAATGTTCCTGGGCTTTGGGTTTAGTGGCTGATTCACAATATAACAAATGTTCCTCCGAGCAGCACATCTGTAGAGGATGTCAATAAAGGAATTTCAAATGTACACCAACACCAGCCTTTCAAAGAGCAGCTTTGAAATAGTTTTCCATCGGAGCTGCTTGTTGAAAGGAAGACCAGCAGGGTATTGAAAAGATGTCAGTTTTCACAACTTTTTTTTTCTTCCCATATGTAAATCCCCCCCTCCCCGTGGGCTTCGTACTCAGTGAGGTGTCTATATATGGAGCCACTTTATTACGGACAAATCCTCTTTAATGTTCTTGTCGGCGGAAGAACAGCTGGAGCGGAGATAAAAACGAGGAAGCAATCTGCACCAGCTGTTGAAGTATTAATACAGAAATTAACTACTGTGTGTTGGTTAATTGCTTTCTGCTTAATGTGCTTTCAAACGCCTTGATTTCTCTTTTCTGTTACACAATCACAACTGTGGCGGGATTTCAAGAGGCCTGTGAAATTAAAGATTCCATTTAAAAGAGCTGCCCCCCCCCCCCCCCCTCATGTGTTGAATAACCAGAATGGTCACATTAGACACCTGCTACTGTGGTCTTGGTAGGCACAGATAGGGGAAACTCAAACACAAGTGCTGCTCATCCGTCAGGAGCTCATGCAAACATATCCATGAAGTGAAACTGGGAGTTTATCGCGCTCCCCTCCGTCCCACTCTGGCTCTTACACGCCTCCACACACGGCTGAGTGACGACGAGTGGCTTCAAACAGCACAGCTGGTATATTTGCTTTAACTGCCATGCGTTTTATTTTCATTATTATCTGTTGCCACCTCACTCCTCAGATCTACACAGACTGGGGCCACATGGAAGCAGTTAAGAAGTGTGTGTCCTTTAACAGAAAACAAAGAGACCCACCCACCCCACCACCTCCTGGCCCACCTCCTTCCTAAGGACTTACAGCTCTCCTCCTCTGGGGCCCATACATGTACGGGTCATGTCTCCAGCACATTTAATTCCATGCTGTAAAAACATTAATCAGACCCAGATGAAGTGGGAAGAATTCTACAACCACGTTTTTATAGATAATTTGAGGGTTTTTTTATGCAGGAAAAAAAAGGAAAATAATGAGCCTCAAATAAAACTACACAGGTCACTGATTGGGTGTTTGGGCAATCATTAGGTACTTTCACTCCAAAGCACCAATCTTTATAGAGAATAAAGCAGTGACGATTAGGCCAAATGGACTTGGTTAAGGTCTCTCCGAAACATTTCACCTCTAATTCAGTCTTCCAAAATTGTGACAACCGAATTATAAATACAAACAAACAGATACAAACCCATTTTCTGTGGAATTTAGCAAACTTAAAACTTATAAAAATGCTACAAAATAATATCAAAAAATAAGTCGAAAGGACAGAGGAAACAGGACGCGTTTTTAATGTCAAGTTTTTTATTCCATATAAAACACATGAGACTGTCCCAACCAAACAAACCTCCAGACATATTCTTTATTATTATTATTGCTATTGTTATTATTGTTGTTGTTGTTGTGAGGGTTATTATTAATGCCTTAATTAATTTAAGCAAAAAATATTAAACAAGTTAGTTACAAGTAGTTATTCTGGAAAGCTTGCAAAAACAAACCTGTTAAATGTAATTTAGATTTGCTTGCGTTTTAAGTAGATGTACCAACTTTTCTGGTAATTATGATTAGATAGATAGATAGATAGATGTTGATAAATGGAATGTTTCCATTGCTGTCCAATAGGGGGCTTACTTGTGCTGCTGACTCCCAGCCTACTGGTGAGGATGGGGGCCAATAGTTCTTAATCAGAACACTGTCGACATCTTCCAGGAAAACAATGCTGGATAAAAGTGCTGTGTGACATATGAGAGGTCAAAGAGAGGCCTGCCACCGCAGAGCTGGAGCCAAAAGACAAGAAGAGGGAGCAATTTGACACACATTATTGGTCTCTCTCTCTCTATCTGTCACTCACTCACTCCCTCACACACAAACTCACTCCTATTTCAGAATTTCCAGAAAGATTCACTCTTTGCACTCAGCAATAATTAAAAGACAATCAGGATTAGAATAATAGATGATCTAAATAATTACAAACAGGCTTTAGGTAATGAGATGCATTATACTTGTACGTTCCACCTGATAAGTAAAAGCAGAAACGGTAAAGAGACTTGTGCCAGTGCTGATTAGATGCAAAATATAACTAATTTAGTATATGCTTGCTGTATGATCACAACAGAGAGGACAGGCTTAAAGGGAATCACACAACTTCTTCACATACCTCAAGTTTTATTTAAATATCTCCCTGCATGCTCCTTTGATATTGCATGCTTTGTGAACACAGAGTGCGTATCTCTGTTCTGGCGGCACCACCTCAAACTGTCATTAAAGCACATGTCCTCAGGTGGAAAATGACTTCTGTGGGGGCGCTCCACCAATGATAACACGGTTTTGCTCTAAAATGCGCATCTTAACTCTGAGCATCATGAATTAGTAAACAGTGATGATAAACCTTTTGCATTTTCACCATCATTCCTAATGCCTCTGCTTTTCCGGTGCACATTGGTTCCATGCATAAAACATCCTGGTTTCCTCTGCGCAGCTTCCACTTTGACTGTGGAGAAAAACATAAACAGACACAAATCATTTCATGGCAGGAGGAAAACAACAAAGTTTAAATGCTTCTCACTGTAGGAACACCACCAAAGCCTGAAGTCAAATGTCTCTCCCTTTACATTCAGCTGAGCATGTCTGTCAGAGCAGTGCTGGCCTCATTGGGCTTCACTTAACTGAATGAACATCATGCGATCTTTAAATTTACCCAGTTGTAGCAGTCGCCCCCCGAAACAGAGCTGTGATTTTGGCCCCGGCACTGATACGTTTTTTTTTTTTTTTTTCACTTAAAATTGAGAGGATTAAATCAATTATGTTGATTCTGTATTTACTGCTTGCATGCCCACGGTCGTTTGTAATTAGCTTATTGCTTTTGATCTGATGTAATGTGATGAAATGTCTGGAAGCAGATCTGGGAGCCCACTTGGCTGGAGCGACTCAGGTGGGCGCCACGTCTAGGCCCTCGGTGAAGTCCATCCGATTGTCCAAGCATGCGTGGGGAGGGGAGGCAACGGTGGGAGGATGTGCGTGAGCAGCCACAAACAGAACAGCAGTGGGATCAGTGTCGGACTGGAGGCAGAGACCACCCTCTGTGATGGCAGCATCCTCCAAACCTCATTACCCTTAGAGGCCTTGCTCACCTGATACCCGCAGGTAAAGATCCACAGGGGGGCTTTTTTGCAATAATAGGGCTGCAGGGCCCAAGGGTCCTCTTAGAGTAACTTCCATTGCCACTGTGGCCACCCACATCAATCAAAGCGTATGTAACCCCGAAAATGATCATCTGTTTCAGAGAGAAAGAGCCGTTTATTCACGGAGAGGGTTAATTGTTCTACCTAGCTAGTGTTGTGCATCCAAACCCGTTCTACAGACTACAAAGGACAAAGGCGGGATTTGAAGTGGTCCAATATATTTGGACTTTGCCTGAAGGACTGTTGCCTGACAGTTTAAGGACAGGGAATCCTTTCAAGTCAATTCTGTCAACCTTCTGGAGAACAGACGAACAGAGGCTCTGGCTAAACTAATACAAGACCGTACCTCAGTTAAAGGCAGAGCATTAATGCTGCACATCTTTCCCAAAAGCAGAGCGGATCCAAACTGTCCTTCATTCAAAGTAGTCCAAAGGAGAACCCCTCCCAAAGAGTCCTGTACCACCTCTTCCGTCTCAGACTTATGGTGCACTTCAGACTGTTCTGTTTATGAAAGAGGTCACGAGCCACATATGGCAAGCGTGTTAAAATACACATGGTTCCTGCTGTGGCTGCTAAAAATGTATTGCGGCCGTCTGTACACGCAGGAATAAAATAAACTCTGAATGTTTCAGCAAAAAAAGTGCTGAGAATTTAATGATTGACTCTTTGAAACTATGGTCAGATTTGTACATGAAAAAGCTGAAAAAGCACATGTCTGGAGGAGTCCAAAGATATTGGGTTAGACGTCAGCAATATACAGACTTGTTTGACTTGGCAGGAAGGTATGTGCAGATATGCCGGAGATAAGTGTGTGTCACACGCCATCTGAGGGGATAGCAGGGCCACAGTAAGCCATAGGAAACGAGCGGTGAAACTGAACACATGCAATGACAGCCACAGGCGGCTCATGTGAGCCAAGGAGTCTTAGTTCCCAAAACACTGACCCGAGGGGAAAGAGAGCAGCAGGGCCACTGATAAGTGGCATAAAGAGCCGAAAATATGAATACCTTTCCCTTCAAAGCGAGCCATTATGCACCGCCAAATCCTGATTATTTTCAGCGCCATTTGAGTGCTTGTTTCTCTTGGCTGAATGGAACTGTCTGGCCCTGCAACACATTTGTGGCTCCTTTTTTTCCCCCTTCAACAGCAAGTAGACACTGTGCTCAATGAGACCGGGGTCAGAGATTACACTGCAGATTGTGTGGGCATAAAAAAGCAACAATTCTCCTGGGTTTTATGATCATCATGTCAAAAATAAAAACCCATCTGATGCCTCAGAAAAAAAAAAAAATATCCCTCTGACTTCGTGCTGTTGCAGGCGCCAGTAAATGTGAAGACAAGGTCGAGAGGAATCATGATGTGTCGCTGGGTGTTGTTCCTCTTTTTATGACGCCTCATGTCTGGCACAAACGCTGTAAGGTTGCAAGATGATTTGAACAACATTCAGACGGTTCATTCATCACTGCAGATTCTGTGAACACCTACTTTCTCCAGCTGACATGTGTGGTTAGCCAGCTGTGATGTAGATCAAAACTATTTCTTAATTTTAGATATTTTTTTTTTACCAGCCTGAAAAGTGTCAATGAGTGTGAATTAAAGTTCAAAAGGACATAACTGGGTGTTTCTCCCCATTCAGATCACCTGGTCATCACTAATCTTTAAAAACTGCCTTCACTTCTCTGTGAAATCCTCACTAACACCCAACAGTTGTGGGTAATAATCAACTATAATTCCATCTACTGCTGGGGGTATGAAAAAAAAACCTCACCCACTTTTTTTCCCCAAGGGTTTTAATTGCAAAGCATTGTGGGAAGAGAGGGGCGACTGTGGTGGAGGGGAAAAGTTTTGGGGTGTAGGTTATAAAAAACGACAGAATAAAACATGTGTAATGAGAAAACATGTGGTGTGTAACTATTGGAAGTCATCAGCAACAGAAAATAATAATTAAAGTGCAGAATGGAGCAGAGAGGAAAAAAAATCTGAAGCTGTCTTTTCGTGGCTGGGAGACCACTGTCATCATGTCTCAGGAATTAGGCAAACATATGCTGGTCTGCTGCTGTTGAAACCAAGGCGCCTCGCTCAGGCTGCGGTTTGGGAACATGAAAGGCTTTGTGGGATGAGCAGGAGAACTGGCCTTAATTCAGGGCCTCATTGCCAGGGAAGCTGGCAGCAAACTCTTGATTGTGGGACAGGGAAAGGAATTTGGTTACATATTCCAGCGAGGACCGCAGCTCCAAACAAACCAAGGCAACAGGCTGTTGAACAAACCATCCTGTCCACATTCAAACCCCCTCTTCTGTTCTTGTAGTAGGAGTGAAAGACTCACTCCCACCTGACCAAACCTCAAATGAAGGTGAATACGGGGAAAGGGTACGGAAAAGGTCAGCCCCGGAGTTGGATCTGCAGCCCCGCTGAGTTCTGCTCCCATGCAAGCCTGAGGATGCTGGCAGCAGACTCACTTATTTGGAAGGAGTGTTTGGAAAACAAAGCAGGCTTTGTGTTGTTTTATTGCAGACAATTAAACTCTTTAACTTGATATCTATCTTCCAGAGGATACACAGAGGTCAGTCTGCGATGTGTAAGGGAAACAGAGAAGAGGCAGCAGTTTGTGGGTCTCAGTATTCCCAAGACTGCACATTTCACCGGGTTAAACGCAACATGCCTTCACTGTAACCTGATCAAGTCGGCAAATTGGATAAAACTCTTTCGCCTCTATCTTTTCACAGCCATTGTAATGTATATCCACAGAGCGAGCCCGCTCTGAGTGGTTTTCAATGAGAGACATTTTCTGGCCTTTTTTAGACAGGCAGGGATTAGATTAAGCATGTCTCTGCTCAGGGTACATATGATTATGGTTGACTGTTTACAAGTTTTCTCAGATCTTCTCCCCATGCCAGGACATGGTGGTGGAACTGCAAGCCCAAAATTCACTCACTTATGCGGTGGTCCTGCGTTAGAGTGAGCTGGAGCAAATGTTCTTTTATTGTCACGTTGGAATATACAAATGTGAGGCAACATTGGATTTGCACTTCGTTGTTAGGTTTATCTAACTTCCTGGACCTCTAGCATCTGTGGAGGCTCAGTGTGAAAGACGTGTACGTGTTTTATAACAGTTCCAGCTCCACATCTGATTTGTGTCAATGCAGATCGTTCCCTGCGGCTTGACAAAAATACTAAATTAATTATTTGCCCTGAAGCATTAGCTTTTTTGTCTCCTTTAGAACAGAAAGCTCTCTGGTCTGCAGTGTCACTGTGTTAGTATTATACCCAGCCAGTGGGGGGCAGCACAGACTGAAGGATAATGGCACAGGGAGCACACAAACACACACGTTGATTTTTGTTTTTTTGTGAGTACTTCATGTAGACATGATGCATTTCCTAGCCCTTTTATCCTAACCAACTATTTTTTTTTTTTGCCTAATCTTGATTCTAACTGTAACTCTAAACTAAACCAAAGTATAACCCAAACTCCAAACTTAAATTTTAAGCCTAAATGTGGCCTGTCACTCAGACGAGACCTGCAAAATGTCCCCATAAGGTCAAGGACATTTCCAAAAACAGGTCCCCACATGTGTAGCTATAACAGGCCATCCACACACACACACACACACACACACACACACACAAAGAGACTTGCTTGCGTGTACACACAGGGAGGGTGAGTCACTTCACTGGTTGAAAGTGACCATATCACACATCTGGTGTGCAGACTCATAAGGCCAGTGGCAGAGTGAAGGACTGGGAACGTTGGCCAGTGGAGCAGTGACATGTGGCACGCAGAGGGGAGAGCGCCGACCACATTCAATTTCTGCCTGTAATCCAACGCCCGAGAGAAATGTTTGGTTAGGGTTAAAGGCAACGTTGGCCCACATTTTCATCCACTTCTAATTACAACATAGCTGAGGCTCAGTGGCAGCCAGCGAAACTGTTGTTGTTGTTGTTGCTGTTTGTTGACATTACGTAGTCCTCCCCCACAACACACTTGTCACACGCACACATTCAGACACCTACAATCAAGACCAAATCATTTACACCCATGTGTGACACCACTGCACGTGCAAACACACACACACACACACACACGAGGATAAACATGCTGTATTTAAAGGCCCTAAAGACTCACACCCGCATGCAAGAGGCGAGCTTTACGCACAGAGAAAACACACATCCGTCCACAGAGTGATCAACATAGTTGAGCAGTAAACCATAGCCGAGCCCAATATAGAGACACAAATCTGTTTGGTGCCACTGGGAAATTAGTAGAACCAGACTGAAAAACCAGAAAACACTGCAGACATCTTGGTGGAGCAGATATCACAACTTGTACATATGTGAGAGAATTGGTGTGTGGTGAAAGGACAAGTGAGTCACTGCATACTCCAAAGAAAAAAAGAAAAAGAAAAACGTACAAAACATGAGCTTCCACTGACTAATAAATACCAGCTTTGAAAATGGTTTTGCAGGACAATGAAACAAAATTACAACTGGTCATGGAGATGACGGTTACCAGTCAGATGTAGGTAATCATAAAACAGTCTCACTTTGAAGCCTCGAGATACGCTAATAGAGAAACAGCATGGCTTTTGGAACTGGATAGTCACAGACAGGCTCTAACTGTATGGTGCAGCTGTTAATCTGACACACTGTCCGCTCGAATACACGGCCACAGCTGCTTATTTACCATTATGATATCAGGTTGTACTGAAGAATACGAGACCATTGTTCGAGACCATGCAGATTTGGCCCCTGCACATGTACAGAGTCAGCAGAGTGTACAGTAAATAAATGCCTTTACCGCATATAATATATATGACAGAGTAATTCACAAGGAAAAGGAAAAAAAAAAAAAAAACCCAATGGTCTTTGTATTATGAGTGCATTGAAGCTAAAGTAGGTAAAATAATTAGCAGCATCTAACTGGGACTAGCACAGTATGACATGTTAAGGTTACAGTCAATAGATATGTCCTCCTAGTGTCTGTCAGGAAGTGGAATCCTTCCTCTGTCCAAAAACATGCAACTGGGGATAAGGGGTAATTGTTTAGTAAATTGGCCAAGAAATGGGAGTGGATGGATGGATGGAGGGTGGATGGATGGATGGATGGATGGATGAATGAATGAATTAATGAATTAGTGAATGAATGGATTGATGGATGGATGGATGTCCATGACCATGACATGATGTGGACAGACTTATATTCAGGAGTTCTGTTGTCAATCACATACATGTCCAATCTCCCATCATGCATCATCTTTTCATCTGTTACCTCTCAACAGAATTAAAAAATTAAAAATTACCATGTGAGACCATTAATGACCTACAATTGACTATTAATATTGCTTTAAGTATTAAATAAATGTCTAATTCTCCAAAGACTTCCAGGAAATTAATTTGACTTTTTACCTTTGAGCACTTTACAGAGCACAGCTTTACCAAGGCCTAAAACGGTTCACATCCATTTCTCACCTACAGTTTGTGGTTAGGAAATAAGGAACAGCAGCCTTCATAATGCAGGTCCCTTCTGTAAATCTAAAGTCCATGTACAGTATGAGGCTCATAACATCCAAACATATATTTAAAATCAAACAAAACTATTCATGTACTGTATGTGTTTAATGTATTTTGTTACTGCTAGTATCCCCTCACATCACATATTGGACTGATGAGTGGATTTCTATCATGACTAATATAAGCATTTCTAGAGACGTTTCCATACTGCACTTTGAAATGAAAAACACATGCACATTTTGATGATGCTGACACTCATCAGAACCAAAGCTACAACTGCGAGCGTGTCTAAATACATACTGTACTGTGCACGCCATAGTTTCTCAGTCTGTAATTTAGTGTTTGCAATTAAAAACTCCTGTGCTGTCTCTTGGAGTACGTAATTTACTGAATCAACGCCTTTAAATCAAGCATTTCCTTCTGTGACAGACTTGTGTCTCCCGGAGGAATTTGCAATCCCAAACCGCAGTCTGCGATCCCCACGTTGTTTTCACTCCCAATCACACGCTTTATCTCCAATTGCTGACTAATTACCAAGAGCAAAGGGGTTATGGTAAAAGCCCCAGAAATGGCAGTCTGGTGTTTTTGTGGTTCAGCATTTGGATCGCTGCTTTTCTTGTGCTTTTTTTTAAAAAAAAGTTTTAATTGTCTGCTGATTTACAGTTTGAGACATGAGGGTCATATGTGAGACAGGTCACACCAGGGTCAAAGTGTTTATCACATCACAAAGAATCAAACAAATTCTGTAAGAAAGAAAAATATACATCAATGTAAGCATTGATAACAAGCAGCATGTAGAGTTTTAGTTAATTCATTGACACACTGAAACAAGGATTTATATTTTATACATGCAGTATATGCATGTGTGTGTATACATTTGTATCTTTGTGTTCTGGCAATATACATAAAAAATAATAACCTTTTTGTGATATTATTGAAAGGAGATTTATCTCAAATAATCATGATTAATCATGATTGTAATTATACAGTATATATATATATGTATATAGGTATATATATATATATATATATATATATATATGTGTATATTTTATTTTTTTCTCACCTAAGGTTTGCAAAATCAGAATATAAGCCGTGACTTTATTTCTGTGAAATAAAATACATTCGGTTGTTGTGTGGTATTTAGCACAGAAAAGGGTCAAGGCTGCACCTTTAAGATAACTATACGATTTGATTTTATACACCATTTCACTGCAGTATCTGAAGGTTCTGTGTGGTTTTTCCCTCCAAATGTTTTTGTTCCTGGCAGGGCAGGAAATGAAGATTTAAAGTCTCCATTTTCATCTCAACACCATAAATGTCTGCAGCTCACTTTATAAGATGCTCTCCAGTGTTTGGTGACAATTTCTAACAATCTGAAGGGTCACTGATTGACCTCATCAATCATGTGCGTTCCCTCTAAACTCACTGAGACACTGTGGATGAAGTAACGCGACGACGGGCCACAGCTTCCGTGATGTACATGCGAAACACCTGAGGTGACTGACTCATAAAGAGACACAGTGCAGTGTGACATGTATGATTCCCGGCAGAGAGAAAAGGGGGGACACATAGTGCCTCTGTTCATGAAGAAGCAGCCAAATTATGAAGACAGGGTGTGTCATCTCATTCTCTGCTCTTTTCATCATAATCTTCCCCACTGCGCTCAGAGAAAAAGATAACTGGAGACCAGCAGACCTAAAATGAAGCCTGGAACATCATGTAGAGATCTACCTATGGCCCATATTTTAACATTTCACAGACAGCTTGAGGATTAATAGCCACAAAGGCCAATACAGATTTTTTTTTTTTTAAATACATGAAATTCTCAGTAATAGAAGCTATGGTGTCTGAGTCCAGGGTTTTTGGCTGCTTCAGCCCGAGTGTCACCTCTGCCATGCAGCTGTTATTTTCTGCACTAACTGATGACTGACTGGATACATAACAGACTGAATCAAAGTGTTTACTACAGTTACCAAACATCCCACGTGTCACTTGATACAATCTTAATTGGTTCTTAAACAGTACTGTGCTCTGTTTCTGCCTTGGACACGATGGGAAAAAATAATTTGAAAAATCCTAAAATGTGGCCTTGGCAGAGCTGGGTTTCCTGCTGTATAATTATTCTGAGTTTGTCAGTGATAATGTTAAAAATATTATTACCAAAACGTTAGTACTCAAAAGCATTAACACTCACCAGTAGTGTTGCAGTACACATTTTGTAACATATTTTTTAACCATCTACTAAAGGTTTGAACGCCTTGTTTCCAGGCTGCTTACTTGTTTATTTTGAGCAGTGAAAAGAAAAACAACAACTTGTTTTTCTGAAAGCAAGAAACCAGAGATCCAGGGAAACATTTGTCTCTGTTAAGGTCACAGACAAGACGTGCTGCTGAACGTGTGTGACCTGGGACAACTTACACTGTGCTGCATTAGACTCTGAGCTGCTTCTATGATATTGTAACCATTGGCTCAGGACCACTGCAGGAAATTAATAAAATAACTTGTTGAGTCTGTGTTTGACGTGTCTGCCAGCAGTCCAGATCTGTCTTCTAGTCAAATTTCTTGCCCATCACACGGAGCAGACTCAGACACTGATGTCCTCAGGCTCCCTCTTATAAAACAAGAAAAGGCAAAATATTTAAAAATCTATACAACTAAAAAAAACAACCTTTCGTTAGTTTAAGATTTGTTTATGTAAAGTCAAATTTTTTGTCAAACACGACTTTGTGAACTGTGCATTAGACAGCACTCTGGTCCACACTTAAACAGGCCTACAGAGTAATTGTACTTTACTGTGTGGCACTGCCCTGACTATATCAGTGACTTCACCCCCAATTTTGGCCTCCCTCCATTATAACAAAATTGTTGCCTGCTCTTAGCATAATTATATTTCTGCTGCTTTGATTCCAGTCCGAAGTAATAAAACACTTCTAAACCAAACCCCAAAATCTATCCACAACTACAATTAAAGTTAAAAGTGCAGTTGTTTTATGATAAGAGCTGCAGGGTCTGTAGCCACCAAGCTCTACCACCTGCTTCTGATTGGCTAGCGGCATGTTATTTTCCCCTCACACATACCCCAGCATGCACTGGGGTTTATTTATTAGTTATAGAAAAAAAAAGGAGTCACTAATCTGTGTTCGGTTCAGACAGCGGGCTCCTCCTACACACTCTCATACACACACACAGTCACACACACATCTGTGTAGCAGCTGAGAAGGGAGCAGTCCCACTGTTAGGCTTTCACAAATCAAAGAGCCCGGGGCTCTTTGGCACCACTGGGATAGTTGTCCTTTTTTACTAAAGACAAACAAGCACAGAGCCCTGGACACGGTCCAGAACCGCCTTTGACATAGTGTTGAAATGGGGACTTGGCTCCGTGACATATACGATCTACATGTGTAAAAAAGCTGTGGAGTTCTCTTTGTGTTCTTGACATTGTCAGTTGCTTGTCCTCAGGCTGCAGCGAGATAGGCCACATTCTCCATTAATCTGCTTCAACCAAACGGCATCATTTGCAGGAACGTTCGTTGGCTTCAGGCTCTGACTGGAGGCTGCAGTCTTGTTAGGAGTGCACGGACGGTACCCCATGGTGTGTGTGTGTGTGTGTGTGGTACTGGCGATGAAAGTTTCACAGATTATTCCTATTTCAGAAATTTTAGATTGACAGGAGTTGTAATTTAGCAGTATCATTATGGAAACACCACACCCCGACACAGATTACTGTTATTGTTGTTCATCAGCAGTGACTGTTAATCAGTTACCGATGATTACAATAATGACAACACCAATGTTGGTGACGAAGATGACAGGAGTCGGGTCCGTCTTAAAATGATCTACTGTAACAAGACATCATATTTAGCAGATAGAAACAAATCACAGAAGTCCATCCCGTGGACCGCAGCACAAATACGGAACATTATTGTCAGCAAATGGAAACAAGGCCCATTTGGGATCAAAGCAACTGTAGTTTCTGGATAACCAGAAGCTGATGTCAGTCGCTGGCCAAATCAAACAGACATGCAAACACATGCAGCTCTGAGTTTGAAACATTTCTAATACTGCTCAAACAATTATAGCTGCATTACATCTAATCTAGGTCCTCCCTTATTCACAAATCTATAGCAGAGACGAGGAACATCTCAGCTCTGAGTACTGCGAGAATGTCCAAGCAGGAAAAAAAATATTGTTTCCAGCAATTGTGAACAAAACTTAAATGATAAAAAATGATGTTTATCAAAAGTTATAATGAAAACTTTCTGGGACAAAAGGCCTACTGTAGCCCTACACTTCTCTTCACTCTGTAGTCATGTACTGACTGAATGAAAGACATGAAGAGTCAGAGGAAGAAGATCTAAGACACGGTTTAGTCAATGACGCACAGGAATTAAATATCAAGGCAACCTCAGAAACTGTCAGAAGCCATGTTCATGGTGTAAACTCTTCAGCCAGTGTTATGTGTACCTGTCACCATCAGCACGTTCCACTGTGTCTACTAATTTGGAAATGAGGGGAATGTGGTGGATAAATAAACACACCTCAGTCTTAGTGCCGGTGGTCAGACTGCTGGGTGTCGGTCCTTTTCAGAGGGTAAATTCTTCACGCGCCAGAGTCAGATCAGATTGACAGCCACAATATCAAGTTTATTAGCAGCAAATTGTAGATTCCTTTTAAAGGATGCACACAGCAGTGAAAATAGGATGTAAAATAATACAGTAAAAAAAAACACCTATGTCTATGGGGTATTTGCTCAAGGACAAAACACGTGTCTGAAAGGAAAGTATGCAACAAGTCTGTCCTACTCTTTTTATACACAGACCCTTTATGAAACACTTTTAAAACTTAAACTGGAAGATTAAATTCTACCAGTTAGTGTGTATATTTCTATAAATAAATCAATTCAGAATTCAAAGCACAAAAAACACGCAGACAGAGGGCATCATCCTAGGTGAAAAGTCCTACCTATACACAACACTAATTTCCTTTCCCTATTTTAAGTTTCCTTCATACTCAATGTCATCATTACCAGTTCTCAGTACGTGTTTAGTGTGCTTAATTCGACAATCAGTCATCTATCACGGAACTAAACCTGGTTACAGTGAGTAAAAGGGAAAAACTTGCACTTTAAAGACCAGAAAAGCCCCAATAAAAAGTCACTAATAAAAAGCAGTCCTCATCAAAGAGGTCCCCTCTGATATTTGGTCCAGTCTTACATATCATATTATTGCCATTGTTCACTCAGGCTGCGTTTGATCTGCAGGGTCCGCTATAACTCTGGGACAAGAGGGAGCGCTAATGAGAGGAGTTGGCACTTTATAAACACTGTCAGGCGCAGGTGGTGCAAGGAGGTCACACTGGGCCATTGTGTCCACCTCAGCTGGTCCCATTCACATGGATTTATTCTCTGAGAGGGTACTTTGACAAATCAGCACATTTCATGGAGACGTCTTTGTTAAAAGTTAAGTCTGGAGCCAGTGATTGGATCTAATTTGTGATTAATCTGCAGCAAGGTCCCGGAGCATGACGCCGTCTTCTCTCACAGAAGAAGATGATCTCTGCTTCTACAAAAGATGTTTCTCACTGACGGTGTGCAACTCAGGGACACATGCGGGGGATGTACGCTCCTGTATAGAGTTTTATAGGGTCTTTCAGCCTGACATTGTGCGTGAGATTTTGAAAAGGGGGCTCCTTTGTGTGTCAAAACCTCACTTTTTAATGGCTTCCTAATAAAAGTGCTCAGTAATCATGGTATTCAAATCACAGCCATGGCAAAGCGCTTCCTCATTTCCCATGTCTGGAAATGATCCCAGGCTTGGAGCTTGTACCACATCTAAGGCTTAGACTGCACCCGCGTTCTGTTCACTAACAGAAAGAGCCCTTTGCTGTGGGTGCTATCACATAATCATTTATTGAAGTTTAATCATGGCGCATTGAGAAGTGTACTTTTTGAATCATTTAAATGAGACCTCTGTGCAACAAAAAACCGCGACCACAGGGTTGGAAAGATATTCATTATATTTTGGAATAAAGGCCAAAAAGAAAAGAAAAGAAAGAAAAAGAAAAACTAACATCCTGGTCCTGCACAACTATGTTACCAATGATTAACTAGCACAGACTCTCCTTAATACTGTGTCTGCCATCCAATAATTGGCCAAAATACATGTTTTTGAGACATCACATTTTTGGTGGGTTTTTTGTTTAATATTTGATGGTGTGCATATTTTTAAATTTAATTAAAGAGAATCTGGTTTGACTAAAAAAAACTGAAAAAAACATAGTTAGCTCAACAAGATGAATGCTCAATTACTTATACCATTGGTGTCTTACACAGTAATAAATAGTATGTGCTACAAAGACACTTCACTGTACACCTGATGGAAGATGGTGGAGTGTGTGGAATAGGGAAAAAAGTCACAGCAAGAAAAAAGAAAACCCTCTCCTGAGCAATGGAAAAAAAGCATTTGGCGCTCCCCTGCACATTACCTAAATAATACATTTCAGGTTTTGATATAACTATTACTGCCTGCGAAGAGCCCTTTGATGTTAATTGAAACCACTGGACAGCAATCTGCTTTATAGCACTGACAAATAACAGTTTCCCCAGGCTAAGCATTGAAGGTTAGCAAACAGGGAAGGCACATACTTGCCCCATATGCTCACTTGATATAAATAAAACTAAGAAGAGGAGCTTGTCTGCACTGAGGCAGTACAATAGGCTGAGGATACTCCCTGAACAGAGTTGTGGTGACTAAAAAAAATAAAAATACTTTTTAATATTCTCAACACTACCTTCCCAAAAACGTCCCAGCGGTGCAGAACAGAGTGGACTGCATTGTCTTCCTTTGTTATTCAGATTCCGCAGCTTAATATCATATTGGGATCATAAATTCTAGGTGGCCCAATAGAAAGTCCTACTCCGGAAAGATATTATTATTTACAAAAGGCCTGTCTCTTGTATTTCTGATTTTGGATGCATACGATTGTTTGAAGAATGAGGGGGAAATTATTGCTGGACTGTGGGCTCTGGTTTTAATACAGACAACACAATGGTCTCTGTCTTCCTTTACTTTGTTTTAGTACATTCTGGCACCGTGCTCTCCTCATCTTTTATTCTTCCCCTGTTCTTTTTTAGACTGCCATTATATCACAAAAAAGAAGCCCTGTCAGAGGGTCATCCAGAGCTGATGCAACGCATAATAACAGAAAACATACCACATCGTGAGCACAAACACATTGTCCAGATCAGTAGACGTTGCTATGCAATGATAGAAGTTCAAAGCCATTTTTTTTCTCCCTCGATCCCATATGATACCACATCAGAGCGAGTACATGTTAAACCTTGCCTTATGTTCAACCCCACAGGTTCGACATGAGACGAGAGGTGCCTGCGTTAAAGCCTGGTTCACTGTCAGACAAATGACAGGCATTGTTGAGGAAGGTAATTGGCTTGTCTCCATGTAAAGAGTCTGTACTTCATGATTGTTCACAGAGCCTCGGAATCTGACCATCAAACAGATCCCATCCGGAGAAGTTTCTCCTCTCTGACATGTTCCCTATCACACTGACTGACAGTGAAAACATGTGAATGGCAGTTTGACACATTCCCATAAGTAAAATACGACAATGATGAAGTGGAAATGTGGATTGAACTGAGAAGTTGGACCTAAAAAATCACCAGGAGAGAGAAAATGATTTTATGATGAAAAAAGGAATAAAGTACGAGTATGACAGAGAAAAGTGAGATATAACTGAAGTCATGGTGGAACTACAATTAACGTTGCATAAATCTAGAATTAACAGTAACATGTCTATACAGCACAGAGAAGCTATGTAAAGCTAACAGGACCATTTGAGTGTTTGATGGGTTTACTTGTCCTACATGAGTTGAAATAGTATATACATTTAAACTGGAGCAACTACATAGAGAACAACAGTTGCCAGGCAAAAGTTTTGGAATTGGATGTAAAACGGCCATCGACCAAAGGCACAAAAACTGTTTGCAACTTTTTTTGAATGAAGGCTAAGACAAATAATGTTAAGTTAACTAGCATTTGCAATTTTTTCTTGCAGTCAAAATAAACCTTTTAGTTGTGTTAATAATAACAGGTGTGAAATGTAGGCAAAAACTGTGAAAATACCTGCTGTTCTAAACTATCAACTGTGCATCTTTTTCGTCCAGAAATAACAGAAAAATAAAATATTTTCTGTCGTATTTAAGAATGTTGTATTTTCACGATTAATCATAGTGAATTGCAATTACGGGTTAATCACGATTGATCACAGCAAATTATTAGTTATGGTACATCAAATCCACAATTAAATTTAAACATCAATTTAAACATTAAAATATAATTGTTTGTTTTTTGTCTTTGTAATTTTAGGGTTAATTAAGTTATTATCTTATTTGGAGAGAAGCAGTTTGTTAAGCCTCGGGTCTAAGAAACTCTATATAACTTTTCATTAAAGAAAACTACAAGATAAACATATAAATTATTTAATAGTCCTTGCTGTGAGTGGCCAATAAATCCTTTGGTCATGGGGGCTGTGGGACATTACTGCAGGACTTGGACATTATTTTACCATGAGGCCACCAGCGACGGAATTAAGATCCAAAACCTCTGCAGGATTTGTTGGACAAGAGGCCCTACATTACAACTGCTCAAAGAGTCCCAAAATCTGACAAAAGAAAGTCAAGCAGCGAACGTTCTGTTCCCTGAAATGTTAACCATAAAGATGATTGACAGTGGCAATATGTGGATGATCGTTTGACGCATATAAAAAACACAGTGTAATGATGAATCGGGGTGACAGAGGTCGGCTGAAGTCAGAGTTTGACAAAGAGGGGAAAAAAGGAGGAATTATTTACAACAAGCTCTAAAGGGGTACTATCAACCAACATATGTTCATGTGCAAAAACTTACATGCATTCATATGGATCTGGTTTCCACAAAATGATCTCAAGGATATTTTTCAGTTGTATTTTCCTTTTCAAGGACAAGGACAGAGAAAAGGAAATGTAGGCTATTAACAGGAATCAAAAGAACCTACTCGGTTTATTGGTAAGGGATGCCAGAGACACCAACATCTTTGAAAGCAGCAGAGCTTTTGAGCATTTTACAAGACAGGTGAAAGAAACATGTGCGCTAAATCACTGTAACTGGTTCACTTGGGTCAGCTCTACCATAAAAGAAAAGAGATTACAAAGGAAACTAATGAAGACACTGTAATGGTAATATATAGCAGGTGTTTCAGACCCTTGCAATTCGCCCCTGCGCCCTCCCAACACTGCTGCTCCATCCGTGAAGCCCTCTCATGTATTTCACATGTGCGTTCATAGAAACAATGGACAGAACACATTTCGGCACTATTCAAAACATGTTACGAGAAAATCTGGATGGAAAGAGATTTAACTGCGGCTGTTGCTCAAACGTAGCTGCGTAGACGCTAAGCATTTACGGCACTCTTTCATGATTGGTAGTGAGCTGAAAAGGGCTGATGTGATAGAAGTTCGCCCCGGCAGAGAAACACCTGGCTTTGAGATGCATGCAAAGTTGAAAGAAGGTTGGCGGGACTTGAGCTGGAGCATGTTCAAAGCATGATTGCTATTTTTACACATAGTCTAAGATGAAAGAGGCACTGCTTTTCATTTACAAAGAAAAAAGGGGAAGCATATGGAATATCCATGTTGATGACCACAAAAGTGCCCAAGAATGATTAAAGTTTGGTCAAACTATCACCCGAGTGTCTTTTGACCATCATTAAATTATTGATGTCTTTGATAAAACAGTAGAGTAAAACAGGCATTGTCACATTGAGCTACACACAGAGGAAATCTAATGGAAACTACTTTCACATACTAAACTTAAAAATGTTCTTATTTGCATTATAAGTAAAATGTGACAGTCAAATTTGCATACAATATATAATTATTTTTACACTTGAACTGTTAGTCTTCATCATCAATAAGTTTGGTATTGCTTTTGTTTAAGCATTATGTAGGATAATAATTCCCAGATACAGTAACAAATGTACCCTATTAAAAACAATGGCTCATCAGGACCAGCTACAAAAAAGAATAACACAAATCAGTTTTCATGTCAATTTACAAACATCATCCAGGTTCCAAAATTGCACTGTGCTAGACTTACTGTGGTTATTTGTAACTATTTTTGTTATATTTTTGTCTCCACATGCCTCAATAAATAAATAGAACTATTCATATATGTGTCTTTTGATTCCTTTTCATCTGTAAACTCTCATTTGTCATTATCATAACAAAAAATACAAATGAGAATATTAGAATATAATATCAAAAAACAACAACTGCAGCGTGCAGAACCTGCGTTGAAAAACTGCGCAGTGGAATAGTTAGCTGGCAAATCTACTTCCGCCTCGAGCGAACAACACCCTGGGATATGTAGTTCTCTTGTCCTAGTTTCCAAACTCTCTTTATTAATGTTTTTGCACAAACTGTGTTTTCCCGTAACTACACAAACTGTGGTTCATTCACAGTGTTGTCATGACAGAGTGTTGGCGAAAGCGTTTTATTACAAACACACAAAGGCAGCTACCAACCACTATTTAACTACAACTACCAGCCTGCCGCTCCACAAACGGGAGTCAGTGTAAACACAACTCCGGGAACATGAAAAGATCGGGTGACAGTGAGGGGGAGAAGAGAAGAAAGGTATTGATAGCGTTTTTCTCCGTTAGCTCTACCTTATGTCTAAGCCCTGTGGTTCGCTGAATGTCTCGTGCTCCTAATGTGATACCGCTGGCTGCATTTAGAAGGCTAGAAAGCTGCCAATGTCAGCGAATACCTCACCTTGTCTGTTTCCTTTATTGTGTTTTCCATTTTTTTCTCTCTCTTTTTCTCCCCTGTCTGACACAATGAAGAATTACAGATACATTAAACCGCTGCTTTGTCATGTTAATGCACTGTTGGATCAGCTGCTGCATGTGGCAGAAGACTGTAAGGGCAACCTCCTAATAACAAAGTACATTTTATGTTATTTTCTGTCACAAACATAAGTTCTAATAAAATAGAATGGTTGTTTAAGAAGCCTTATCCTGCAACATCAATTAATAGTTTACAGTAGGAACTAAAAGGAGAAAGCCAATAGAAAAAACAAGTGTTAAAGTTTCTGTACAGTGTTTTGCAGATACACCCTGCAGTTTCCAGCTCCCAGTTGTATAACAGGAAGTTTAATCTCTCACTCAAAACAATAACATTCAAAATTTAAATGTGAACTCTTAGAGCCCTCATATGTTAAAACACAAATACGTTTTTCCTTTTGGGAACTTCATTTACATTTACCTTAAAAAATGATAGCTTTATAAACAAATTTAACATTTTAGCAGAGTGTGGAGAAGTAATTATTATTAAGTCCTCCAGCTTAATAGAATGATACTAGGATCTATTTTAAGGTCACGACTCATGATTTGAAATACATTGCTGTAACCTGTCTTTAGCTAAAAAACATATGTGACATATCTAAGGGAGGAAGACAAAACAAAAACCTTATGCTATTGTTATAGCATATTATATCTATATATACTGTATACTGCTGAGGGAAAGATGTGCTGATAACGATAAAAAGACCGCCCCTTCAGATCAGAGCCAGTCTGGCATTAATTCAAGTATTAAGTTCTCCAAAATTCCTGCCAAACAGATGTTACCAACTAAAGTCAGCTGACAGTTTAATAACAATAAAATACAATATGCTGTGGTCTTCAGTTTAGTAATTATCTCGACCTGTTTACATATAAAGTTAGTTATATTTAGTGTACCCTGAATATTTTTTGGTTTTGTTTTTGAATTTAAGGTCTATTTTCACTCTGTCTCTGTATTGAAAAAAAAAAAAAAAACAAAAAAAAAAAACAGTGACCTTTTGCCCAATGCTGTGATTTACCACAAAACAAGAATTTGCTGCTTTTATCTTGACTTGCTTTGTTGAATTATTTTTTTTATCTAATAAAATGCAGAAATTGCTTCTGTCATGGTTTTGTTAACAATATAATTATTTTCTCCCTTTTTCCCTTTGTATTTATTTCATCATATCTGACCAACTTTAACATAGTCTCTGTGTGATGTTTATATTTTGGGTCAATTGATGCACCATTATGTTGTTGTTGTTATTCATATAAGGCTATTCCGTTGATATGATTGTCAACTGATGTTGAAAGTCAGTGTGGGTGTGTGTGTTATGTCACTTATTACATCACAATGATGTGACCAGATATGGTTGCAGATTTTTTTTTTTTGCGTGATTCTGCTGGTGTATTAAGCTGTCCTTTCATGCAGAATTGAGCTTCATCAGCTTTTTGCATGCTGCATAACCAGAAACTAAGCATTTGTTGGAATCCTTAGAGAATGGAAGGGAAGGACTCATCTGTGCCTAAAGCACTTCGAGCTTTGTTTTGCCTATAGTCATCCTGTCTGTCTGTCTGTCTGCTTTCTTCTCAGTCTGTTGCTTCTCTTATCTCTGGACTTGGATGGTGTCTGCTGTGGCACATGTGTTTGGATCATGTCAGACAGCAGTGAAACTATGTAGGACGCAGTTCCTCCTGTTTATGAAAGCAGCCATGGAGGCAAGATGAGTGGCTCAGTGAAAGAGAACTCATTCCAGCTGGCCCTCCGGCACTTAGAGAGCACTGCACAGACCTAATGGCTTAGCTTCAATTCTCTGTAGATAAAAAAAAAAAGGATGAGAAAGAGCAATTGTAATTTCTAAATGACAAACTGACTACAGAGCAGCCAAGGAACAAGCTGCATACATTTGTGTTGTTGTTTTTTTTTTATTGTGATGCAGTCATTATAACAACAAATAACCTGATATGATGGTTGTCTCATCCAGTAAGCAAGTGTGTTTGCAGGGTTGCACAAAGTGAGAAATGTACGGCAATGAGTTCTCTGCCATTCTGAGTTAGAGAGTCTATGCGCCGACAGATTAGTGCCAGACAGATTCACATTTCCCTGACATGCCCTGTGCAACCAGTCAGTCAAACAGACAGTTGGAATGCCATAGTCTACATGAATATTTTTAGGTGACATACAACAGATTGTTGGCCTAATAAAATCACTTCCCATCCAGTGAGACAGTGATTTCAATTTATTTGGATTAAAATAGGACATTGTTAAACCTGTTTCCCTTCCACTCAGATTAGATGAGCTGACACTTCATCCAAAAATTAAATTATCTTTTTAAAATGTTTATTAGTGGTTCTAATTTCTTCAGTTTCACAGGTGTTCTCCACAAGGCATTGTTTAACTTGAAAACATTTCAAATGTTTTATCAGTGTTGTCATCACAGGATGAATTCCACTTATGTTTGAGCAAGTGTGACTACAGCATTGACCCTGTCCCTTGACCCTATGTTCTAATTCTGTCTTTGATGCAGGCTCGCCATTTGGACAGCGATGACAAGTATAAAGTGCTGTACTGAAACAGGAACTGTTTGTGTATGAGCAAGAGGCTAAGTAATGATCACACAGGGTTACCAGATGTTTCGAGGTCCTGAGCTCGGCCCAGCCCATTGCTTAGATCAGCCTCATTGGTTTGCTCTGGTTGTGTCACCTCGTGCAAGCTGTTTAGGGTATTTAATTTCTGAACACTCATTAAAATGCTTTGTGTTTCCCTTGGCAATTCTGTTAAATTAACACCTAGTGAGGTAAAAGCTGATTATGTGGCCACACGTCCAGACATGGTTAATCAATTCTCCTCCGCAAAATGTTTGCTGGTGAATTACTGTAAAGGAAATGATTTATGGAGACTAATGCCTACTTCCTGTCATGTTAGGTCTGATGTTTTAGCAAGAGGGGGGTGTTAAATTTAGCACATTCAGCAGCTTTGTGTTGTGCTGGCCATCTTTTTCTCCCTTTTAACCCAAGCTACACATAGCTCGCTCTATTAATGAGCCAATAATGGAGAAATAGTGCTGGCTACTGACATAAAACACGGTTTGGATACCTAAGGCCGGGTAACACATAAGCTCCAGCCGAGCTAGATTTACACCTAGGCTCTGTGTACAATGGTAAAGGCAAACACTGCATAGGGGGGCTCTCACAGCTTCATCAGACCCCCGCCAGTTGAGCTGTGGAAACGCCAGGTCTCAGAAAAATACAGCCGTGGCAGATAATGATACCATTACACTAATGGAGCTGGCAAATGAAGGAGAACCCAGATGCCCTGCTTTATTACCGGAGGGGGTCATTTCCTCGCTGCATTCCTAATGGCCTGAGCACACAGTATTGATCAGGCTATCATGCTGCTAATCCTCTACAGAATTACTTATCGCAGGCTAGGTGTCGATCTGCCGCATGCCCTACTCTGGCCTTGCCGCTGGGCGGCCGCTCCATGGCCAGCAGGGACCCAGTGGGCTGTTTATGCAGTCATGATTTAGGGCCAAGCAGGGATGGCGTCTGGGAGGTCTTCAACGGAGGGCCGGCCGGTTCAATGTGTAAAAAAAAGTAGGCAAATGAAGCTAACAGCTTTCATTTAATTAAGGAGCAGGCAATGATGTGGTTCCTCCCTCTTTATGGCTCCATTGGCCACTGTGAAGCAGGCAAAGCTGTTGGGTTGGGTGTTGTTCTCAGTAATTGTGCTGTGCTGTAAATAAAGAACAGGGAGCCCGTGTGCCATTAGCAGCAGCAGGACGGAAGATTTTCTGCAGACCATTGGGCTGATTTCATTACATGGTGCACCACATATGCACTATAATTTAACTCTATTTAATTCTTACTTTGTGTGAATTTGTGCCACTTTTTAACGTATAGTTACATTGAGAGCTCTTTAATTATTCTGTTCTAAAGTTTTGCATTTTCTGTATTGTGAAAGGTGTTACTAAAGAGTTATTGATTTTGTGGTCATTCTCCTCTGGGGCTTGTTTAGCCTAAATTATTTTCAGAAATTAGAATGCCCTCTATGTGTCAGGTTAAAATAATGAATTAAATTGTCAGCTGAATCCCATATTAACTTCTGTAATAATCCCTGCTTTCTTGGTTCAGTTTCAAGTTATTCCTCTTTGTTTAGCTTTGTGGTTTTTATTTGTTTCATTGTTTTCAGCATATTTCTATTTTTTATATTTTGATTTAATGTTTTCCTGCCCTTCATTCAAGAAGCTATCCTATCCTTATGTGAATGATTAAAAACAAGTCAACAGAAATGTCTCTTAGATTCTAGTTTGCCTGAAGAAAATGTGACTTGTGACAGGACATTGTTACAAATATATAATGGGCTCAGGGAGCAAGACCACTTTGCTCAGGGCTTGTGACCTGTCATGTCCTTGGCCTCTTCACTGTGTGCAGTAGTGAACCCAATGCTGTTGGAAGCCTTGCGTTTTTCCATCATAAGTCCTTTGTTGTCACCTTTTGGCCTTGGCTAATCAAAGGCTTTACCTTAAGGGTGATATTTAGCCTTGTTCATTTTAGCCACTCCAGTGGCCATAGAGAAGTATTTATACATTTCCATCTGGAACAACCTGTCGTGTCTATGGAAACTAGCTATTGATCCAGATATTTAGTCATTTCCTTCTGGGTGGACTATCAATATTGTGCAAACATCTGTTCACGCGAGGGTTGACCTCAGCCTTAGCCTCTGTTTTTCACTCCCATCGGAGTTCAGTGATATACTATTCTGAAAAGTAAAATCAATGAGTGAATATGAAGTTTTGGTGTGTAATATAGTGAAGGCCCAAGGCCCCAGGTCTTTCATTGATCTGTGATGAGAGTGTTAGAGGGGCTGATTAGTCTGCCACTGA
>NC_024311.1:10688394-10688757 GCF_000523025.1 Cynoglossus semilaevis | reverse complement strand
CTTTGATTTTTAGCTCATATATTTTGTCTGAGATTGTTTATAGATTAGCATGTTCAGTTAGTGTCATTGTTTAAAATAATTTTGTCATTAGTTTGCTACAGAGCTTTTGTAACCTTATGTGAATGAAAACTTGTCAGTGATTGATGAGTGAAAACATGTTGTTGTGACATCTCCGATGTACCTGATTATCCAGTGAGTGGTGACCTTTAAACATAATCAAGCTGTTTCCTGATGTTAAGCAGTGTGCCAGGCCACTTTTAATAACTCATGTGATGTCTCTGTGAGGACAGTACTCTGTTTTTCTGTTAAAGAAAGCAAAGACACAAAGGCAGTGTTATATTTCCACGATGAATGCAAGAACCC
>NC_024311.1:10683832-10688267 GCF_000523025.1 Cynoglossus semilaevis | reverse complement strand
TCCATTGAATCCCTTTTAAATGTGCTCAATGTCTACGTTTGGTTTAACATCTGGATCAGTATCAACTTTTATGGCACTGCTTGCTTTGTGTTTGGGTTGAGATGACCTGCCACAGACTTCCATATGTGGTTACAGACCTGTGATCTCACTACAGATTTAAATGGAATAACAGAGATAGTTTTAAGCTAGACAATAGCTATGGTCTGCCTGGGAGATTGGATGCCATAGTGAGTCATATTGTGGCTGAAATGTGGGTTGTGTGCAAATGTTTCAGCCCACCACCATCTGGCATCTCCTTTAGGAACCAAAGACTGTAGCTGCATCCTAATTTTACTCTGCATTTTTTTGTGGCTGTGCATGGAGGAAGGTAGGTGTCAAAGTCAGTTTAAGTCTGATGACGGGGCCAATGCGAATTCACAGATTCTTTATCAAATGCAGTTAAAAAAACACCTCCATCAGTTAAAATCTTCATCCAATATCCAGAATGATTGTGGGAATAGAAAGCCAATGCACTTGAAAAAATAAATAAAAACACATCTGAATCTGGCTAATCATAGTGAACCAAATTGCCACAAATTTAAAATAAGGTTGTGTTTTTATTTTGTTAAGAAATGTCGATGTTTGCAGATCACCATTAACAGCTAAAGGTTGAAACTACGTTGCTAAAGCAAATTTTGTAGACTGTCATAGTACAGCCAATCCTGTCCAATTACTTAGCCCACTGCACATAGACCATCCACAAACAATTGTCATATTCTGACTGAGGCTGATCCTGCTTAAACAAACAATCATAGATTGAGAGCACTGGTTTAGTGCTGTGCTAAGCATTGACCATCCAGTTGATGTTCTCCTGTGGAAGCAGTCATGTGGTTTGTCCAAACACCCCTTGACAGCTTACGTGTCTGACAGCTCGTGGCAAGCACCTCATATTAGTGTTGACGCATTAGCCATGGATGTCAGCATATTCACAAACAAGACCGCAGTGTGGATCGTGCAAACTGGCCGACCAGATCAGCTGTCAGATTCAATGAGATTACATCGAATGTGACCTACCCAAGTGGGGTTCATCTGTCATGCATGTGTCTTGTCTAGAGATAGACACAGAATAATCAGTTCAATCGATAGTTGGTGGTGGCTCGTTGGACTGGTGCTGAATAAACATGGGAATGACCCTCTCACCTCACACAGAGGCTCGAGCCTCCAGGGAGTTCATTAGCCACTTGAGGCTATGATCCTTATCTGGTCGTTATTTTCCATTTTTGTTTGTTTGGCATTCTAGTGGTGGTGTCTGTTGTTTTTTTTCTCTTTTTTACCCCATATATAATTCTGTTAACTCTGAAGTCTTCAAATGAAATGATTTGAATTTGTAGTATTGGTTCTTTTATTAGTGATACTGTTAAGCAAACAGAACAGAGAAAAATGTGTTAACAATGTCCAATGACTTGTGTAACAGGCAAATATTGGACACATTGTAGTAGTGTATTGGGGTAAAACAGTGTCTAATTTCCTTTAAAGCACATCAATAGTAATATTTGTTTGCCTAAACTGGAATATACTCTGCAGTAGTTTTAGGATGGTGTACTATATACTCTCTATTTAAAAAAAAAAAAAAAGAACAAGGAGGAAGGTTGGAGGCACAGTCATTTTTTAAAACGAAAACCTCTAGGTGGGGCCGAGCTGGTGCTGACGGCCATTCAGCCAGACCGCTGGACCTATTCAGCGAGGGCAAAGGGTTTGTTTCCCGCCCATAGGGAGGTGGCACCATCCATGTAGCTTCCAGGGATGGCACTAAAAGCTGCATTTAAAGTTATAGGTTCCTTATTGGTTCCATTAATACATTTTGCCGAAATGGTCCACAATGGCTGGGACATGTTTATGGTTGTTAAGAAGGAGATTTTTTAGTTCCCACATTTGCTTAAAAAGGTTTAAAAAGGTCAGCTACTGTTATACTTAAGGAAAGGCTCTATCTTACTGCCTTGGTTGTTGCTTATTTTGGCTAACTCCCATTTAGTGATTTCACCATTGAGAGGCACCTGCAAAGGACAGAGCCTTCATGCTGTTTATTTGTGAATTTTGTTTTCCTTTGTAATGACTCACCTTTCCATTAAAAGTGCCTACTGCTGCCACGCTGCCCAACATCTGGATTTAATGCAGAGTCCTAACCATTCATTCACAAAAGCTGTGGGAAACCAGGTTCATGAGGTGCTGTAAATAGCAACTGTTAATTTGTACATCATAAGTTCTTTTCCATAAACATGAGCTGTGAAAACATCAGAATACCCGGCACACAGCTGGCTGGAGCTAAACTGCTAATGCTTTCAGGAAAACCTAAATACAAGGTATAATATCTATAGTAATTAAAATGACATGTCTGTGGCCCCGGGTGCAGCTGCTTTACTCCATAAACCACAAAAAAGGTCCTGTTTATATTGTTCATTCAACCTTTGAGAATTGTCTGCTTCACCTCAGTCTGTTCATGTCTCAGGGATTCTTCTCCTCAGGGTTTTTACTGTGTTTTTTTTCATCAGCTTAACTTTTCCTTGCATATGCGAAGGAGCCAATGACAGCTTGACTGGCATTTTGTCAGAGAGGCGCTGCCTTTCCAACGGTAAGGCATCAGCCCTTTACTGAAATAAGGAAACGTGTGTGTGTGTGTAGAAAAGTGGGGGAATTGTCAGGATGAGACTGGCACACTTTGCATGTTCTTGTCGAGACAGGTGCTTCTGGGTAAGCACTGGTGCATGACAGTTGCCTTTCATTGCTGTCTTACCCACACTTAACCCCTGACCAACCCTCCCTTCTTCATCTTCCTTCATTCTCATCTTCAGTCTCCTCCCTCCCTCCATCTTCCACGTCTGACCTCTTCTCACAGCACTTCCCTTGGTCATCCTGACTGATGGACTGCAAAGGCTGTTTGGCGAGTTGAGTTTTGTATATTGTGCCAAACACTGTCAAGCCATGGAAACCCAGCTATCCAGACCGAATTGCACACACACGGATACTCCCTCCCTCACACCCACGCACACCGCTTTTTTGTTCAGCAGTCCGTAATTCCATCCACTGCTTCTGTCAAGCACTTGATCACACGTGCATAAAGAAAGGAGCCCCATGGTTGAATCCCCTCTTCTCTTTTCCCATCATAATGAAGGCAGATCTCCCCTCCTCTGTCTCTTTCTTCAACTCTGTTTATTCAGATGAGCCTGACTGGGGGCAGCAGGTCACATCCACTTGCCTTGCTTAAACCTTCCTGAATTGAGGGTTGTCTCCAGTGAGATAGAGAGCAAAGAAGACAAGGGGGTGAGAAGAGACTGCCGAGCATCATGTCAGGGCTGTTCTTAGGACTGCATGTGTGTATGTGTGTGTGTGTGTGCGTGTTTGTGTTTGTGGCTGAGGTAGGGGTTAGGGAGTCTGAGGGTTCACTTGTCAACCCCTGTGTCATGCTTGCCCTGGCCCTGTTATGTAGAGGGCATCCACTGTCATTTGTTGCAAGACTGTCTGTAGTGGAGTGAGCCACAGAGGCATGAAAAAGCTGACAGCAGAATGTGGGCTCTCCGGTATCTTTTAGTACAATCTTGCTTCAAAACTTCTAATTATTTCTTTGCTTTGCAACTCTCTAAATAATTTAATAAAGAGGAGCTTCAGCATTGTTTTCCATTATACTAGCTTAATGTATTCAGTGTAGATAAAAAACAGATTAAATTAAAATTAATTAAATCTATAAAATTATTATCATAAACCTTGTAACAAACTTTGATCTAGCTCTACCTCATTTTATCTTCCCCTGAAATCTGAAATAAGATGATTTCACTCCCTAAATGAGGCAAAGAAGCAGGTTTGTCACATGATGCAAAAGACATTCCTAGATTTCCCAGGAAGTTAGAATCCTTAAGCATGCAGCATGTATGCAGCGTTTGTAACCTTTTCTTAGAACTTACTCGACTTACCCCTGTGAATCTGTCACATTTTTTGAAGTATAGGGAAAAGAAACAGCTAAGACTTCTCACAATAAGTTGTTCAAGTAAAGACGTAAGCGCTGCACAAACGTGTGTTTAATCTCACAACAGCCCGTCTGCCTCCCTGCTCACCCACCATCTGTGAGAGGCCCCCTTCCTTACAACTGCTGTCATAAACTGGGGTTATTGTCACATATGAGATGGACTCATGTAAATGCAGTGACAGGCTAGTGTCTCAGCTGACTGACAGCACAGAGGGATTGGGCTAATCTGAGCCACTGATTTGAGGCACGTGGTGCTCGCCTGTCCCCACAACTCCTGAGAAATATACAGCCTTAGAAAAGTTATCTGTGTTTGTAAGTCCCTCTGCTGCATTGGGATGACAATAGGGATTAGTGCCTAGGTTCTTTACAACAATTTTTTTTTTTTTTTGGGTGGGGGGCAGGGAGGCTTCTTATCGCAGTCTCAGCAGGATGCGCGCG
>NC_024311.1:10637971-10683687 GCF_000523025.1 Cynoglossus semilaevis | reverse complement strand
TCTCAGCAGGATGCTGCCGCAGCCAGTTTTCCTTGACTGTCAATTAAAGAGAGGATCCTTAACTTCAAGGGTATAAATGTTCTAACACTGGTATTATGTTGGTGAGCTAAGTCGCTGACAGATGTTGCAAGTTTAATTCTCCACTTATTTTTTGTCCTTTAATTAATTTATGTATCAATGTTTGGGTTTAAAATATTTCTCCACATATCTGCTCTTTGTTAGTCTGTAATCTCAGTCTCCACCGTAGTCACAAAGGAGATTTGGTCTTGTCACTCCAACGTGTTTCCTTTGAGCTTCAACCGGCTAATACATTCCATATCAGGCAAACAGAGAGGTAAACAGTATCTCATGTTGCACATTCAACTGCACTTATTCAATGCACCCTGTGCAATACGGCCTCCTACTGTAGTTCTGCTGCTATTCCAGAGAACCAAGCTTCTTAGCGCAGGACTTGATAAAAACGAAAATAAACAGAGCTAGCTCCTGTGTACGTTTTTGTTTTAAAATGTGGTTCAAACCATGAAGGATTTGTTTTCAAATGCATTGTGGATGGTGTAAGGCAGGCTTTAGGCTGAGGTTGTTTTTCCTGCTAAGAGCTGCGGTTGAATGCAGTCGGGAGTAAACTGAAGGTAGCCACACTGAGGAAGAAAGGGTAGTGGCGAAGGAGAGGTGTTCAAGGGAGTAGGAGAGAGATGGGCGACAGAAACTGCTAATGGGCAAACTCTCTTCATCCACCACTGCTGCCATCACCAGCAGCAGCACCACCACCCTGTTCTCTCATGACAGCTTCTTCCCTTTGTTCTCCAGTTCGGCCCACTCTCTGCTGGGGATTTGTGACAAGTTTTTGCAGGCTGATCAAACACTGTGGTGACACCTGATTAGGATACAGTGCGTGTTTACAGTCGTGCATGGTGAGGACCCCCCTTTCGCAGACAACAAGGGAGACTTCACCTTGACTAATTAAATTTGCACCTGCAATGCCAGCTGTGACAGCCACTGGAGGGCTGCATTTATTTGTGTCATTCGATACATACTTCCTGTGACGCTCATGAAGGTTGAGTTTGCTTTCACTCCTGTGTTTACCCACAGTGTGGGTCTTTACAATAGCTGTTTTTGTTGTGTTTGTATCGCCCATGAAGTGGGTTGGGGTGTGAATCCCTCTGCTGTTGAAACAGATGATTGTTTTTTTTATGTGGTGTAGCTTTTATGGGAGGCCTGTTGTGCAGTAGAGACATAGTATAGACACATTATACACAGTCTACAGGGTTTGTAGGCAATGGATTTCCAGTCATAATTAATGGTGTATTTACTTTTTTTATATTTTCATATATGATTGTTGTATATGCTCAAGGAAAAAAAAATGGTGTAGCTTTTTAATTTGCAATTCGGGGGCTTGTTTTGGTTGGTAGAATCTATTATAGCAGTGCTTCTCAGTGGGGGGCCGGCCCCACTGGAGGGGCACAGACAAACGGGAAGAATTTTTGAATTTTGTGTTATTTGCTGTTATTAATTTCGATTCATTATAAAATATGATGTTACTTGGTGTTAGTTCAATAAATTTGAATTTTTCATGATTTGTATCAGGGTGACAGAGGAAGGTGGGGCTTGAAAACCCCTACTTGATTGAATGACCAAAAAAGTTTAAGAACTAACGTGTTATACTAACTATGATATTTGATTCTGCGTTATCCGTCATGAGTGTGAAGGTGCTTTTGTTTTGAATAATGTGATTAATGTGCTCCACTCTCAACATGTCTGTCAGTGTATTTAATCATTCAATGACATGCTTGTATATACAGTATGATCTCAGTGTGCACGTGGGTGTTTATCTAAATCAGTGTAAAGAGTGTGAAAGGTCACAGATGAACCAGGGCATCAGTCACCAAGTAGCAGGAGACAGGCCCTGGTAATTTATGCCCCCCTCCTCTCGTGTTTCCTCCACCTTTCACCCCTCCCCTTAGGTCTTTCAGCACAGCTCTCATGCTGCCTCCCCAGCCTTAAATTGACCAAGCTCTACTGCTGGTCATGCTGTATTACATGGGTTAGATGAAGTAATTATTTCTAGGCCACTGACTACAAGCAAGATTAATAGTTTTTGAAACGGCCATAATGGAGGGCTGACCCTCCGTGACATAAGCATTATTTCACGCTCACCTCGACTCTCATCCTTCTCACCTCTGGGCACCAATGAGAGTGATTTATACCTGGGCTAATGAGGGGAGGGGACCTAGGATCCCAGGGCCATCAGCCTTACGGTACACCGTTCTGGTGTTGCTCCCACAGCTGAAGAAACATTGGGGTCACGTCAGGAAGGTTGGTCAGGATGTTTGAAATCAGATGGAAATGTTTCAAAAACACTGTTAAAATATTTCTGCACAAGTGCGTTCTTTGAGGTTATGTATTAGAACGTTCATTGGAATTATTTGTACTTCAGATTAAAAAAACAAACAAAACGGAACAGCTTGATTCCAACGCTGGCTTTTTCTGTCCATACATAATGATATGGCACCACGTGGAGCAAAGAAGCTGAGAAGTTGTCACTAGATGGCACTTGGACATTGTGCTATCAGTCGCTCTTTCCCCTTCGCCCCTCCCTTTGGTTCCTTTCTCCTCTCCTGCCCGGCTTACTCCCTCCGCTACAGTATGTGCTAAGTACACCTCAGATGTCAGGGTGTTTTATTTTTATTGGATGAGGACAGTGTGTAATGCATTCACCTCCATTCCTGCCAGCTGTTAAATGCCCCAGAACATGGTCCGGCAAGGCTGCGCCCCGTTAACCCATCTGATTGGCTGTAATAATTAGCAGAAGTGAACAGTAACTATGGTACCTTGCAAGCATTTGGGACAGCTCCTGAGTCCTAGGTAACATGCCAGATTGGTCAGTCTCGCCCAGGTTTAAGTGACTTGGCCTCGGCCACTTCCCCTTTCCTTCAGACGTGTGTGTATCCTGAGCTTTAATATTAACCCTCAACTTAAACACATGCATGTGGTGTGGTGCCAGCAATTACATTTTCAAGTGGTTGGGTTTGTAAACCTCCAGGATGTTAATCTGTCACCATTCGAGCTACTGGTAAAGGGAAAAGAGGATTAAGCCATTCAATCACTGGTGGAATATTTTCCTTTGTTCAGAATAAGTGAAGGGAAAATAAATAAAGAAATGAGGTGTCTTTTTTTCAGCAAGACATATGCTGTCTCCTGCACATCAGGATTTGGCTAATGCCATTATTGCAAGTGTGTCTGCACCGGATTCAAATAAGACAACAGACAGTGACGGGAAACAGCTACACTTAATATTCAGACCTTAATTTAATTTTAATCTGATGATACATTATAATGCCAGTTTATCCAGGTCAAAGACAACGTGGAAAAAAATGACCTGTCCTAGATTTCCAGTCTGCATCTGTTTCATATGTTTTTTTAAGACCGATTTTCCTAATACCATTATATTAAAACACTCCATTGTGACTTAATAAAATATTTACCAAGTTTTCAAGATATTGTTTCAGTTGTCAGTAGATTAAAAAAAATGCTAAATTCAGAAAAAGTAAAATATCATCCTGGATTTTCACAGCTAGAAAACATAAAGAACTGATAGTAACAGATTTTATTTTTAAGTTTTCTATTTTTTTTTTTTTTATTCTCGCCAACAGCTCATTTTCTGCAGCAGTGAATATAAAATACACCCTGGCTCATAGGAGAACGTTTTGACAGTGTTTTGTTAAGTATCAAATCCTATGTTTAGCATAAGGTTATAATAAACCACATGATAATTGTCACAGCTGTCAGCCCATTTGGCATATTTCCCTGTTTTGGCCCGTCGTTTACCCTTGGCTAGCAACCCTTCAGGTCAGATTGCACGTCATCCTTATCCCAGATGAAGTACCAGACTCAGTGGTGTCACAAGACGATCTAACGTGCAGCCAAAAGGACACAGAGCTGGGAAATCATCATTTGAAGGGGTTGCTTGTCACATGATGGGTTTGATCAGCCCGTGCTGTGGTACACAGAGCGGAGACTTTGTGCTGTCTAACACTAGTACTGGATTAGAGACACAAGCCACTTCCACTGTGATCAGTCAGTCACATTAAAAGACACACGGCAGGACTGAAATCCTCCTTGTTCACTTCCTTCACGTCACGTTCAGTCTTTTTCCCCAAGCCTTCTGTATGGAAATGAGGGACACTGCTGTTGACAGAGGGAGGATATGTTGGATTTTCTTCAGTCTATAAGAACCGGTACAGACTTGATATTACTTCCTCTCCTCTGTGATTGGATCATTTAGAACAGGTCCTCAGGTCTGTCCTTGACACAGCCTGTGAAACAGTTGTAGAGGATGACTCTTGTGCTTCCTGTAAGCCCAGCATCTAGTTCCTGCATCCGCCCTGCCCTCCCCATGGGCCAGGCAGCACTTTGCACAACCATATTGATTTCTTGGAAGGACAGAAAAGGTGTGGGCTAGATTGAGTGAGGAAGGGGCCAGTGGAGAATTGAGGTGTATTTCTAAAGCATTGACTTCTCCTTGACTGCACCTCGAGATAGCAACCTCGTTGAATCAACTCCATGTCCAGAATAACCTGCCAAAATCTGCGAATCACTTTCAAACTTCAGTCAAAGTTTCCACCCTGTCTTCTCTTCATTTTCTTACTCCTCACTCAACCAGTCTCAGTGGAAATACCAAGGGAGCGCTCCTGCATTAAAAACCCACCATTCCACATTGAAAACAGCTGACCTCGTGAAAGCATGCTGTACCCTGAATGAAAATAAAAAGTTAAAAGCTTTTCTTGATCGACATAATCTTAATAGAAACAATGTGCCTTGGCGGCAAAAAATACAATTAAGACAAAGTGGCATCTGGCCGTCTAAGTTTTGCTTGTGCTTGATTTTTCATACTAACTGAACACTGTCTCCAGAGAGGGTTAGGGCTACTGGTTTGAATCCTGCTGTTGAGGTGTTAAGCTCCTTTGAGCAAAATGTTGAAACTCCAGCTGCTTTAGCAAAGTACAGAGAAAGTTTTAGTCCGGCAGGTAGACTTAGATATAGTCTGTGGCTCCTGTTGTTAAATTGTGTAGGTATGTGAGTGTGAGGCAGCTAGCCTGTTTCTGATAAAAAGCCTTTGCAGCCCGGCTCTCTGGGTTAAATAAAAAGGTTATGTAAGGCATGCATCGACAGATCTCCCCTCTCTTCTCCTGTCCAGATTTGACATTTGCCAAAGGTCACAGAAACATTCTTTCCTTTACCTTTTTAGGTGTAGAGTCATGTGAAATAGAACCTGACACCACACACACAGAGAAAAGCTCTTAGATTGACCATGTGCTGACCTGTCTGTGTTTGGCTCTGTGCATTTGTAAATACTTTTGAATGATTGTTCTAGTGAACCTGTCAGTTACGGAGAGTGAGAGAGTTCCAAAGACAGATGAAGACTCTGACTTTTTCAGGAAATATCATACTGACGCTGTATCATGTTCCCTGAAATGACTGTAAGCAGAGTTAAAAAATACCCAAATCAAATCCTTTTCCCACAAACGTCACACTTTCTAAAAAAATGTAATGAAAACCAGTAAAGTGAAGCTTCCTGCTGCAGAACTTTATTGGACTGGCTGATCTGGCAAATTTTAAAGGAGATTCCTCTCTTCATCTCTTATAAGGAAAACACTAGCAATAATTGCAATTGTAAAACTGCATGTGTAAATTCTTTGTGTCGAATGCACAAGTAATAAGTAATCAGAATCATGTTAGGTGTGTTAGCTGACCTCCCTCTGTTTATGAATACTGTATCATTTGTCAGTGAAAAGAGTGAAAATATGGTCTTTGTTCTCATTTTATATTTAAAATGAGAATTTTTTGGGGTCCTTTGATGTTCTACCTAGTTGTGTGTTAAGTTTACCTTATTTTAGTAACGTGACATTTTTCATATGTGACTAGACCCCAATAAACATGAAAGGGCATGTGTGTGTGTGTGTGTGTGAGAGAGAGTGAAATTAATTAATGACCAGCAGAGCTCCCCCACAGCTCTGTTAATGTGCTTAGATCAGTGTTATGAACAGGTCGTGGAAGGTCTGCCCAGCACCAGGCCTTCAAATGTTGAGCCTCATGTTCAGGTAGATGGATGAAAATCTGGTGATATTAATGATGTCGTCTTCCGACCTCCAGACACAGGGTGAAATTAACGGCACAGACTGGGCCGTTTACCTGCCATTCGTCATCATCCTACATGTAGACCCCACCCCTCCCTCAGCCTCCCCGAGCACATGCTGAACATGTCTGTCGATTTATACACGCTGTTCACTTCAGTAATATGAAGGATACAAAGTGGGTAATGGACGACTATTCATCTTGGGTTGTTCCTGTAGATATTGTTTCAGTACACAATAAGAATTATGGTTGAAGTGCAGTAAAGGGATAACAGTGAATTGAAGCATTTCTACTAGTTTCTGTAGCATTAGTAAAAATAAGCTATACCTTTTACTTTATAGTTGTTTTATTTGATTTATGGTTTATTATCCATTTTGTAAATTTCAGTCCCATTAACAGGGAAATTGTGATTTTCACATTAAATTCACTGTTTCAACTCTTATTGTTAGTTCATCTGTCAATCACACACACATCTTTGATGTAGCCTACAAATATATATTATTTTTTATATTGTTTACTTTCTACATTTTTAAAAATACTATTGTTTTCTATTAGTGGACTTTTATAGCTACTTCAGAAAGCAGCTGTAAACTTTTGTAAAAGTTTGAGGATTGTCGTTGTTACAGTATGTCTTTTTTTTTGTACTTCCTTCAGTATCACTTTTGTAAATATCTATATTTTCTAACTGCTTTGCGTGAGCCCATATGGACTCTTCACCTGTGGAAACAGATCTGGACTCTTCCCTCTCTCAGTCCCATTTATATTCATGGAATGGTCAGGAGCAGAGGTGTGCAGACGTGGGTTTACACATTACTGACAGACTTGCTCTTTGGCCAATTCCCACACATTCCAGTGAGCCATTTACTCATCTGGCCAGTGAGCCGTCTCACCGATTCACAACTTCTAGATTTTATAAATGAATGCAACAAGTTCTTGGAAATAAAACGTTGAATTGAGGAATAATTATATTTTGCCAGTGTTTATGTCCACCTGTGGCATCAGATTAGGAATTACAATTGGTATAAAGTGCTGCTGGGGATGATGGTCTTCTATTTTTTTTTAGTAGAGAGATGTATGATACGTGTGTGTGTGCTATAAAAAGTGGAAACTTCCTGTGTGTGTGTTTGTGTAAGTATTTGTGTAAGGTGACACCTGGGTGCTGTGTAGTCTCACTTCAGTTCAAGTGAGAGACGTAGTCCAAGAATGAGGTTGATGGTCCAAATCCATCATCTGGTTTGGGTCCACAGTTTGATTTGATCCCATGTTTTTTCATGTATTAGTTCATGTGATTCCTTCATTTGAGTATTTCCCAAGTTTATACATACTGTAAATTCAAATTTCTCTAATTTCCCAGTCTGGGATCAATAAAGTACATCTATCTAAATAAAAAGTAGTTCTGACGATGTGGGCATCCCTCAGTCCTCTCAGCAAACATCTGTCGCTTCACACAAACGTCCTACATTCAATGACCCACCGCCAAATAGAGCAGGGAGGAAGTGCCTTTGATGTCCAAGGTTGGCGCGCCTGTTTGAATTGGGCGTTTTCTTGTCAAAATTGTTGATTCAACATCACTTTTGCCGACCATGAGCAGTTCTGACATGGGTGTCACACAAGTACCAATGGTTTGTTTTTTGCTCTGATACTGAGCTTTCTCATTTTAGTGGAGTGGAGAGGTTTGAGATCCAAGACTTTCTGTGTATTAATAATACAAGAGTTCTCAACATTTGGGTTTATCACTTGGACTAAATCATGGTCAACGTCCTGTAACCAATTGTGGACAATGGAAAACATATTGAAATGTAGGACCAAGAGGTGAAGCACTAAAACTGTGACAGAATAGAGATGAAAGGACTTCAGTGTCATTTGATAGAGAGACAAATTTACTGACCAGTCCTCTCCAGGATTTATTCTGCATCCTAGCTTTTATCTGTGCTGTGAACAAGCCCACTGTGATACATATGTACAACCACAGGGACATCCGCTGGACTAAAATACTTTCTACCCTGCAGCAGCTCGGTTATCTTGCTATGTTTCTAATCCTAGATTCCACAGGACTGGACATTAATCTACTTCAAAAGCACTTTAAAGAGAGTCCCTGTTGAAGACTCACAGATGGAGAAAATGTGGAGGAAATGAATAAATATATGCTACAGTGTTTGATATCTGTTGTTAGGCCCAGATCAAAGCAAACCAATTGAGTTCCATTATACCTAATATATTTTCCTGTGATAAACAGTCCGGCTGAGGGCATAATCCCATCAAGGAGGACGGAGAGAGATTCAAAAAAAAAAAAAAAAGAAAAATAGAAACATCAGATATATCACTCAGCACAGACAGCTGGCACGGCCACTGTGGAGTATCTGCATTATTATGGGATTGGTAATCTTATTTCTTGGATCTGAGTTTAAATGTGGTGCCTTTTTTTTTTTTTTTTTTTGGATTTCCTTCTCGAATCTGGCCCAGACACAGAGACAGTGAGGCAGACACGGTGTTTCTCTGATACTCAGAGTCCATCTGCTTCAGAGGGCTACGGTAACTTCATGTCTTTCCTTTTTTTCTGTGGAATTTCTGAGAAGCTTGATGTATTTGACAAGTGTGTGACAGCCCTGGTTGTGTGCATTTGAGGTTGAGGCATCATGCTCACTACCTTTGCTGTGCGTTTTCAGGAAATGTGTCCGTGTGTGTATTTGTGTGCGTTAGCACCTCACGCTTCTACACACTCTATACACTATAGTGTAGTGTGTGTTTATCATGCCCTACAATGTCTGAATAAAACTGACTGTAATGATCTCTTACTTAGTACACAGCTGGTGAATGCCATGACATAGACTCACAGCATCACATGCACACACACACACACACAGACACACACTGATACACACTCAACCACAGCCCAGAGCCTTACCTTGATATCTTGAGCTTCTGTCATAACTTCAAATTTGACACCAATGAATGTGTGTCAGGTTGTCAATTTCTTCCAACAGCCTTTGACTGCAGCCTGGTCATGAATAGTGTATGTTGTTTTGTTTTTTGGAATCCAACTGTCTGCAAGTTTGTTTGTTTTGTCTTCCTTTTTTTGGGTTTAGAAAAACTTGGAAGGCTTGTACACTCATGTGCATCCTTTAAGACAACTTCCAGCAGGTGTTGTGTTGTTTAGCCTAAGGTAAAGATTCAACCCTAAAGGTAAATCTACCCATCTGTCTCAGATCTGCTTCCCTCCCATTTCTGTTTCTTACATTATTTGGATTTGTTTTTCTCTGTCTTGTTTTTGACGCCCATGCTTTTGACTCTTTTGATCCAGTTGTCTTTTGAGTCAGGACAGACATCTGTTTATATTCTTTCATCTATATATTCAGCTTCTACTTCTGCCCTTCATTTACCGGATTGTCTTGTAGACGGCTGTAGAGGGTCTCTTAGTCAAACACCATAGGGACAAGGTGTAGATATGAAATTTGGCTGCATCTTCAACATTAAAATTGCCAAACATCGCTGTATTATCGGTCCTATCTGCATGCCAGTCTTATTACCACAACATTTTATTTAACCCTGAGAGTCAGAGTCACATTTTGGCAGCTGGTTCTCATGTAACATGTGGTATGCCAGATGAGGTTTGAGGCCCTATTAGGAAATGTGAGAATTTGTTGTAAATGTCTCAATACACAGTATTGGATTTCTTTAACTTTAACATTGTGTGTGTGTGTGTAAACTGTACCAGTGTGATCATGCATGTTCATTCATAAAACTTCACACAGGAAGTTGTGTGGAAAAAAATAAAGTAAAATAATATAAATATATATATATTAATGTTAGTTGCCATCAGATTTATAGCTAAGAAAGGAATGTGGCTCTATGAAAGGATCGCTCCACCAGAATAACTGCTCTTATTGAAGGAGCTTAGGCCAACGTTTACAAGGTTGTGAGGGACCCCCTCGACAGTCTTGGCAAAAATGATGAAATGCCAGTAAAAGTCACAGTTTATGAGGCCTCTTGATAGTACTATCTTTGGATTCATTGAATTGATTGAGATGGTTGGTCATTTATTATGATTCTGTTGTTACTGTGTTTTTGTTTGCTGTATGTTTTCTTTTTAATATGCTCTGCAAAGGTCTGCAAAAGATGTTGACTGCTGTGGCTGTCGTGTGACTATGTGTGGGCCAATTCAGAGCAAGTGGGATAATATTTTTTGAAGTGGCAGCTCATCTGGATACATAAAACACCATCTGGGTTTGAGTAGATTTTTTTTAAGAACTTGAAGGTCATTTGTTTTAGATGTTTAAGGTCCCTGCTCCTTCGTGGTTATTACCAAATTATATATTTTCCTGGCGTAACCTCTCACCTTGCACAAAATATTGAACAAAGGACAATGTTTAGTATACATCAAAGTGAGTCTGTAACAATTACAGGGGAGATAAATTCAATGTGTTTCTGCTGCTGCTGCCCACATGTATCAGCCTGATTGACTGTGATCTGTTCCACAGAGGCGGAAGTTACTGCAGGAATTGGGAGACCAGAAGATCCCGTTTTTAGGACCTTCAGACCGAGGCTTTCAGCAACTGGTGGGTTTACTGTAGTTCAAATAATGCAATGTTTATGGTGCCTTTTTTTTTTGCTTTGCAAGATTTATATTGCTTTTGTCAGCAACATCATTATAAAAATGTTTATGTTCCCCAGTGGGACTCTAGTTACTCTGGCCTTGTACTGAGGAGATCCTGCTCGCTGCCTGCTGAGCTCCATGACCAGGTGCAGGCAGCGCTGCTCACTCTGAGAAATAAGGGCTGTCTCCTGAGGGACCTTGTCCGTGTTCGAGACCGAGATGTATTCACCGCCGTGTCACGTGTTCTGCTGGGTGAGCCAGGCCACACTTACCGTTACCTGGACACCAGGCTCTTTGCCATCCCCTGGCACAGTGAGGACTCAGCGGTTAAAGGTGTCAACTGTTGTGACCCCGACTTAAGAGCTGCTTGCAGGGCATTGTGGGAGCTGAATACCTTTTTCTGCTCTGATGTGTCTGGACTAGAGGAAGGGGACAGGTTAACTCAGTGCGTGAAGGTGGAGGTAGAGACCAGACAGGGTAAAGAGGGGGACACAGAGTCCAAACACAGTGAAGACTCAAAAAACAGTGAAGGAGGTGATTCGGAGTCCAGAAAAAGTGAGGAGGGGGACACTGAGTCCAAGCACAGCGAGGAGTGGGACATTGATTCCAAACACAGTGAAGAAGGTTGTCCTGGCTCTTCTCAGGAAGGAGACTGGGAGACGGAGTCCAAACACAGCAGTGAAGAGGGAGAGTGCTCCCAGGTCAAACCAAGTGAAGGTGCTATTTTAGGTCAGAGTGAAGGGAAGTGTCCTGGCTGGACGTCTAAGCCAGTCAGCAGCACAGAGACTGAAACTGTGGCACTGGGGGCTCATGGGAAACCTCCTGGGGTCCAGCTACAGTGCGGCAGCCTGACAGGTGACCACATTGATGACAAAGATGATACGGGAAATGTGCAGGGCTGTTCCCAGCCCAGTCCACCGCAGGTATGCACGGGTGTGGTCAAGTTCAATGTCACCCTACTCAACTACATGGACCCGACAGCTATGAGCCAACTGAAAGAGGAGCCATATTATGGTATGGGGAAAATGGCAGTGGGATGGCACCATGATGAAAACCTGATCACTCATTCGCCCGTGGCTGTTTATAGCTATAGCTGTAATGACGACAAAGGTAAGGTCACCCTTAAAAGCATCTCATGAACAAGTGTATCTTTTTATTTAACACCTGCTATGTGCACTCACTCAGTATAATATACAAGTCTGTGACTTGTTTTCTCTCTTTGACTTCAGTTACCCTCATTAATTTTAGTGGATCAGATGCAGCTAACCTTGTGCATCACGTCCCTGCAGCGTTGCTGTAGCAGCTGTAGACATGGCCTCCGGTGAGGCGTCCATCAGATTCATCTGTGAGATAGTGTCAGGGCATTATCAAATGTCATCACCGGATTGCTGCTGACAGCCTTATCGCAGCCCGTGCGTTGGGAGATCACAGACATTTGGATCTGAGCTCTTAACACACGCTCAATGGTGCAGTCTAACAAACAGCCCTTATCGCACACGCTGCATCTCATCTAAATCATTTCCCCAAGAAATAATCAATGTGCAATTATCTGATATGGAATAATGAGGCCTGCTTTGAAAAGTGTTCTTGACTACACTGTATGGATAATGCGATGTCTCCTAATTATGGAGTGTGCGTCAGGGGCTGATCGTTTCTGTTGATGGAGCTGATAGAGAATATCAGAGAGAGGAATAAAAGTTTGCTTTCTAGACTATGAGCATGGAAGCTAAACGAAGGAATATTGTTCCGTACGAAAATATACGTTTTGATCAAGGTGTTGTCATTCACACCTTACTCATACAGTTGTATGATTGAGGTTGTTTTTATGTGAAACCAATAACCATAAAACATAAGACATTCATCTCTAAAGTAACTATTAAGTACAATGTAGTAGTTTATAGAATGATATGTAATCTATTACATCTTAGAAGACTAATCAAACCCAGCTTTATTAAGGCAATAACAAAATACCCATTGTAACAGTATTTTCCAATTCCAAAACAGTTTTTTTATTTGTAAAAAATCTGGGTTATAGAAGAGATTTCCACCAGATTTTTTTACTGACCATTATTTGCTTTTCTTTTATCTCACCTTTTAAGAAAATGAAAGAAAGATGCAGACATGAACACTGCGTACACAGGAACTGATTTTCATTATGTACCTTATTCTAATCAAGATGTCAACATGAACACTGCGTACACAGGAACCGATTTTCATTATGTACCTTATTCTAATCACCAAGCACCTTATTTTGAGTTGTTAAACTGAAACCAGCAGTTGATGGCAAATGTTTCATAATTACATGTTATACATAGATACAGTATATATATACACATATTTTGTGAAGAACACTTTTTGTCAAATGAACTAAATCTGTAAAAATCTTTAATGAAAAGTCGTACCAAAAAATCTGAATCAGCCTACTGTTAAAGTAAAAAACAGAACATGCTTAAATGATAAAAGCTTTTATTTTCTTCAAATAAAGAGCTTAAGGTTTCATGGTTCGTTAGTCACTGACAATTTGATTTGTCGTTGCTGACCCACTGCAGTTTTCTTTCCGCTGCTTACGTCCTTGCTGCGGCACGTAGACAATACTTGTTAAAGTGAAAGCCCTCTGCGCAGTCTGCATGTGCGTTGTGCAAATTAAATTTTACATGATCAAACAGGTGTAGTGCCAACTGCTCTGACAACCCGACACGTTTTACAGCTGCACTTTCTTCATTGGAGTTTTCTTAACCAGAAACACCTGCTCTGGAGGTCTGCTGCCATGATTTGTTCTAAGCCATTTCAACTCTGACCCTGTGTTAACACGAGCTTCAAACACCATGCTGAAACATCTTGTTGTGCTTTAGCAGCTGTGTCTTTTCCAGTTCTGAGTGACCCCACAGCTCCAGACTTTAGAGAGGAAAGTCTGAGTGGAGTGCCAGAGAGATATATTCCAGTCGCTGACTCTAAAGGGCTCCCAGAAGCAGCTAATGAAATGCTTTCCTTGCGTAATGTTGCACTTTCAGAGAAGAAAGAAACAAACTAAATCAGGTATCTTAAATTCATGTTAAGCACTACACCCAAGAGGAATTTCTTTTGTGTTTTAGCCAGAAAAGGTCTATAAACTGAGTGTTTTTTTCTGCTGGCCCGAACTAAAGGAATCTGCCACAACTGAGTGTTTTTCAGGACGAAGGATGATCTTTCCTCTATTCCTGAAGCCTTTGGGAGTGCTGTCATTAGCTGGCTCTCACAGCACAATGGCTGGAAATTAAGTTACTATTTATCCGTGCTGAGCAAAGGAAAAGGCAACTGTGGGGTAGAGAGGCCCAAAAAGACTTTAGTATTGATTTTGCTAAAGGGTGTTGGCCAGCCAAGCCAAATCTCGTTTTCGTAGTGTGGCATGTAAGAATGGAGAGGCAGAGGGAAGAACAGGGGAGGTGGTTACAGTGAATGGCTGCAGAAACAGAAGAATCATTGGATATCTGCTGTCTAATAACACGCTAAACACCATCAGGGGCTTTTATCCAACTATTTCCTCTTGCATGGCATAATGATAGCATAAAGCTCCTGTGCTAACAGCCAATAAGCTCGCAGCAACACACATCTCTCCTGTTCAGCTTTTAAGTGATTTGTACTTCCTGGAAAGGTACTTTACATCCATTGTTTGGGTGTGTATGGATTTAATTATAACATTTCCTGCTGTTAAAAATGGAAATCATCTGTTTAATCCACTGGGCCCAAGAACATACTGGATTGTCTCGGCCAAACTTAAGCTGATTCAGTATAAAATATGATGATAAAAAATACACACATATATAAATGTGTGATCATTTTTGCCCCGCGGAAAGTGTGTATGGATAAATCTGTAATGGCTCCGTATGTTGAGTTGAATGTAAAATGTAAATGTTACGGTGAGTTTACGTTGATCGTTACTGACAGGTGACAGTGGTGAGGGCAGCAGCAGCAGTCAGAAGACCTGCTGGAGGGTTGGACTGAAGGTCGCCTGGGACATCCACACACCTGGTCTGATGCTGCCGCTGGAGTCTGGAGACTGCTATTACATGAAAGGTACTTAGTCTTAGTGTATGGACACACACACACACACACACATGCATGTGAACATGTTGCTCTCTCAGCTTAGCCACAGTGTCTGACTTTGGAAAAAGAGAAACATTTTTATTACCCTGTGTTTTAGTGTTTCTTGTCCTGTGTCCCAACGACCCGTGGCAACAGGATGCACTCCACTCACTCAGTCATGCTCTTCCCTCTGATTCTAATCCTCTCAGCAGGAGCTAAGTTGTGTGTGTGTGTGTGTGTGAACACTGTGTGCACTTGGCCCCAACACTGAGCTTTAAGGTTCCATGAAATTGTGAGCATTAGAGAGGTTAGGAAAACCAAATGTTATTTTTTGAAGTCCTGTGACCCACAGCTGACTATGACTCTTCAGGGAGGACAGACAGCAGGCCACAGGAGTGTAAATCACAGCTTGGCTGTGTTTGGCTGCATGAGACACCTCCACCCTCCTCCTCCTGTTGGTTTATGAGGCACCATTTAGTTTCTACATATTTTCTAAATGCGAGTTCATTTTGAAATAATTCCTATATTTTTAATTCTTACATTCTCCACCTTCAATATACAGTAGCCTTTGATAAACCACTGACAAATCGTATTTTTGATTATTTTCTTGTCGCTGATAAATAATCTCTCACCCAACTCCTTGTATGTTATTATTTTTCCTTAAGTATTTGACCCTGGGATTAAAAGATCACGGTTTTGATCCCTTAAAATAAAATATGGATCTATGGAGGATCTATCTTGATTACGTTCACATATGATCGCAATGTTTCTTTGTGATGAGATTAAGCTGCTATCTTGTCTTTTCTGCCTAAATAGCAAATCAGAAAATCAGCTTAAAGGATAGACGTCATCTTTTAGTGTACGGCTGACATGTAATCCAGAGGTCAAATTGAAAAACCGTTTGGATGAGATTTGCTCCAAATTAAGATTGTTCAGTTGAGATTACTTGTGGGGATAAATGTTCTTGTCCAATATCAGAACTGTGACACTAGCAAAATTATGACGGAGCAATCACTTTGGAGAAACATCAGTAGGTCGTAGTGGAGCAAATCACTGTCCCTGAAAAAGCAGTTTCCATAACAAATAATAAAAACCCAACAACACAGGCACAGGCTGTGACACATGTTCCTGCTGTTACACCACATTTAGAATCTTTGTCAACGTGCCATCTTTAGCCTTTTGTTTCCTAACTTTTTTTTTCTCTCACAGTGAAAGGAAATTTGAAAGTAATAACTGGATGTGGTTTAACGTCAGCTGAGCCAGACATTGTCAAACTGGTATCATAACCTACTTCCGTTAAATGACAACAGAGGAGAGCGGCCTGAGAAAGCCACAGGCAGACACCGCAGACTGAGGATGACAGACAGATTTAGCTCGGCCTTGTGTAGCTGTGAAACGTCATCATGAAAGGATGACCATTTTGGCCGCACTCCATCAATCAGGCCCTTCTGGTAGAGCAGCAAGATGGAGGCCACTTAGAGTAAAGGGCATGTGACAGCCCACGGTGAGTTTGTCAAATGTATAAAGTATTTAAAGAGCTCCGAGAGCAATGGGATCTCGATCTTAGCTCTGATAAGACAGAAATTGAGCACTTCTCGTGCAACTCCATCCATCCAAGCTGTAGAGCAGCAGTCACTGCTCAGCCTCTGGGTAAAAAAAAAAAACCTTCCATACAGTGACATAGAATAATGGCAGAGACTCAGGGATAAAGTAAAGACAGAAGGACTGGGACAGAAGTCAGGGCAGTCTGTAAATGTCCTTCTGAGTTTGTCACATATAACAGAAACATATTTGTAGTATCTGTGTTTCAATCTATCCTGCTTGTTTTTAACACAAATATGGATGTTATTTACAATGAGGTTTCTTAAATTGGCCGTGAGCTAGTGAGTGCAGAAATGTCTGTACCTGATGTAAAGGCCCTGAAGCCCACCCTCCTCCACCACTTAACAATAGGACAGTCAGTTTCGGGCCAGTCATGACAATAGAAAGATGGGCTGCTGCGCGGGCCAGTCTAATGGGAGCAGACTGTCGTGGATCAATGGGGATTTATGTTCCACTTGGTGAGTACGCCCTTGAGAGGCCAACTGCTGCACAATGATAGCAGCTCACACAGTCCTTGGACCACCTCAGCGTGGTCTGTTTACCTGCATTTAAGACCTGTCTTGATGCACAAACATTTGCATGAACATTTGTCTGAATTTGAACAACACTTGTGCGTGTGTGAACACAAATGCTCAACTCCTTGCAAGGAAATGCACATCCTTGCTTATCGAAGGGAAAATATGCCTTTAAAGACGTTTTTAGGGGATTCATCACCAGACTTATCACCACTAAAGTAAATGGTGAAAAAATTGTACTAGTTCTAAATCGTTTCGTGGTGTTAAGAGATTACTAGAGAGGTTTATTTTGCACAGACACAATAAAGACTTTTCAACGCCATTTGTTGCGAGTTGGCCCTTTTGAACCGCTAATGTCTGAGATGCCGAAGGCAAATTGAATCACTGTCATTTCCACCCAAATGGAATTTCAGTGGTTAAAAAAGAACAATGCAAGTCTTGACACCAGGCCTGTTCAATAATCAGATTTCCAGCTCCCAATGCACAGGGGGACTGGAGAAAAGAGTTGACCCAATATATTTAAAAGCCTGCTTCCTGGAAACGGAGGACAAGTGGCAGCAGGCGCAGGGGTTGAAAGAAAGATAAATATTTATTACAGTTATCGAGTTTGCCTCTACTCCCTCCTGATCCCACTGACGCATCAGACGCGCCAAGAAAAGAGCAGATTGATGGAGATAATTTGTTATTGGATATAAACAGTTTTAAAGACGCAGAGTAATTCTGCCCAGAGACCTAATCCTTCACAATCTCATCAGGGTGAAGAAAACACCGGCAAGTTGTTTTGTTTGTCACCATCTTTTTTTTCTCCTCCTTCCAAACAATAATATCTTTCTCCCAAAGCATTTGGCTGTTTGACTTTCAAATCACAGGCATTAGACGCTGTATTCTTGCTCAAGGCGGGTGTAAATATGCACATGTGCTGTGAATGACAGCTCTGTCATGGCTAAATTAATTATTGGTATGAGGCAAATAATGGCAGTACTGAGAAACATCTATACACACAAAGAAACACATGGAGGGATACACAGGAAACAGCAGTAAGGCCTCTCAGTAAAGCCCCTGTGATATTGGACAAATGTTTGTTGGTATGGAACTTCCATCCTGACAGATTGAGTGAGATCTGGTTTTATTTGGTAATTAAAAGTATAGTACAGTTCTCCTCCTACTATTTTATCCAGTGTAGTGCAATCTGTCTGAGAGAGAGAATATGAGAAGGTCTTGGTTTTTATATTCTCCTTCTGCTCTTATCTGTTTTTGGAGTAGTTTTTGGCTACTTTTACTGGCCTTTAAAGAATTACAATAAAGAGATCAAAATATAACATTTTGTGAATATTATTTTAATGTCAGTGTCTTTTTGTGTTTTGGTTTTAGTTATGTTGCTTTAGTGTTTTTTTTTCCTGACAGTATTAAGAGATTTGTTTTGCTTTTCCTTTTACCAGATGACCTGAACACTACCCATCAGCACTGTGTCCTAACTGGAGACAACACACGCTTCAGTTCTACACACAGAATGGCTGAGGTGAGAAACAAACAGAGTTAGATCCGTCTTTTGGTGTTTACATAGTATTTTTTAATTTTTTAAAAATGCAATAGACTCATAATAGAGCCGTTCCCGGTGGGAGAGTTCTGATATTTTTACATGTTGACATGTTTTACTGTCCAACACCTCCTGAGTAAATGTCTTGTAAAACACAAAGTCTCCCTCTTTTGTGTCAGTGTTCAAGTGGAACCCTGACTTACATCCAGTCCCGCTGCCAAGAGGCTCTGTCAAACCTGCACCCCGACCCAGAGACGGGCTCGTACAGTCTGCTCGCCCTACTGCCAACAACTCTGCAGCACTGTGAGGAGATCCACAATGAGGTAATGAGAGATTTGACTTGTGTTGAACATAATTTTGCTGCGAATGTGTGTTTTCAGAAACATGGCAGTGAAAATGATTGTTAAAACTTGACAGTCACCTGATTTATACTGAAGTGCCATCATTCTTGCATCAGACCTGAATCAGAATTTGGAAATTCCTGAAACTGAAATTTTCCTTGTGGGGGAACCAGATGCCTGTACAATGAAGTAAATTCAACATACCACAGATAATCGTTTTTATCTGGCTTTACTCAGCCTGCCCGCCGCAACCAGGCTTAGTGTGCACACAGCTGTGGTTAGAAATCTGGGAAGTTTACCCCAGTTAGGGGAGATCACACATAAATAAAATAAATCATAAGCAAAAACATAATTACATTTGGTAAATTAGACTATTTTATATACCGTACATGTGACAGTAAGCAGAGGAATCTATGTTGGTCACTAGTACTTGAATATAAAATTGAAAAAAAGGAAATATAATTTTGTAAAATGTGTTTCTATTTCTAAACATATTATTACTACTACTATTTATTTTCCTTGGTCCCTGTGGATGGCTGGTGTGATTGAACGTGTTAACTATCCTGAGTGGGGGTGAGGGCCACGTCCCACCTTCCTACCACCTTGTTATTTCTGCTTAGGGAAGTGCCTTTAATACGGAATCCAGGTTGTACTCATTTGTCCAGCCTTGTGATGAATTGTAAGGCAATAGCCTCTCCATATGTTATCTAAAGATGGAGTCGTGCCCCACTCCCCTCACTAAAGCCTTTTCACACACAATAATGAGTGATGCTGGCTTGGGATACTGAGGGATGAAGTAAGGGCAAACAAAGAAAAACGTGAAGGGCCGTCTGTAAAGCCATCAACCTTCTGGTTTAGCCTGCTGCAGGCCAACAGTTAATATAGCACTTCACCTCTCCCCCTTTACACCCCTGGGCTTCAAGTGCGCATCGTAGCCAACCTGAGGGCCCCAGACCCCTCAGCAGGACACCATGACAGATGAGTCTGACGTAAGGTTGTTTAAAGGTTGTAGACAATATTAATTATTCAGCATTGCCAAACAATAGGGCTGTGCGTGTCAGGGGAGCGCTGCGCTAGTTAAACTAGCAGCACCTGCTAGGTTCCCTCATAGCACCGCAGGATTACCCAGTATAGACCCCTCCAGGAGGGCAAGGCAGGTGTATTTAGGAAAAACTGGATACTATTTATAAAACTGCAGGTGTGTGTGTATGTAAGTAAGGGGGAGCGCTCTCAAGGGCTCCAGCCCACCCTACCTGGCCCTCGTGATGATCGATGCAGCCATTTGTTGGGAGTTGCCCATGAGAGAAGAACACCCACTTACATGATGTATTAGTTAGTGGAGTTATTTATGACGGGGGGCATTCTTTGGTGCTAGGTGGGTGCATATTGTATAAGTTGTGTTTGACATGGACGACTGAGGAGTGAACGCTCTGGCAGTCTGACCTGAGCAATGCCTTATGGGCCGTTCTTTGAAATGTGCTAAACAGCCAGGCAGCACCAGCTCATGTGTCATGGACATTGTATTATGGGGGTGCAGTGGGAGGGCACGTGCAGGGTTGACATGGGTGTGTGAGGTGTAATGATGATGAAGAAGAGTGTTTGCTCTCTGAGTACGTGTTTGAGGAGGGGGCTTGGATGTAGACTTAAAGCAGATGCTGATGGTGGGAGAGAAAAAAACCTGACACTCCAACCTGTTTGTTAGATGTGTCCCTGTCCTCTGTCTTTGTGTAATCTTACTTCCTGTCATAGGTGGTACAGTGGGGGGTATTGGTGGTGGGGGTTAGTTATGTAGCATCGCCACACGGCGTTTGTGCATGTTTGTCTTTGAAATGCTAATCCCAGACACAAATGTCTTGTCTCATTTAAAGCCACTGTGTCACTTCCCAGTTGGGTGTGTGACAGAGTGCCCTGAGGGACCCCTTCTAATGATGCTAGCACCCCCACAGTAAATATTGAGGGGTGGGACAGGGTTTGTGTACATGTTCTGGCAGAAAGTAAACTGTGTGAAAGCGAGAGTGTGTGACCTTGCTGCGTCCTGTTTCTTAAACCTGAACGTGTTCCCAGGTGGCAGGGGCTCAAGTTCTTGTTGCCTGTGCGTTTTAAACACACTATAGCACTATATTCTTCGTTATATTCAGTTTTGTTATATTTATTAAAAAAATCACTTTAAGTGCACTCCCCATTTTGGTAGCATTACAATATGAATTACATGGTTGTAATGTTTATTCACCATAACATTTGTTACATCATTTTATTCTTAAAATAGATATTTGAAGATAAGATTCACATCAAACAAATCAGTGGTTTCCAACCTTTTTTGGCCTGTGACCCCATTTTGACATATATTTGTGCAAATACAAACCAGCCAGATTAGTGCACAATGTTTGTGCACTACATTTTCAGGACTTGGGTTGAGACCCCAAGTTTGAAAGACACTGGTTTAAACACAATTTTGTTTTATTTAATTGTTTTTTCATTTAGTTTATTTTTAACCAGCATGACATATTTTTTCATTTACATGTGCATTACTTGCACTAGCAAATGCTCGATTTCTTGATTGGAATTCGAATTTAAGAAAGAATATTACACACAAGCTCATGTAGGCCACACAGAATGATGTGGCAGCCCACGTTCAGCCCGCCGGCCTTGATTTTGACATATGTAGAAGAGAAGGATATTAAGAAGGATATATAATTGTTCATAACGATATGTGTCTATTGTTGTATGTAAGATTGTTCAATATTGCATGACTATAGATAGAGAAAACTGCGTTCCTCAGTGTTAAGATGAAGCTAGTTGTACCAGGCTGACGATAAGGGGCCTGGAAAAGGTAAACATAGGACAGCAGTATCGATCCCATTCTCATCAGTTCCAACCTCAGGGCCTTGGCCTGGAAATTGATTCGACCCGCTCTGGGAATATGGTGACGTTGTGCCTCATTAAATGAAAAAAAAAAAGGTTAATAGTTAGCTGCAACTGCAGAGTTCTCCATGTGGGCAGTCGGTACACTAATGTGGGGCTAAAGAGTAGTTAGTGTGTCCGTCACCAAGAGAGATGACAGTGACCGCCGCGGGGAACCACAAGCTTACCTCCTGCTCCTCTTCACAAAAAAGAAACAATCCTACGACCTACTGTTCCTTTCTCCCTCACCTTGGATGTTCCTGCCTGGCTAGGTGGCATTTAGTCAGAGTTTGTCTCTTGGTAGCTCACTGCTGGACGTCCACACTCTAAATGCCACGCTGGCCAGCGCTCCCTGGTTGCTTTAGATGCCCTGCTTTGTGTCTGCAACTGGCCCGCGCAGTGGGGGACAGGCAGCCATGTCAGCTCAAAGTGGGGGACACAGGTTGGCGTCTTCTCACTAAAGGACAGGCAGACAATCATAGAGCTGGAAGGAGGGACAGACAGAGAAAAGGACGTCCGATATCAGCACTCAAAGGCTTTGTTGTGTGTTTGAGGTGTTGTGATCGAAGGGGAGTGGATTTGGAGGGTGTCGAAGGCACCATAAAAGATGACATTTCTTTGAAGGGTGTGTTGTATGGAGTGACTGAGAGGCTGCTGAGCAGTGTCACTGGCTGTGTATTCTTCCTGACATGCCCCAGTACTTGCTTGTCATCCCCGCTGTGATCAGAGACCTTTGGAGGCAAATGGCAAGATGGTTGTGCGTGCAACTTCTGCCAAAGATATTTATTCAAAAATCACCCCTAGTGATTATTCTTGATAACATTACACACTGGGGCTTAAAGAAACAAGAACAATGGGATTTGGACAGGAGTGTCAAACGTCAATCACTCAATGGGCTGAAATTTAAAACCAAATTGTGGGATGAACAGGATTAACATTTCTAGAACAGTATAGTACTGACGATGCTTTAAGCAGACAGTGATAATTTTAACAAACTGCAACGCACTTTTACTTTATTTAAATGGAAAATTAAACCAGGTGTCAAACCTGCTGCTTGAACAACTGAGTGTCCCTGGGATTATTAAAGCATTTTCTTATTGAAACTTATCTTATTGCTCAGCCAATCAAACTGCACTTGTGACTCCATGTCACTACATGCATCTCCTCTATATTATAGTCCCCAATGTAAACATACTGTATTTTAATGTCTCTCATTGACAGCGTTATAGGACAGTGAACAATGTTACGTTACGTTACAAAAAATAGTTCTCATTGTCTGCAGATGTAAAAAAGATGATATTTGTAGTCTGCTCTAGCTGCAGTTGTTTACACATTGTTGATTTTGTGTGGTCTGGGCGGCAGTTGGAAAGACACTGAACAGTCGCATTCTTTTAAATGCATGTCTATTTGTGGACCAGTCTTAAGGGAAACATGTGGAAACTGACCTGAGTGTTTACACACCTCCACCCTGTCTTTATTACGGCTACTGCAAGTTCACAGAGGTTTCGGGATAAAAATCAACTCTGAACTCAAACAGAGTGAGGTGGGCTGTGTGGCCGCAAGGCCCAGGCAAATGTAATTATGTTGCAGAGCTTCTGAATAGTTTAAGATGCCGAAATGCTGCACGCTGGGTTTTATGAAGCCACAAAACTGAATAATCTCTGATCACAAAGTACTCTCACCTGCTCAGGTACCCAAACAGAAGGCCCGTGTACTGAGCGATCCTGGGTGGTTTGACCTTAACCTCTGCACTGGCTCGTCCACTTCACCAGTGGACCGTCCTCATTGACATGAACCAGAGGTCTGTATTTTTTACAGGCTGGATGGAAACTGGTCTGAACTCATTAGCCAGAACAAATTAGTTGTATATGAGTGTAATTTGTATGAGACAGGGTTAGATGAGAGTTAATGACTGGCTCATCCTGAAACCTCTGTTACACAAGTAGAGTGCCACCAAAAAGGCTAATGTTGCAGATGAGTCTCTGACTCCTTAGGATACGTTGGAGTCGACTAATCTGCTTAACCTCCTAGTCAGTTTTTTGTAAATGGATATTCAAGCTTTAATGGTTTCAGCTCCGGAACAATAAAGAACATTGTTTACAGAAATGCAAGAAGAGCGGCCTCCCCGTGGCACATGCACAGTGACAGTTTTGTATCGACATCTATATTGTTGTCCTCATCTAAATGTTCTACTGCGTACATGTACGCCGCTTTAGGGGAGGGCAAATTCCCCGCAGCACACATTTACATTTTCAGGAAAATCTTTGATACGCAGACCCACAGTGGCACTGGCGCAGACATTAACAAAGCCACCAACGCACATGAATAGGCAGATACAAGCCGGGGCACAAACACACTGATCCCCACGCAGCTAAGAACACACCAAAATGTGCACGGGAAAAACCAAGACACACTTAGAAATAGATTAGCAGGCTACACCTGGCTACGAGAGCATCCTAATGAGGATTAAATAAGCACTTCAAAAGAGCAGGGTAGAAAACAGCCCTATCAGAGGAGAGAGAGGGGAGCAAGTTTAGGAACTGGGGCTGACATCTGCGGATGGGGCAACAGTGTGGTAGAAGGCGGTGAAGAGGGGTGGAGTGTTCAGGTGCACTGGCATTAAGGTGTGTGAGAATAGACACTTGTTTATATTTACTAATATATGTGTATGTATGTGTGTGTGTGTGTATGCGTGCGTGTGTGTGCGTGTGTGTGTGTGTGTGTGTCTTGCTCTCGGTTGTTCTGTATTTTTCCACACCTGTAATTATAATATTTGTTCTGAATATTTCAGTTCTGTTCTTTACACTAATTAAAAATGGCTGAGTTTCCTTTGAAATTATTTGTTGACCTTTGAGCATTCATTTAAAGCAATTGTTTCAACAGTATTTTGGATTTTTAATTAATATCTATTATGTTTTTTTTATTTTATTATTTATCACTATTGCTGATCCTGAAGCTTTTTTTTCTACATGAGGACATGCTATTATTTTTAATTAATTTTAATAATTATAACCAGTCAGTCGATTTTATATGAAAAAAGGCTAAAATATTTTCTAAATAATAAAAATAATTTACAAAAATATTATATTTGTAAAGACATTTAATCCCTTAAAAGGTGATTTAAAAAATGCACTTTTAAAATAAACATTTCTGTCTTCTTTTCCAGGTGGAGTTCGAGTGGCTGCGGCAGTACTGGTTTCAGGGCCAACGCTACGCCCGCTTCTGCAGCTGGTGGACCAAACCGATGGAGCAACTAGAGAAAGACTGGAGGCTCATGGAGACAATGGTAAAATCACATTCATTTTTTGGTGCCATTAACCTGACTGTGTGGTTTGAGCCTGTGTGGATCACAGCGGCCCAAATATGGCTTTAACCATATGTTAGCAGTGTTCTTGAAAAGAATTTCCCAATTTTATGATAAACACTTGTTGTGTTTTTTACTATTTATAACAAATATATTTTAGAAGACAAATGTATACAATAGGAATAGGAGGAATCTCTTTTAGTTTTTACAGAATAAAATAAAAATACATAATAGCAATACATATTTATTGTTTATTGTTAATAGTATGTAATGCCACTAACAGTTTATAATAATATAACAATAATATAATATCAATAAGCAGTTATATGGACACAAATCTATTAATAAGGTAACTGATGAATGCATTGAGGGATAGAATATTATTAAAGTTGTTGCTGTTTATACTTTGGTGACAAAATCAGGTTACTAGTCATGTAGTCTCCTGCCTGATCATCTTAAATTATACTCATGATATAATTATATGTTTTTCCCCTAATTTGTCATAAGTACTTTTTGTCCAATAATGCTGCACATAAAAAAGGAGGTGGTTGTGACTCTCTGATGTTGAAACTTCACACCTTGGTGCGTCTTGGTTGACGTGTCACCGATCGTTCGAAGCTTCAAAGAAGTGTTTTATTAAAGAGGGAACACTGAAACACTGCCATTATGTGACTGAATCACTCAGTATTGTCAGACGTGTAATTAAGACACCTTAGTCACTGTGATTTATTGTCCACGCACACACAATAATCAAAGATGCATTAGTCTTATTGTCTCTTCCTCTTCTCAAAGCTGGATTTCAAAGTGTGTGTCAGTGAGTGTTTGTGCAGCCAATACACTGAGAGCTGCAGCAGCAGGGGGCACTCTTGTATCATTGTAGTAACAGCAGAGGGACGGACAGAGCTGTGCTTATTTTCTCACTCCCAATGTGCTCCCTCTCCCTCTCTCTCACTCAGTGTGTGCCTGAATGTCTCTCAGCCCTTGCCTTCTGTCTCTTGGAGCTCTCTGTCTCTGTCAGTGTTGAGTGCTGAGCAGTAATCACATCTAATGCTCAGGCGTGGATAAAGACAGGGGCTGTGGAGAGCAGTACTGCTGCTGCTGACACTGCCCAGCTCTACTCATAGTCTCTCTCTCTCTTGCTCTCTCTCTCTCTCACCAGAGCGAGAGAGAGCTGTTGTGTGTGTGTGTGTGCGTGGTGGATAGTTTGTAGACGGGGGTAAACTCATGGAGAGCTCCACCTTTGGGCCTAGATGAAGTGTGTGATTTGGACCTGTATTTAGAGAAGGGCACCAGTGAAATGTGAAGTTTTTCTCCTGCTGCTGCTGCTGCTGCGTCTCAATTTCTTCTGAAGGACGAGCAAACCATCGCTACTGTGTGTGTGTGTGTGCGCGTGGGATAGTTTTTAGACGGGGTTAAACTCATGGAGAGCTCCACCTTTGGGCCTAGATGAAGTGTGTGATTTGGACCTGTATTTAGAGAAGGGCACCAGTGAAATTGTAAAGTCTTTCTGCTCCTGCTGCTGCTGCTGCGTCTCAATTTCTTCTGAAGGACGAGCAAACCATCGCTACTGTGTGTGTGTGTGTGTGCGTGTTGGATAGTTTGTAGACGGGGTTAAACTCATGGAGAGCTCCACCTTTGGGCCTAGATGAAGTGTGTGATTTGGACCTGTATTTAGAGAAGGGCACCAGTGAAATGTGAAGTCTTTCTGCTGCTGCTGCTGCTGCTGCTGCTGCGTCTCAATTTCTTCTGAAGGACGAGCAAACCATCACTACTGTGTGTGTGTGTGTGCGCGTGTGTTTATAAACTACAGTGCTTTAAATCTGTTTCAGATTTCTCTTTATAAAAAAAATTAAAAATATTATTTATCACCATACTTATGTCTTAAAATATTACATGTCTCTAAATAAAAAATATCTAGTGTTACTAATATACTAAATGGCTCTAATTGTGTGTTTGCAGCCGCGTCAACTTCTCCAGTCTCTGTCTTCTGACTTGAACAATAATTACATTATGTCAGATCACACCGAAGCCGCTATGTGTCTTCTGCAGAAATGGGTATTGAATCCGTGCTAAAATAATACCGCGGTGAGCCGTAACTGTAACGATTCACTGTTGTGATGAAAGACAACATTATTGCTCTGCCAAGCAATATTTACATACATGCATCGACCTCTGATACGCTGATGAAAAGCACTTTATAGATGTGCCTTATAGATTTTTCCCGGTGTAGGTTTTGAGAGCTGCAGCTTTTCAGTAGTTTTATTAAAACACATTTCTCTAAATTACTCTGCCTTATTTAAATTACGTGGGTTCTGCCTTCATTCTTTTATTGCATATATTTTACATTTTCAAGGCGGCAATTGACAGTGCGGTGTGATTTAGCAGGAGACGACTGACCTGTGCTGATGCTGATGCTGTTTGACATTTACTCATTTTGTTTTCCCCTCCATTTGCCGGAAGTGTGGATTTTGATAAAGTGTTATTATATTTTTTTATTTTTTTTATTTTGCCAGATACGTCAATATCTGGCAAATATATCAAACTAACAAATGCAAATGTGTCTTTACGTAAAGTTTGTTGTTTTATGCACCGAGCTCTGGCAACGGAAGATCCTTTTATTTCATCCTGTTAAAACAGCAGTGCTAACCCCCCCCCCCCCCCCCCATTAATCTACCCACACCACATTGTGTGGCTTTTTGTGCATTTGTTAGTCTGTCTGAAGAATACTGCAATGTGCGGACTAACTCCTGTTTATGGCTGCTGCTCTCTCTCTCTCTCTCTCTCTCTATCCTTCTGCTCCTCAGCCTGTTGTCATGCAAATGCTCATCCTTTCATTTGAATGACATTCTGATCAAATACATCAATAAATATAAATACAAACGTATGGAGACAAAATGCACCCTGCCACCCTCTGACTCCGTCTGTTTCGGTGAAGGTGACAACAAAGATGTGGATCTGGAACAGTTCCATTGAAGATTCTGATTCTTTATGTGCGTTTGAAGGAACAGACATTGTATGGACGTATATAAGTCGACCCGGGGCCGTCTGTGGTCTATTTAAGACAGACATTAACTCAAAGGTTCGACTCTCCCCTGTGATTTGAGGCGTCGTCGGTCCGTTTAGACCTTCTGCTTGATGTTCTCTCAGGACTCTGTTGTCATGGCTATCATACAATAGTGACATTTCCTTAAACCAGCAACAATGAATGGCTTCTGTCTGACTGACAATAGACTGAGAGGCATGGCTTCATGCAGACTATTTTAAATACTGCTGTGGAATTATTTTTAATATCTTTTCCTCTTTTCACTGTGGGGGAGAAGCGACAGGAACGAGTCCACGGGCGCATCTTCCTCTTTATTTCTGCCACCTGTCCTGTGTGTGTGTGTGTGTGTGTTGAATGTGTGCAGCAGTGATGTTAATATATACACTCTGCATGACTTTAATTGATTTAGCAGCTCTGCTTGCACAGTACAGCTTTTTCCCTAATTTGTCACTTTCCTGACTTCTGTGGCTGCTCATCTTTGCAACTTCAAAAGCCGCCGCAGCTGCAGAGAGATTTGACTGTACACTCAGTCTTCTTCTGCCTCCCCCTCTCCTTCCTTCTCTCCCCCTCTCCCTCTTTATGTTGTTCCTTTCTCTTGTTTTCCTCCTTTCTCTCTCTCTCTCTCTCTTCCTCTCTCTCTCTCTCTCTCTCCATGTCTCTACCCCACACTTTCCCCTCTCATGTGACAGAGGAACAAGCCTTGTAGATAGAAATCCTTTCAACACATATCAAGGAAATTAATCTACTTTCATAATGAATGGGATCCACTCCGTTGAATACATTTGTATAATTCAAGATGTACAAAACAGGAAGTAGTACCAGGGCCATGTCTTCCTGTTCTCTGCTCACCCAGCCTGTCACTCTCTCTTTTCCACTGGGTTGGTCACACACATGCACATGTGCAGCACACACTCTTTTTGTCTCACTGTATAACCAAACATACCTACTCTGACTTATAACAGACTGCCTTATTTATGCATATACTTGTGTGTGTGTTGGAGTTCAGTGCTGTAGCCATTTCATCTTCTCCCCTCCCTTTAATAACAGACTTCGGAAACAATCTTGCCTGCTGAGGAGGGCTACACTGCAGTTAACACAGCCTGCTCTGGTCGCCATCGATAGCTGATTAGGTTATTGACCCAGCACGCGGCGGCTGGGTGCTGCGAGGCTGTGGGAGGGGGTGTATACTGATCTGTAGGGTGAGACTGTAGGAGCAGACAGGGAGGAAAATCAGAGAGGGGTTTTGTGTGTGTGTGTGTGTGTTGGGGGAGTTGGGTTATAGGTGGGGGGTCAATGTAAATGTTATTGCTCTGTGAGCTCATTTGATCAAAGTCCTGGAAAGGTTAAGCGAATCCAATCTGGTTTTGTATGGCAGAGTGGAGACACAGGCGCTGGGGAAGAAACCCCCAGGACGGAGAATGGATTATCATATTGGCGCTGGAGTAGCAGGGGCCTCGGACGGACAGTTTACCCTGCCTGTAATGCGTTTAGACAGCAATTGGCCTTAATAACCTTTATTGACTTCAGCGGGTCAGTGCCAAGAATCTAATTATCAAAGTGTATCAATTTCATCGGAGTTTAGAGTTGCACCGCTCAAAATAATTATTTTAAGGTCGAGCCGGGGCAATTAATCCCCTCTCCACTTATTTGATGGCTTTGTAAAACATTATAAATGTTATGGTTTCTGTTGTGCATTTCACAATAAATAATTTTAGGCTGCAATTTTTTAAATGTGTTGTTTGGAGGGTATTGGTCCAGCTGGGGAGGTGGGGTTGGCATGGGGGCCGGGGGGGTGAGACAGTAAAAGCGTGAAGATGGAGCCGAGCTGAACCGGGCTGCAGATGTTTACCAGCAGACATTTGTTTTTTCTGCTTGCCATTTTACTTGCACAGTCAGTTTTATACCCACTTTATATGCACATATGGAACCCAGATTAATTATAAGTGTGAACTAAGCAGTAAACTGCTTAAAGATCATTTATATTGCTCATTATGAAGCCATTTATTATCTCCTCCATTAAATCACGCTGTGTTTATGCAACATATTGTTTTGCATTTTAAGCCCTGCACTGTGCAAATAGGCTCATACATTTGTTATATTGCAGTTCTTTGGCACATGGTGTGTATGTGTGTGTGTGTGTGTTTGTGAAGCATGTCGGCTTATTTTTCCTTGTATCTTCATGTGTTTGCAGCAGCACTTAGAGAAAAGAAAGTAAATGTGTGGCTTTTTTCCTTCACTGGCAGTAAAACTGTTCCGTTAGACAGTAGCTGTTCTCTCTCCTTATCACACAACCTACACCAGGGGCCTAATCCACTCATTCATTATTGCAGCACCTTGTTTACCTGCAGCTCTATATTAGCTGGCTTTCTTTGCCCTATTTCGACAGAGGTGAGAAAAAAAGAAATTACTCAGAGATTATTGTTATTATTCATTTAAAGGAAAAATATACGGCTGATAATACAGTTTACATTATGCAGAGGAGTGTGTTTGGAAATACGGAATGAAAAGAGGCAGGAAGAGACAGAGACGGAGACGGAGAAGGGAGAAAATGTAGCGGTGAAAAGGTATTTGCAATTCTCTTTGAAGTCCCCATTCAACAGGGTAAGCTGAATTTTCAGCAGCGCCTGATAGTGTTCTGTGTAAATGCTTAAAGCCCTTTAGAGAATTTTCATGGGCAGATACGCTGTGGCTTGAAGGGAGCGTTTATGTTACCTGGAGCCAATGCAGCCCACGGCTTTGTACCTAAAGATGTACACTAGCAGTGAATGGAATCCCACAGAGATTTGTCTGTGACAGAATCGCACTGCAACATCGCAGCATGCCAATAGAGGAAAAAAAAGGAGCTGCGAACAGGTTTAACCCTGTTAGCCTTCTGGTGCCTTAATACATATGGTAAGAGAGACAAGGGTGGACATAAAGCAAGGGGGCGGACGAGGTGAATATGTGGAAAATGAAAAGCAACTGTGAGGCGTCTAAGTCTGATATACAAAAAGTTATTTTTTTATTTTTGTGCCTTTGCCGCTACATGATATGATTAAAAAAAAAGTTTATTTTAATACTTCAGTTCATAAATATTTAGTATTATATTGCACATACACACACACGGGTTTAAACGCATACTGTGCTGCCGTTCTTAGTTGCCTGTACTGTCGTAGGTCTTATTGGACCAGCTCATTTTATCTTTCAGTACGATCCCTTGTGGAGCAAGATCTTATTATATTAAGTGATTGAAATTAAACCAGTTTAAATATATAATTGTTTCTTAATTACCGGATGCAGTGTCCTGTTAGTCGGAGAAGGACAAAATGTTAACAAAAAGTTTTTTTTTTAAATAACAGGACTAAAAATAAGATCTTGAGAAATTGTCTGTAATGTTAATTGCCTTCTGTCTGTGATTAGATGGAGCCTGATTTTTACGGTAAGGCTGAGGAGTTTTATTGACAGTGGTTTTGGACAAATTGTTTGTCTGTGAATTGTGATGTTGACGGCGTTTTCACAGTATCAGCAAGCCTTAAAGGCGGCTTGTCTCGTCTTTTTAGAAAACAAATGATCACTTTACAGAGACTGATCTGCTTGATCCTCTTAGCAGCTCCTTCAATCCCCGTATTTATTTATTTGCCGACTTATTTACTCGCTCGCTCGTTTACTTTCCTCTGTATGGATTCGGTTTGATCTCGCTCCCTCTTCTCTCTGCTCACGGCCACCTCCTCCTGTTCTGCTGCCTCTCTTCTTGCTTGGCCCTGATCAGCAAGATAAGGATTCAGAGGAGGAGAGATAACATCCATTAAAGTAGTAAAGAGGAATTATGGGGCAGCCTAGATTAATCACTGCTCATCTTGAACGCGTTGTGTGTGGACGGCAGGGATGGCTGCAGGGCCCGGCATCGTCCTGTGTCATTACGACACTGAGAGGACGGAGAGTGTAAAGAACATGGAGATGAAAAAGAGAGACTTCGCAGTCAGAAACATTAGCACCAACCTTCGTTGGACATTCACTCCAAAACTCTGACCCGGGTGTAACTGTTTACGTTTGTTGGGAATGTTGGCTAACGCTGGAGTGAAGAACTAGCGTAAGACTTACTAAAAAATCCCCACAACATTTAACAATTAAAGGCCTAGAAAGTTCCTTGTATTGATTAAATTGTAGGTACGTGACCAGAGCTTGTCGTCACATGTTCAATATTGACCTCAATCTGCCAATAGTGAGTGAAAACTCAGGGTTCAAGATTCAGGATTTCCTTTACATGTCATTTTTTGACATAAGAAAAAAAATTGTCACATATAAATAACATATATTGACATAACAAGTTATTGTTCCTTTGACATATGGTTAGGTAGTTGTACTGTACTGATGCAGTAGTTGTACTTTAGTTGTACTGATGCCATTGTAGTACATTCTCTGATAATAGAAGAAGAAGAATGAAAAGCTAAATCGTGTTCATGCATCAGTGACTTCCTTAGCCCGTCTGCTTAATATGATTATAATATGATATGATTTTACATTTTTTTACAGACCTCCAAATAATTTGTAATTCACACCACCCATTAAATAAATATTTAAAGAAGTTTAAGAAGTTATTACGTATTCAACTGAAAAAAAGCGATTTGCAAATAAAACCCTGTTGAAAAAACCTGCCAGAAGCCCGTAGCTGCGTTTGTAGATGCCACTATGATTCTCAAAGTGATTCCAAAATAATGGAGATTTAATCCATGATCAGATTTTACATTTAAATGTTTATATTTTGGTAGGAAAAGAGAATCACTCTAATCCACGCTGCCTCAAAATAGAGGAGACAGTGGAGTGACACTGACGGAGAAGCAGTGTGAAATTGTTTGATTTGCTTGAATAAATGCCAAGAAAATCATGAGTTATGTGAAAAGAGATCGTTGATGATGATTTTGAGATTTCTTTGTGACGGTGAAGGAATTACGACAGATAAAAATGTGGAGGGTTTTCAGAGGTGAGAGGAGTAAACCGGGTGAAGATCAAGGTTTAAATTGTTAAGGTGGATTTTAAAATATAAAATAAATGAGGCTAAAACAGACAGAAGAGGCACAGGTGCAGAGATAATTCCAAATTTTCCAAATTTTTAGATAAAACCTATCATTTTTGATGCTGCTGAAACTATTTAACTATGGTAATATTTTGTTACATATACTTTATTTGTGGGCAAAATTTGCCTTTATATTTATTTTTATAAATATCTTGGTGCTCTTTCATCTGTATCGAACTTGTGGTTCCATGATTACATGACTCCAGGTCGTGTGATTCTCCCAGGCTTCTGTCCCTCCGTCCCCTGCAGATATAGAGATCTGATTCCTGGTGTTAAATGGGTGAGATGTAGGACAGTGTAATTAACACTAGTCCTTTAGCGGGCCCCGCCTGACTCCACTGGGAGTGCCCGATATAGTGCTCATTAATTCCTATTTGTGTGTAATGAGAGGGTCATGTTGGATGTAATAAATTGCTCTTTTATTCGGGCATGAGCCGCGGGGTGGCATCCTCCCCCGACTAACAGTCTCATAAACACCTTTTATCTGCTCTCAAAAGCCTCTCGGGGTGGGGGGGATCACACATACACCTACTGTATATTCAGTATATATAACACAGTGGGTCCAGGTAGACCAGGTGGATGTGAGAAAATGCAATGGTTACTTAATAGTACTATCACTGCTACTTACTACTACTACTATTATTACTCCCAGTAGCATTTTTAAAATGTACGATACACTGTAAAAACAACTGTAAAGTTTATGGTCAATGACTGGCAGCAACACTAAGGGATTGTGTTAATGTAAAACTAGTATAAAATTAAAAAAAAATAAAAGTGACTAAAATTACATAAACCGTTTTTTCTACAGGTATATTTCTTATTCCTAATGCCACTGTAGCCAGTGATTATTAAACACACAAGGTAGTAATGTAGATATACTTTTAGTTTAATTTAAATTATTCAGATTTCCATATTGTATCTTTTATGAACACATAACAATTGTCAATGATAGTGTAAAAAAAACACGAACTGTAATGTTAGCCTGTGTTTATCCGTCATCTGAGCATTTGTCTGTCAATAGTACTTCATACAGACATTATGGGCTTCACTCAAGTCTCCGGCATTTTTATGGTGGGAAGCCCAAGGTTACAGAGATCTTAATCTGTGCTCCAAAAGCTCCGTCTATATGTAATTCGCAGCTGATGTCAGACTGGACACACAACAGCTCGTATAGTTTCACTATGACGTCCTTCATCCAAATACACTGAAGAGAATAACTACCTTTTAAACTTTTTGTAGTCAATCAAAACTTTGTAAGTAGTACATTTCAGCCGCTGAAAAAACAAAACTGCTTTATGTGTGCCTGCCGAGATGGATGGAAACCCTTTTTATTGGTTTAGCATTTTTTGAAGAGCTTAAGTACGGTGTGGTGTGCGTAACGATGTATAACTCCCGGGTTGGCTTCGGCCCCAGTCAGCAAAAAGCTTTTTACTGGCAGGAGAGCGAGGTGCTGATCACAATCTGTTATCAAGCTGGAATCTCGACTCAGCTTTCATATAGTCAAGCACAGAAAGGGAGTTTTAACAGAGTGGATGGTGCTGCGGTGTCACGCTCGTCGTAAACATCTCTGTCCAGCTCTGTCTTCATTGTCCTGAATTAGTCAAAGCACCTCTCTGGGCCTTTCTCCTGATAGATTGATGATGCATTTTTGCCAGGCCAGTGAGGAGTTTGTGTGTGTGTCCTGTCCCCTCTCATTCAGAGCAAGAACTTTGTGGTTTCGTCATCTGGGCGAACTGGATCTGTGCTCCTTATCATGAGAGGCAGACAAAGGCCTTTGCGAAAAACAGACCAGTGAATTTTTATGTGATAGTTGTGGGCCCAGCGAACTGCGACCCTTCAACAGATTTCCCTTTTCTACTTTGCCACCAAAAGGGATCGACACAAAGGCTTGAGAGTTCTGCTTCATTTGACCCTGTGGAAAGCATATGTCCTTCCACCCTGCTTGTATTCTACCCAGAAGATGGACAGCCGTTGGGGCCATACAAAGAATCCCTGCCCACTTGTGTGCGATACAATGCCTTCAAACAAAATCACTTGTCAGGGTCTTCCCTTTTTGGGAGGTTCCTCTCCACCCCTGAAGCCTTTGTCACCTAAAACATGTTACTCTGATGTTTCAGACACATTTTTCTAATGTTTTACACTCCATATAATCTGGTGTGCGTAGCGAAGCCCATTTTACTGGCTGACATAATTGATGGTGCCTGTAACCTTGCGACGGTCAACCAGGCAGAAAGGCTGGGGTTTCCATCAACACAGAGATCGCGAGAACACGTCAACACAAATAAGGAGACTCCAGGAATAAAAAAAAAACATATGAACTTCTACAGATCTACAAGGACTACAATGATTTATTTAAGTTGTAAAGGTAGAATTATTACATATTTAGACTGTATGTCTTTGGACTTTGTGTTTCCTTTTTATTATGTAACGGCAAGCCTATTGAAATTAAAAATAGACATATGACTGGTTGGTTCTTTAATTGAAATTGTATTATGACTTATACTAATTGAAGAACTTACTTCAACCCAGAGAATTTTCAATGAACACATTGAAGAAACTAATTTAGAAGACTTAGTATGTAGCAGGAGTTTAAAGTTTGCCGTTTTGGTTTGAAGTCACTTCAGAACAATGGAACATTTGAATGTTTTCAAATTCTGACTGTGATCTCAATCTCAGTGTCCATTAATCTGATTCCCACTGGTCAAGAACCATATCAAGAACAGGTTTAAAAACTACTTTAAAAGACTCTGGAAAGTTCCGGTCTGAAGACACATCATGTTAGCTGATAGTGTCTCCAAGCTGTGGGTTATCGTCTATAACCCATCAATTTTTTTCCCCTCCCTTTGAGCTCTTGCTACTTAGCCATTATGTTAGCTGAGGCACCTATTACACGAAGTTTGCAGTATGTAGTGCAACAGTCCTGAATGAGTGACATGTTGTTATGTGAAAGAATAGACAGATGCTTGTTGTTGTTAAGATACAGTCCTGGCTTGAGGTGTTAGTGAGCCGCCCCAGGCTGCCCTGCAGCCAGCCAACCTTTGGAACACTATCATCACTCCAACTCTCCAACAACTCAGCCTGGCTTTGTGTTTGTTTACCAACGCCGCGTCTGCAGAGAGAAAGAAATGTTTATGCCCATCTGTAGTAAAATAGACCAGTTGGCTTAGAGACCCACACTGAGGACGTTTAGGGTTCTACTTTTGTTCACTTTGGGGTTCTGGCCTGGGTCAGGGCACATCAGTGGTCAGCATCAGGGCCAAAGAGGTCGGACACTGAAGACAGCTGCTGTCGTCAAGAGGTAAATAGGAGGAAAGAAGACGCAGATTAGTCCCGGGACAAAGGGTCGTGGTCTGGTTGTCGCTGACAGAAGACTGACCAGAGAACAACCAGTATGTTGTCTGACCTGGCCAGGAACCAGCTTGGGGCTAAACCTGCATCTTTCTACATGTGGTGTGGTAACACATGTTTGTAGAATGAGTGGCACAAACTAACTCTGAAAAGCACAACCTGGCCTCCTGTGTTTCATGGTTGGTATAAACAGACATCAGCATTTTAGTAAGATGGGATCTATTTTTGCAGCTTCAATATAATTTCGTTTTTCTAAAAAAAATAGCTGATCATTGTTAGTAAATGTTTCTGGATAATAATTGAGCCATTGTTACATGACCATATATATATATATAAATACACACACACACACACACACACACATATATATATATATATATATATATAAACATCTGAGTTGCCTAAAAATATGAGTTGTCTAAAAATATATATTATAACATGACATTTGCCACTAGGATACTGCATGAAACAAATCTGGTACTTAATGAATAAATGTTGATGGGGCTTTTTGGAGTCAGCGATAGTGCTGAAGCTGAAACTGCTATTCTAGATCCAGTATTTGTTTTAAAATTAATGATTTTCCCTGGCTGCAGTTAAGATATTTTATCTTTTTTTTTTCTGTCATGCCACTTGTTTCGCTCTGAGGACTGACACTGAAAGAACGGAGGAGAGGGGCTCAGAATCCTAGGTTTCAGACGAACTGTGAATCCCTCACGCTTCAGTGTTGTGCCTGAACACAAGACACTGTGGTACGGCTGCAGTGTGACAGTGTGATGTCTGCCGGTTGAGATGGTGATACAGTGTGAACGCACTTTCTGGCACTTTCTTAGTCTGTTCCTAGAGGGTGGGGTTTGATGCAAACCGAATGGTACAGGCTCCATAGGCAGGCAGCCGACCCTGCTTCCTCCTGGTCACTGTAATCTGTGGTGTCTCCTCAGAGTCAGGTGTTATCAGTCACACACTGCCATATGTTTTGACACCTGTCCTGTGTGGTGTGGAGGAAGTAAGCATATTACTCTTCTGGCAAATCATACCGCTCCTTTGGAGAAGTGTGTACACACACACACACACAGGCCGTCAAAGCCATCTTCACATGAATTAAGACAGACAGGTGGATTGTCAGAAAGGGATTAAAACCGAGGCAGAGGAGAAGAGATGAAGGTTCCTTTACATTGTGGGTTTTTGAAAAGAGGGTGGGATGACTGGGGAGGTGAGTGACTGTTAATGGGAAGAAATAAACGTGCTTGACGGAAGGATGTGACAGCGAGAGACTGTTCCTAACAAGGCGTCAGAGTCAGTCAGAGTTACAGATCCATCACTTCTCAGAGGGTGGGAGAGAAGGGGGGGTGCATTTAAGGATATTCAGAGAGGGAGAGAATTTGTGAAGGGTAGAGAAGAAAAGGGGAAAGGGGGATTTGAATATGGCTGACAGTGCTGCATTTAATTTAGACTGCCAGATCCCTTTTCATTTGACTCCCTCTCAACCAGCTTATAGGCTGCATAAGGACTCGGAAGTGAAGGTTCTGGAGGATGTCTCAGATTAGCAGTGATGTGCCACGTCACACTTTAAGCTGGCCTGTAATTCATGTTCAACAGGGGGATACTCACACATTACACTCTGCTGTGCAGGACGTGATTAATTGACTCACACTTTAATATTGGATGTAATTTGCCCATCCTCTGATGTGAAACTGACTTTATACTAGACTTACTGTATGTCAGCACTTCTAATGGAGTCTTTGCTCAGAGCTGTGTAATTTCTAAACTAATGATAGAAGCTCAAGGGTGGAAGGAGTCGCCTCAGGTAGTCTCTCCGCTCAGTTTCAATTGGTTTAATATTCAAAAGAAGATGTAATAGAGCCAGGTAATTATGTGTCACACTCAAAGTATGTGACGGGAGGTGAAACATCCACCTGCGTTTTAGCTACGGTATGTTTCCTATTGTATTGCAAATGAAATGGCAGTTGTAGTCCAGGTGGCAGTGTCATTAACATGCCCATTAATTCAGTCAAAAGAGATGCATGTTTTCTTCCGCTTCTCTTTTTCAGACCATGCTGTTCCTGAAAACGGTGGAGGAAGGCAGAGCAGCAGAGGGACGCAGAGAGATGGCGGAAACTCTGCTGTCTGCACTGACAGACAGACACCAGCAGAGGCAGACCTGGAGAGACAGGTAACACACGCGCACGAAAGATGTTCAACTGTTTCACACATATTGAAGTATTTACACAATCTCTCTTAATAAAAGTTAACATTTATAACCATTGCATTTTAAAACTGTTCTCACCAATATCAATATACAATAATAATTAACAGTAATATCTGTTGTCTGTACGCACTCGATTATCAAATGTTGCGTTATTCAGAAGTGTCTCCAAAACAGCAACCATACCGACCATTTCCTGTTTTTCTGGCTCTGCTTTAGTAATAGAAATATATGTTTGTCTTACAAAGAAGCTGCCTAATGAATGGTGAATGATCTGCCAGTACTTCCTGTAAATGTTATCAGATAGTAGTTTCTTCGCAGTTGCAGAAATTCATGAAAAAGCTTTGCTTTAAAAACCCAACTTCAAACAAATCTCCCATCTGATTTGTACTTCCTTCTTCCTTGAAGTGTTTTTCACCTACTTACTATACGTTCAGTAATACATGACAACATGGATTTAAAGTATTTTTGTGATGACATAAAGGAATGCTGTGATCAGAGATAGACACATTAGTTCTTTCATTCAGTTTGCTGGAGGATGACTCCCCACTTGGAGCAGATGTGAATTCCCTAGATATGCCGTGGAGTTGTTGCTGTTGTTCTTGGTCCTTGGGCCTGGCAGCTATCACAGCTATCACAGCTATCACAACGACACGTGTGTCTTGGATAAGCTCAGTCACTTCCTTCCTTCTAGATAAGGACAGAGAGCAGAGGGTTTAGACCAGCAGCCATTCATTCTGATAAAGAGAGGCCTCCCACACTGACACACACACACACACACACACACACGCAGTGTTTCTTTAGCTGCTCATTCTCCCCAACACCGCACTGGTAAGCACACACAAACACAGGTAGGCATGTGTGCACTAGAGTTGCATACGTTTTCCTGCTTATTGTCTCTATCAACACATTTGACCTCTGTGTCACACACACACAGACAGGCACACACAAACACACCGACACACACGTTGAAGCAGACCAGATCCAAGAAAAAGCAAAATGGCCAGAGGCAGAATCCACAGACCAGTTCTAACTGAAAACAACATGTCTTCTTTTGGAAGATTTGCGGTGTTGCCTCCCTCGTCTTTCCACACCAGCCCTCTGTTTTGGAGCTGTCCCCTCCAGTTGACCCTCAGCTCTGCCCTGTCCAGATGAGCCTTGTAAACAGCCTGTTTCCACACACCTTTCTTTGCTGTGTTGACGCCCCCTGCCTCACAACTCAGATGTAGGGCCTGCGTTGATAGCGCATTCCTGTTGCAGGTGCTGAAAGCTAGGAACCGTATCATCACTCTTCAGCCCAAACTCAACATAACCACTGTCCCACCACCGGCTCGGTACAACCTCACACCCACCCATCCACCATGCAGTGTTAACGTGGACTAACATGTCTAACATTATCACAGAGCAGACCAGGAAGTGCTCCGTCCTCATCTTTGGGGCAGACAGACGTTTAATCTATCAGCAGTGAAAGACTGATTAGATTAGTCTGAGTCCAGGGCGAGCGCCCCACACAATGTGTTTGAACTCCAGCTGCTCCTAATGCCTTCTTTACACACATATAATGTGTGTTAAGGGTTACACACATTAAACGTCTGCCCCTCACCCTAACTACCCCACTTACAAAAAGCCAGAGGTTACACTGTCAAGTGGCTGTCAGCAGATAGCATTAATACAAAACAAAACACATTGCTGTGTGCAATGTTAAGTGGGCCGAACTCCTGCAGATTAGGGAACTGCGTCTGCTGATATGAAGCAAAAAAAAAAAAAAGTTTCTTTATGTGTGTCCTCATAGACTGTGGCATTTTTAAAATTAAAGATACAGTATATTACAGGATCAGACACACTGTAAAGAGAATTTATTTCATTGCTGTCAGATGTGTTCAGAACTTTCTTTATTTTCAATAAGGTGCACACCAAAATAGGACTTCTGTAATTAATTTGCTGATTCATTTAGCTGATTTTCCCCCCACGCTGGGCGTTCTAATTAGGTTTCCACACAATATGCAACAGGCAAGCTTTTATCATAATACTCCCTTTGTTTCCATGGTTTCAATTCAGCACATAATGCTCGCGCAAAAGGATGAAAAAGGAGCAGAAAAAGCATGATTGATGACTTTAGCGAGAGGCGCATAAACATAAACAACCGGCATTGATTGATTAAGTTTCTGGCTGACTTTTGTTTCTTAAACACCAGTTAAAGCAGCACTCCCTGTGCTGCAACACCAGCTTGCTGCCTCCCCTTCTTGGTATATATATATATATATATAAATATATATATATATATATATAAATATATATATATATATATATTTATATATATATATATATATATAAATATATATATATATATATAAATATATATATATATATATATTTATATATATATATATATATTTATATATATATATATATATAAATATATATATATATATATACAGTATATAGTATATTATTTTTGTTTTCTTTTTGCAAAAGCAAAAAAAGAAGAATTAGCCCTGGTGACCAGTGGTTCTTTGCCAGTGACATATAGGCACTTAGAGTGAGTGATGCTGCGGCTCGCCCTACGAGCCGAGGCACTCCATTCATTCATTCACATGAGCCAACAAAGTTATGAAGGCTTTTTTATTCTTATGAGCTTTTCTGGTAACTGGGTTTTGCCGATGCACATGGTGAATTCTATGATAGATGCTGCCCTTCTGTGTCCCTTTGGTAAATGCCCCGTGAGTATGCTGGAAATAGATGGATTATTATGTGCACAACAATTCCACGGTAGGGAGGCTGAGTATGCAACAGAGGAAATGCACAAATAAAAAGTAAGGCACAATCAGGAAATGACATTCATTTAAAATCTTTGGTTTAAACATTCTATTTAATCAACAATCATATTGTGGAAACCATTTTCATTGAACACATGAATCAACACAGAAAGGCAAAACTGGAAGCAGGATCTTTGTGGTTGGGGGCACAACATAATCCACTGTATCATAGCCACTGGATTTGTATGCATACACTAGAGCCACCTTTGAACCTCCTGGATGAGGTGACCTTATGCTAACCCCGCACAGCCTAGAGGTCAGTGCTCCTGACCAAGAGAAAAGGCTAAAAAAGCCTTGTCACAGCCGATGAGCAAACTCTGATTGGAACATCTGTGAGTTTTGTACCGACTATACAAACTGCTGTAGGCTTTGTAAGGTCATTATATGATAATGAAAATCATTACAGAATTACATGGGGGTTTAGGACATGAGAGCAGCAGGAAGAGGAGGGGAGGGCCACATTGGGTTTGATAAATGGACTGTGAAGGTGCCCATCTGGCTTTCTGAATGCCTTTTTCTTCCTACTCTTTTATCCAAGCCTGTCCTTTACTACTCTTCTTTTTTATCGCTCTTCAGTTCTCCAGTAGGCCAGTGTTAAAGCAAGAAGCCTGTAGTGAAAGATTAACAGAGTGCAAACCTAACTCACCTCGGTGGATGAGAAAAGGAGGAGAGGCAGGCGGTGGTGTTTACGACTCAAGGCAGGGTTTGTGACTGACTTTTCAAAGACCATTGCTTTTTTTGTCAGTGTGAGCCAAAAAAGAGAACACAGCCATTGACCTTTGGCACCAGAATCAATCGGACTTACAAAGTGTACGTTTTTTAACTTGGCAGCGTAACAGGTTTGGAGAATGCAGGAGTTTCCTAAAAAAGAAAATACAGAATGACATTCAATTATTCCCCTCATTTTAATTAGCAACAACAAATTATTTTCTTCTAGTCCCCATCATGGAAGCTGTCCGCTTCTGTAGTTTTTCACGGTAGTAGGTGGATTTTTTTTTTTTTGGCATATCCATAGGTGGCAATAGTTCTACTGAATGTACTCAGTGTTACTGTTTAAAATTAAGAAGAAGAAGTAAGACTGTGCAGGGGCCAGGAGGAACCTATGTCTGAGGAAAAAGGAAGAATTCAAGTAAGAAGTCTCAGTCTCAAGTTACATAATTAGTTGTGTTATAATTAAGCATTAGTTTAGTTCTTTAAGCTGTGTAGCGCCACAGAAAAGTGGTTATTGGGTACTAAAATCCACCTGCCAATGTAGCATCACCTTCACCAAAGATCCTGCACAAAGGCATCCTAACTTTGTAGGATGAGTATTGCACTCCGTATTGGAGGAAAAAGGGTTCATGCTTGTTCACATTGTATAATGTAGTGACAGGAAACATCATTTATTTTTGTTCTGAAATGCTATATATACTGTTAAAAAAGGAGAGTCTGTTCCTTTGGAAAGCATGTGACCCCGCCCCGACCAGGGTTATGTTGTCACTCTAATAGCTGTATACTCAGAATTTGTGGTGTAGTACATCTGTTCCATGTGTTTATTACTTTTCTTCGACTTGTTGAGAGTGAGTGAGGTCTTTATCCTGGGACAAAGGCGACGTCAGCTGACATCAGGAGGCAGAAGGAAGGAGGTCCACGCGTCCACAGCTGCACTCATCACTCAGCTGTCCGGTCTGACCCATGACCCCTTTGGGTTGTGTCCCAGCCTTCATCAGCTTTATGTTTCCTGCCATTGTCATCCACTCTTGTCTTCACCTGGCCACAGCCATGTTTCACAAAAGACCCAGACTGTCATCAAAACCAAGGGTCAACAGAAGCCAACGCTGGCCAGCAGGGGCCAAAGAGTTGAGGTTGGAGGTGTGTCCAACCAGGAATGACCCCACTAGAGTTGTCAGCTAAAAGTTGCACTCCTGCAGAGATGCATAGTGACACATTAAAAGAGGAGAGAGACCTCCATTGGCTAACACTCCATATCTGTTGTGGTGACATGTCCTTTGTGCTGTCCGTGACAGGCCCAGCCCTAACTCTTGCAGTGGGGTGGGGCAGGGCGCTCAGAGACAATGGTGCTCTCCAGGCCCAGATGGGAGTTAGTAAGATTGTCAGTGTTGCTGCTACAATTAAGATTGACAGCGCACATTCTTTTCCAACGTGGTCCTCAACTCCTTTAAGTGTTAGAATACCCCAGTGACTAATGTCAAGAACTGCTGCTGCTGAAGTTAGTGGGGTTAGGACTGAGGTTCAGAGGAGGTGGCATTAAGCTGTAAATATATAGGTTTGATTGGTATGTACTGTATGAGATGGCATTGTAAACTAACAGTCTGGTTGGTGGCAGCTTAGTCTGCCGGGCCTGTGTGATGTACTGTATGTGGCAATGTAAGGTGACAGGTTAATCACATCTCCAGGATAGCAGTCCCACATTTGCACACACATCATCGCCACAACAGCAGCACTGTTTTGAAAGCAGAACAGACTGGGCTAGTTCTCTCTGTTTTCCTTGGCATTCGTTTGCCGTCCACACCCTTGTTTCTCTTTACCTTCGGGGTTTGTTTGCTGTAATGGTGGGCAAACACCTGTGTAGTGGGTGGAACACTCTTCCTAGAACCCTGTTCTCTGTCTTTACTGTCTGCTTGCCTTAACCTTGTACCAAGTGCTCTTGGCGTCATTGGCATCTTTGTGTTTACTTGGTTCGGGGCACAGAAGAAAACAAATAAGGACATGTCATCTGTCTCTTTCATCGAGGACCAGTCTGTAATTAGCGCAAACGGAGTGGTTAGCCCATGACGCAGTCGTCTAATTTGTCTTTCTTTATCTAAAACATGTCTGTGTGGTCCCTGAGACTGGTTACATGCGTGCCGAGAGATTGCCTGTGGCCCGAGTGTTTGTGAGGTGTATGTTTGAGTGTGCTTGATTGTAAATTATGAATTCTTCTCTCATGCACCCACCCCTGTTTAGCAATCACTCAGTTATGCATGACATGTCCTGACCTCAGCAGAACCTCACAGCTGCTGTTGCCGTTGTAATTGGGATCACACCCTAGTTAGTTCCCATGCTGGAGAGAACATATGAGTGTGTCTCCTTCTTGCATAACTGCTGCGGACAAGTTATCCACTGATGCTTTTTCTTCACCATCACTCTACAAACAAATGATACCTGTGTATACATGTAATGATATTATTTCTGACTGACAAGCAGTTTAGTAACCAGCGACTGACGCACATGATTTCACCCTTTGTGCATTTGTGTGTGGTAATGGAAGGCACTCAACTGGCAAGGATCAGGGATCACGGTCTTTTGTTAGATTTCTTCATTCAAACTTGACTTGAGTCACAACTAAATTAAAATCTTCAAGGTTTAAATGGAAACAGTCATTTTATAATTATGCATTTCGCAGTAAGAGTTTGGAAATAAGGTGTGGCACGGAGAGGCAGAAGGAGAGAGTTAGAAATGTCATTAAAAGACCCACAAGACATTTAAACACACTTGTTGCACAGACAGTTGCCCATTAAATGCTGCCTTTTTTTAATATGGAAACAAGATTTGTGTTTGCAAAAAACAGTGTGGTGAGAGGAGAAGGGAGGGATTGGCTTTTGGGCCTGTTTTACTGGTAGTCAAGAAAACCAGCGCATTTTTTCTGGTCAAACCCAACATCCCAGAGAGCTGATAGAGCATGATTGTGTCAGGACGTGTGTCAGGCATGTGAAACAAATAGTGTGAACACAGAGTCATTCCCACAGCCGTTCTCTTTGTTGTAATAGTTTGTGTGTGAGGCGAGTAGGATAATGAGCACAGATACAAAAAGCATTTCTAAATATCCAAAAAAAGGAAATTCTAGAATTCCGTAAAGCGTTTGAAGCATTGTCTAATTAGATAAAAGTCAAGGACAAAGGACTTTCAATGTTTTTAGAAAAGAACTGATTTTGGCTCTAAAACTCTGTATTTACTTTGCAAAAAGAAGCTTTCAATAAATGTACGTTCAAGATGGAAATAATTTGTACGACAGCCAAAAATATATAAGGGGCCCTAAATATGTAGATTAAACCTTTTAGTCCTGGGCTCTGAGAGATTGTTATTTTTGTTAGATTGCTGATATCACTGTATATCCTGCACACATATTATACGTGCATCCACACCACATGCCTCATCCCATTCCTTTTGTCTCCATCCACCACCACCTCCACCACCCCATCTGGGCAGACCCACCGCCTCCACCCTTCCCACCTCAACTACACACATCTCTCTCCACTCCTCTGTTAATTATACCCAACGCCGCT
>NC_024311.1:10567731-10634105 GCF_000523025.1 Cynoglossus semilaevis | reverse complement strand
ATTGTAAACTAACAGTCTGGTTGGTGGCAGCTTAGTCTGCCGGGCCTGTGTGATGTACTGTATGTGGCAATGTAAGGTGACAGGTTAATCACATCTCCAGGATAGCAGTCCCACATTTGCACACACATCATCGCCACAACAGCAGCACTGTTTTGAAAGCAGAACAGACTGGGCTAGTTCTCTCTGTTTTCCTTGGCATTCGTTTGCCGTCCACACCCTTGTTTCTCTTTACCTTCGGGGTTTGTTTGCTGTAATGGTGGGCAAACACCTGTGTAGTGGGTGGAACACTCTTCCTAGAACCCTGTTCTCTGTCTTTACTGTCTGCTTGCCTTAACCTTGTACCAAGTGCTCTTGGCGTCATTGGCATCTTTGTGTTTACTTGGTTCGGGGCACAGAAGAAAACAAATAAGGACATGTCATCTGTCTCTTTCATCGAGGACCAGTCTGTAATTAGCGCAAACGGAGTGGTTAGCCCATGACGCAGTCGGCCAATTTTTTTTTCTTTATCTAAAACATGTCTGTGTGGTCCCTGAGACTGGTTACATGCGTGCCGAGAGATTGCCTGTGGCCCGAGTGTTTGTGAGGTGTATGTTTGAGTGTGCTTGATTGTAAATTATGAATTCTTCTCTCATGCACCCACCCCTGTTTAGCAATCACTCAGTTATGCATGACATGTCCTGACCTCAGCAGAACCTCACAGCTGCTGTTGCCGTTGTAATTGGGATCACACCCTAGTTAGTTCCCATGCTGGAGAGAACATATGAGTGTGTCTCCTTCTTGCATAACTGCTGCGGACAAGTTATCCACTGATGCTTTTTCTTCACCATCACTCTACAAACAAATGATACCTGTGTATACATGTAATGATATTATTTCTGACTGACAAGCAGTTTAGTAACCAGCGACTGACGCACATGATTTCACCCTTTGTGCATTTGTGTGTGGTAATGGAAGGCACTCAACTGGCAAGGATCAGGGATCACGGTCTTTTGTTAGATTTCTTCATTCAAACTTGACTTGAGTCACAACTAAATTAAAATCTTCAAGGTTTAAATGGAAACAGTCATTTTATAATTATGCATTTCGCAGTAAGAGTTTGGAAATAAGGTGTGGCACGGAGAGGCAGAAGGAGAGAGTTAGAAATGTCATTAAAAGACCCACAAGACATTTAAACACACTTGTTGCACAGACAGTTGCCCATTAAATGCTGCCTTTTTTTAATATGGAAACAAGATTTGTGTTTGCAAAAAACAGTGTGGTGAGAGGAGAAGGGAGGGATTGGCTTTTGGGCCTGTTTTACTGGTAGTCAAGAAAACCAGCGCATTTTTTCTGGTCAAACCCAACATCCCAGAGAGCTGATAGAGCATGATTGTGTCAGGACGTGTGTCAGGCATGTGAAACAAATAGTGTGAACACAGAGTCATTCCCACAGCCGTTCTCTTTGTTGTAATAGTTTGTGTGTGAGGCGAGTAGGATAATGAGCACAGATACAAAAAGCATTTCTAAATATCCAAAAAAAGGAAATTCTAGAATTCCGTAAAGCGTTTGAAGCATTGTCTAATTAGATAAAAGTCAAGGACAAAGGACTTTCAATGTTTTTAGAAAAGAACTGATTTTGGCTCTAAAACTCTGTATTTACTTTGCAAAAAGAAGCTTTCAATAAATGTACGTTCAAGATGGAAATAATTTGTACGACAGCCAAAAATATATAAGGGACCCTAAATATGTAGATTAAACCTTTTAGTCCTGGGCTCTGAGAGATTGTTATTTTTGTTAGATTGCTGATATCACTGTATATCCTGCACACATATTATACGTGCATCCACACCACATGCCTCATCCCATTCCTTTTGTCTCCATCCACCACCACCTCCACCACCCCATCTGGGCAGACCCACCGCCTCCACCCTTCCCACCTCAACTACACACATCTCTCTCCACTCCTCTGTTAATTATACCCAGGAACACTTCATTTCATAGCTAGCATATTGTCTCTTCAAGGCTGGCAGGCAGGTCATAAATTATCCTGAAGGTGAGGAAGGAAGTTGGAGGAGATAGTTATGAAAATTTCATCTGTCTGCCGTAGTGGCCGCAGCTGCTCCTGTCACCAACCGTGTAGGTGGAGGAATTACACCGGGTCAGCGCGCGTGTATATGTGTGTGTGTGTGTGTGCATGGGTGTATCCCTTAGTTTGTGCATCTGCGTGGGCACATATACACATGTGAGCAGTGACAGTGTGCACGTATACAACCACTCACAAATGCACAAGTTGTCACCGTGTGTATGTTTGTGTCTGTGTGTTGCTGCACCAATGTGTACAGCAGGTTGGCCAGGTAAGACCTGCCTGTCAGTGAGGGGAACATCTCTGGCGTCCCTGTCACCCCCGGGGCCCCCTGCTCTGCCCTGAAGCAGGCAGATTGGGCGGGGGGACAAGCTTGCAGGGCGGTCCCCAAGCTGTCTCTGTTCATTACCGCTTCAGAGACGGGACGTGGCCAGCAGGTGGCCAGACCTTTACTCCTTACCTACTGTGCTCATCTGCTGCTGCGCTCTGTGTATGCAAGTGAGTTCCATAATAAAAGAGGACACCCATAACTTATGTATCTGAAGAGGGAGGAACATATTTTCTCTTTGACCTACAGTGGAGACAAATTACTGCACTGCTGCGTTGTTGCTGTGCTTATTCGCATTTTGCCAACGTATTTAGTAATGTACAGACACATCACCATGTGATTAAAACTGAAGTGCTGCTGTGGCACTTTCCCGACACAGCCTCCAGATCAGTGCTTTTTAACAGACAGCCACTCTGAACAGTAATTAGTAAGGAAAGAAAAACTTGCTGACCCCCAGCTCATCCACACACACACACACACACACACACACACATACACAAAATTGTCCCTATTTCAATCTTTAGTCTCCCGCAAAAATTCTATTAGGGCCAGAGTCCATAGTTGTTAATTACACTTCTAACTAGCTTGCCTCCTGACGAATGGATGGCTTCAGCAGTGATGTAGGATAAAGGGGATATCAGAGATTTCAGTTCCCTGTACAAAGGCTGCCTCTGAAATGGGTCATCAATCCCACAGTGATAAATGCCTGGTGGAGTAATGACTCTCTTATCGGTGCCGGATTACTGCAGATATTTGTAATTAGTGCGGCCACACAAGTCCCAACAGATGTTTTGAGGCAGCACAATATTGAAGCCTTGGTTTAGTATCCAATTGAACTTTGTAATAAGGGATGGCCTGAGTCCGTTGTTGCAGTGTGGCAGACATAGGTGAACCTGAAGTAAGACTTTGTAGATTCATCTGTTGGAAATCCCCTGTGCGCCGTGTCGATCATCTGCTAACGATTCACACAAATGTTTGGACCCACATATACACACACACTTGAGCTCATGGCCTAGTAGTTAAATACACAGCCTGAGGTCCATCCTTTAGATATTGAGCTCTTTAGTCACATGACTGTGAGGGCCGGGGGGCTCCTTTTCCCCACCTCTTCCTCTTCCTCCTCTTCCTCCTTCACTTCAAGCCTAAAGGTAGCCAATGCTACGCCAGGGGGAGTGAATGATTCACTTTTAACTTCCATTTCTCCTGTTTTGGGTCGAGAGTCACTAGCTGCCCTGAAGTTTTTTTTTTCTTTCTGTCTTTCACCTCTTCCAGCTCTCATGAAATCACAATGTGATGTATTCAGCCTGAGGTGTAGCTCTATTCACACTGCAGTCTGACACTATGAAGCCCTGCTCCCCGCTGTTTTCACACAGCATCTGTACAGATGGACTGCTGACAAGTCCTTACCGCTAATACAATTGTCCTGACTGCAGTCAGTTATTATATACACTCAACAAAAGTCACCTGCATTCCCACTCCTTTTGTCCTTCCCATAAATGTGCTTATATATAAATTTATAGGTAACACAAAAAGCCAGTGAAGCCTTTGTGTCTTGATTACATTGTGTTGCCAAAACATACAGTCAGCGCCCTGCCATCCTACACGCCCACAACTGTGCACACACAGATGCACAGCCTGCCCGGCACTGACAGACGTGTAAGCAGATGCAGCCAGAACTGGTAATGGCAGGTGATTATAAGTGGCACACGTGCCAAACTAATTAAACCCCTGGGTTGACAGCAGCATTTGGTACCACTGGCATTCTGGCATTAGAATAATTGTAGCAGCAGCACATTTCACCTTCGAGACTGCAGCTAACAACGTCATTTATTTTACGGCAAGCTGCACCGGATGTTTTGCTACAGAGGCTCGAGTTAGCTTGCTTAACGCTTGACGTGCACGGCAACCTCTGTCAAAGGTCGGACAGCTTGTTTGAGCCACTCTCTGTTGGACAGCACGTCGCTGGTGGATGTGTTGTTTCCATATTTTAAAATGTCACATTTTGCCACAAATATAAACTCTTTATATGAAAAAAAATATTTTTTTAACTTTTAAATTCATGGTTATCCTTATGTATACATGCAACATTATCTGCCCCAATGTTACACCCTGCCACCATAATATACATAGATGCAGTTTAAAAAATAATAAGCTAAAGGTAATGTTTATCCACGTTCTATAATAATCTGAAATAGTAGGACAGTAAGGGTATAGACCAGTGATCATCAGCTGATGGCCCGCCTGCCGAATCTGGGCCGTCAAACCGTCTAATCTGGCCCGTGACTGGGTTTCAATTAAACATGGAATAAAAATGTTATACAAAAACATTCTATTTGAGTGTCCAAAAAAATCTTAGCCCTCTGAAAAATATATATGGTATAGATATGTATGTGATATATGTTGATGCAGAATCTTGGAAACAAACCTCTATTTGAGAAGCCTCCAAAAAATTGAATTGTAAAACATTTTGTACTACCTTCTTCTTCTTTCCCAAGACAGTTTGGCAGTTTATGGGTTTTTTTTTTGTTCCCAAAATGTATTCCCAAAAACATTTTTCTGTAATTAAATTTTTAAGTGAAATGCTGAATTGCTATTTATTTTTATGTCAGTTTTATAAAGTTAACCATTTCATTGAATAAAATACCTTTGTATTTATTCATTACAATAGTGTTAGATATTACCATATGCAGGTCCCAGCAGGTAGACAGGGAGAAGGCAAGGACAGGTGGACTCATATTGTTCTTAGGTCATCGATTCTCCAGCTGGAGGACTGGAACTTCGAGTCCACTTTACAGAGGTCAGCTGTGTCAGAGGAGGCAAGAAACGGCACATTCTGTCTATTGCCACACACGCACATACACACACTCACACACAGCCTCACACACCCAGGTGGTTGAGAATCCTGACACACCTGCAGTTGTATCTGTAACCAGGTGCATGCGGGACGGCGTCACAAGGTGAGAGGTACATCGTATACACTCTCTGTGAGAGGAGCAGTCACCAGGTTATGTATGGTATGTAAGGTCACTGCACGTACAGCAGGATTTATGGGCTGTGCTGTTGCATATTATATGCCTTCCTGTGATTTGGAACCAAGACCTAAGACAACCGTTCTCCTCTGATTCCGTGCTGTAAATCACCGTGGTGACAAATAGGGTGTATTCAGCTCCCACACGTTTCCCCCATAGGCAGCGCTGTCTGGTCCACTTGCACATAATTGCTTCCTTGCTTTACTGCATATATATCACTTGCTGAAACATCACTTAACACTCTTCAGGTTTTATTGCCCATGCACACACTGTGTTCACTCTTGATAGCTACTATATTAAGCCTGTTGTAGAAGAAGAGAAAAATCTGCTCTTTGAAGTAAGTGGCCGATGGCAGCTGATAGCTAGGGCTTAGTGAATGCTCATTATGTGCTGCAGCAAGCTGATTAAAACATCTGATTTGTTCCTCGTGTGTGTGAGTGAGAGAGAGTGTGTGTGTGTGCAGGATCACACTGCTAAGTGTCTGCTGTGCAAGTTTGCATGTGTGAAAGAGAAGGCCTTTGGGCTGCTGTGGTGTGTTATCTGTTTTTTTCAACCTTGTCATACTAATTAAAGTCCATATTTACTTACATTCTCCTTTTTGTTTTCTGCCCTCGATAGGCATCTGTGAGTGCCTCAGCCTAAGCTCTTCTCATTAACAGGCTGATGATGTGCGATGAGTCTATCGAGTGATGATACTGGAAGCCGTCTTCACAAAAAGGGGTCATGAAGCGAATGTTGTCGCTTTTTCGCAGCCACTAGAAATTATGTCCCTATTATCAGCGATGTTGTGATTGCAATTTAGCCAGTGACAAATAAGAAAATAATTACATTTACATCAAAACCAAGTGAAAATGCTTTAGACTTATGTTTGTTTTATTTTGCTGCTTTTGCCCCTTGACTGGCAAATAAGTGTTTCCCAACTAAGGAAGACGATGTGACATGTTTTCTAAAGAACAGAATGAAATAAAATATTCTGTCGTACGTTTTTATAGTGCCTCAGGATACCTAAGGAAACAGTATCTTTTTCTTTCGCTGAAATAGCCGGCTATAAAAACATAATGTTTGTAGATGCCCCCCTATTTAAATAATATGTGTTATCTATTATAAAAATAATGAAGGTTGGAATAAATGGAGGAGAGGAGAGTGAAAATCAGAGGTGATTTTGACAGAAGGATAGCAATTTTAAAGGTACGGTTTATAAGACAGTAGTGAGACCTGCTATGATGGGTGGGGTTTTTTTTTTTGCCCTTTTATCATTGTCATTATGTCCTATATTATGATGTTATCACTGTGTTAGCGCTGGTGCGTGACGTCGGTGCCCATGTATGTGAGTTCCAAATTATGGCAAAGAATGGAGTTACATCGCACCGTAGGAACAGTTAGTCAAGGACCCCTGGTGTTTTTAGTCTTTTGATTTTTTTTCACTTTTTCACCAGTTTGGGTCGCTAACAATGGGCCACCGACAGAACCAAAACTAAATTCATCAGACCCACAACCTGACAGTTTTGGCAACCCAGTTTCTGATTAACCAAACCCCGTTAGTCAAGTCAAGTGCTCACAGCACAATCAGCAACTCTGTGTTTCATTTCTAAATGTGTTGCAGACAAACAGCCAGACTTACAATAGGATTTGTAAATAGTTAAACCAAGCAGGAAGCTGTGTGAGAGTCCGTGGTGGTGAACACGCAGGGTAAATCACTGATGGTCAGGTTTTATGTGGTGTAGGAGGTGTGGTAGTAGCGGTGTTCTTGGGGGTGTGAACGCTTTCATATGAGTGTGAGTGACTGATTCCCAGACATAGAGCACAGTGCATCCTGAATGGGTAAGTGGCATTTATTCAGCTGGTTAGTCTGGGAAAACATATGGTGCCATTTGGAGGCCCAGGCTGGTGCACGCTGTTCTCCTGTAATTAGAGTGGCCCAGCCGAGCAGCTACATGACTGCTTCATGATATCCACCCTACTGTACCCTCCCCAGCCCTGGCTGCATCACAGCACCAACACACCACATTACACATCCTGTTAACACACTGTTCAACATCAGTGAACACCAGCGGCAACGCGGTTTTGGCAGCTGCACATGTGCACCAGGGGCCACGTTATTTCTAAAGGTCCAGATGATTTTGGTAGAACACATAAGAGATTTAAAAAATAAGAAAGTGGAAGTCGTGTCTATTTAATTTAGATTTTAATGTAATATATCAACATGCATGACACCAACAAAATAATAGTCACAGAGTAAATAAAACCAAACTAAAATATTTAATTTGTAATTTATAAAAAAAGATCATGCCTCAGAAGTCTTTTGGAAGAAAATATTTGATCGAAATAAGCCAGGTTTTATATGGACGGTATAAAGAAGGGAATGATTATGTTTACAGTTTAATTTAATTACATTTTTATATGTGTTATTTTGTGGAGATACTCATTCATCATAAGGACTTGTTTCTCTGTTGTTTCTGGAAGATGTTAACTTTTAGTTATTTTGGTAAATTACTGGCAGGTGTGGAGTTGCTGTTGTCTCTCCTCCGGCATGAATGTGAATTGCAGAGAAAAAGCAAATGGTAAGAATTTGAGATTATTAGTATTATTAGTATTACCTGTCCATCCAAAAAATGTTCTACCCATAGTGTCTTTCAATAAAGATAGTCACTTTTTTTCCCATTGCTTACTTTAAGTTGTAATAACTAGATAAAAGATCTTTAAAATGACCTGTAGTGACCTGTAGGACACAGCTGATTCTTTCTTTCTTTCTTTCTTTCTTTCTTTCTTTCTTTCTTTCTTTCTTTCTTTCTTTCTTTCTTTCTTTCTTTCTTTCTTTCCCTCTCTTCATCAGGACAAGGGGAGCAGATTGTGGGTCCAAGCCATGGCTTGTGTTGGCAGGGTTGTGGGGTGTCAGATGGGCTTTTGTCCCGTCAGGGGGGGACAGACTGGTAGCCTGGCGGGAAGGCCCTGTTGAGGAATCAGGCTGAGCCAGGCCTTACATCAACACACACACACACACACACACACTGGAATAGGATTGATAAGGAAAGCGATGGGGGGGGGTAAGAGGGGGGGGGGGGGGGGGGGGGGGGGGGGGGGGGGGGGGGGGGGGGGGGGGGGGGGGGGGGGGGGGGGGGGGGGGGGGGGGGGGGGGGGGGGGGGGGGGGGGGGGGGGGGGGGGGGGGGGGGGGGGGGGGGGTCCAATCCTGGGATAAAGACATTTCCTGTCTCATTTATAAACATTTATAAAATTTGACACCACCAGCCTACCCTCTGCTCCTCCTTCCTCATCATAATCCCACCCCCCACTGTCCATCCTTTACCTCTCACACAGATACACACATACATGCTGGTTGATGTACAGCACTGCATTATCATCTAAAGCTGCAGTGCTTTTAGGATGATGAGGATTTGACCATATGAGTGTAGTTTATGGAATACTTTCATTATTATTATATATTTTTTTGTAGTTACAAGTATAATTATTACGTACGTTCTAACCCGATAAAAATCGCCAAACGTGGAAAAGTCCTGGTCTTTCTTGAAAGACTTTCAGTGGATTGTTCTTCCTTACTCCACATCAGCATGTTGTTCTTCACACATGATTTAAATACTTCAGTGAGGTTGAAGACCATTAAAAGCACAGCAACCATTTCATATTCAGTAACACACTCAGGGCCTGCAGTAGCTAACAAGCTCTCAACACCAGCACAAACATCTACCTACTGTATTATACATTTACTGACTGAGGTCCAGAAGGGCCTTTCAGTGTGCACGCTGCTCTCGTGTTGTCTGTTTAGCAAGAACAGCGAGTGAGAGCACTGCCAAATTTGCATATGAAGCATGTATATTTCAACAACATTTAACACACACATCACCGGCAGTGAATTATGCATGTGGCTGCTACAGTGAAGGTGCTGGTTTTATACACTGGTGAGAAGGAAATTGAACTGTGTTTTCTCCTGTGTTGACGCTCAAGGCCCCGGCCCATTAAAGTACACAGAGCAGGCGTCTGTTAAATGGACTAGTGTAGTACATCGTATTCCCCTCTAACAAAGCGGGCTCGGCACGGGGAGAGGCGTCCGACAGATTCTGACGTCTAGGTAATAGGATTCCCACCTCTCCAAAGGGACTGACAGAGACGTTCTTGTTGCATTCTTGTAGACCACTCCGTCTTTTTTTTGTACGTGAACGTGCATATGTGTTTGTTAAATGCTGTGCCGTGGAAGAGATGAGTGGCTGAATTATTCAAACCCGGGATGTCTCACGTATTGTCAGAGGAGGAGTACGGCTGTTGCAGTAAACACGTAGAAAAGGATCAGCTACGTCACAGACAGACCTTTAGAAAATGTTTTCTCATATGCAAATGAACTCATACGCAGCTTGATGGGCTCAAGGTGAGGCTTTCCTATTCGTGACTGTTAATGCAGCTGCCATAGGAAGATGAAAGTGTGATGGTCAATTCACAATAAAGATACAATGGAAGAAACGTTGAGCTGATATCAATGGCTGTGGCATAGCCAACAACCAACTGTTGTGTTCTCATAAGCCTCCCCTGCTCCACGGGAGGAATAGGCTGCAGTGGGTGAGCATCATTAGATCTGTCATTTAAGACACCACACTCTCCCACTGCTCTATATTTATCCACTTGCAGGTCTCTAACAGGCCCTCGGGTCAACACATTGTGTCCCTACCTGTCAGTTTGGCAGTGGATGCGACACATGTAGTGGATAGAGACAATATGAAGCCACCTGCTAGTCACCCTGCCCTCTTGCCTCCTCTCCCCCTGCTCCTCTCCTCAGAGAAGACGAGTTCTCTCCCTTCCTCACCTTGCCACTGGATACATTAGTGACAATTCATATACTGCTGTTATGGCAGCCATATTTAACTTGGCTTAGCACCAGTGAATCCCGTATTTATGGAGTTGGTTTTAGCCACCTCTGCGTGGTAAATGATGATAAGCCCGTCTTGTAATAAACAATCTCGTAAACAGCTCTGCAGCTCAGCCCCCTGATAGCCTTAGGGGCTTGTAAGAGCTTTATTACACATTTATTACTCCTTTAATGGCCAGGAAGGCATGAGCCATACCATAAGCTAACACTAATTTCATTTCCTGACATATATTGGCCTTATGTTATATCTCCTGAATATAAGTCATTTTAGCAACTTGATTTCCTCCACACCTGTGAGGGAATGATTTCAAAGAAGCCTAATGAAAATCCAAAGAATATTTTGTCAAATTCTGTTTTATTCAAAGAGAAGAAATTATTTTACATTATATATTTTATGTTGAATCTCCACCTTTTTACAGTAGGATTTCTGGATAAATGTGTTCAAAAGCCTGAGAGAGCAGTCCCATGACTTTTAAACCCGAGGTATTTGAAGTGGAAAAGCTGAATTTACACACATTGTTTGACACATTGTTTTTAAAAACACCATGTCATAGTTCATCTTGTAGTAGTTATAATATTATAAAAAGGATGAATGACAGTGATGGAGACTCCACCATCCTTGGCACTTTCCTGGCCTTACAAATGTTTTTTACTACTCTGTCAAAGGCCCCAAATACATAAATAAGGTTTTCTGAGTCTGAATCTCATGCATTTGAGGTGTTTAATGTTAAACAGGAACTAGTGGAAACCAAAATTCAGGCAGAATGTTTTTGTTTTTTTTTACAAGCTACAGATTTTTCATCACAAAAATTCTGTCCCTCCTCCATTTTCCCATTACGGTTTATTAAACTACCTCTGGGACCCTGAGTATCTACTTTTAGTGTTAGTGCTTCTTTCTCCAAATACCAATTTCAGCCTTTTCTCAATTATTCTTTTGTCTGAAAAGAAGCAAGGAATCAATCTTTTATGTTTTGGAAAATCTGATGAGTGCTATATTCCTGACCTGCTGCTCAACAGAGATTGTGGAGCTGGCGTGGGGAGAGATAGATACATGAAATTGCAGAGTAAATCAATACTGGGCTGGTAATGTTGGAGGAGAGATCTCCTTTCAAAGAGCAAAGCTGAATTTGTATGCCTTGTGTTTTTGATCTTTCACTGTACTCATTTCATTCCAGGCACAGATGTTATCATAGTTGCTGTTGTTTGTATGTTATTTTAGCTTCTTTCCCAAGTAGCTATTTTGCAAATCAGACCAAAATACAATTAAAGGCCCATCTGCTTCCAATGGTCCTAATGCTGCACAGATGGGCTCTGTCTAGTGAAGCCACACCAGGAATCTGGCAGGTTAGAAACGTAATGCTAAATGTGTGATAAAACACATATGGACCACAGAACCTGAAGATTGTTTTTCAGCATGTTTAGCTGTTAGACTTTGGAGTTTGGCCGGGGTCACAACTTGTGCATTGAGGTATTTGCCCACTGTGGTGTTAATGTCTGACACATTTCAAATGTTTCAAACTCCCAGGCTCACATCCCTGTTGTGTGGATCTGTTATCATTATTGTTTTCACAAATATGATCTCTGTAGTACTCAAGAAAAAAAAAGTTTGAATTCCACAGTGACTGATTCAAAACACAGTGATCCAATGTGAAAGCGTTTCTATATTTGCATATATGCAGTGGTGTCTCACACGTGAACAGAAGGTAGTGATCAAGGCTGTGTTTACATGTTTTAGTATCAACACTTCACAGCACTTTCAAGACGTGTTCTTTGCATGAGAACCTTAATCCCAAACTTGAAACCACTTAACCGAACAACATTAGTGTATACTGATAACACACTCTATAAATACCTGCTGATATTAGTACATACATGATACTGATTTCAGCGGAGAGAAGCTGTGTTATTGTATTGCAATTGAATCTTCTAACCCGTGATCCCGTACACAAACCCACACAAACGGTTGTAAATGTATAGAAAATATTACAAAATTACAGACCGGTCTTCTACCTAATGCTCGTGTGTATGAACAGCTTGGCCTCAGTCATTACTGTGACTTATTTAAGCTTCATTTTGACTCGCCTGTTGTTTAATTTAATTTCAGGCCAGTGCAGATCACCCAGTACTCCCTCTCTTCAAGCATACAGGCACATCGTTCTAAAAACTGAATAAAGCCTGAAGGCTCCTAATATGGAAAAATTGGTCCACTTTGAAGTTTGCTGTTTTTGATAACTGTTCAGTTTACTTCCTGTACCTTTGGGTACAGGCTTCTGTCAGGCTTGGCTTCCAAGCTTTAATCCCTTTGATTAGGTGCCAGAGAATGATAATTCGGCACTCAATAGGCCCTTTACCTTCCTCAACCAATTCTCTCAAACTCCCAGTTAGTGAGTTGGAACCTTTCCTTGACTCCTTTGCAGATATCTGTTTTCAGAGTTTGGGTCAATAACCTCCTTCCTGTCTGTGTCCTCTCCCTTATTCTTCATCCTGGCTTGGGTCAAAATGTCCTCTGTTCTTCTACTTTGTTTATGTAGGTGTATGTGATACAGTGTTGTGCTACCGGTGACGGCATGGCCTTCACAGATTAGCCGGGCTCCAGAGAGGAGTGCAAACACATAATGAGCTGCAGTCATTGTTCCTTCTTCATTGAATCACAAAACAAAAGTGTGTAAATATTAGAGATAGGAGACCAAAGAAAGTGTCTGTCATCACTCTCTATCCACGAAGTATATAAAATACTTTCACAATAAGGTTTCTGGAAAAGAAAAATCCCCAATTTTCCATCACAACTGTATCTGTTATTAATATAAGCAGTTACTCTAGTTTCTAGTTCTCAGCTGTTTCCAGTCTTTTTTCATGTGTTCCTGTTTCATATATATTTAAAATGTGCTCAATTTTTAGACATTGACACAACTGTTTTAGTTTGAAGACGTACTGTTCTGGGTGAAAACAAAGTATAAACTTGAAATACCTGTTTTATTTTTACATTACATACTTATTGGCTCACTGTTAAGTCATTTTCAGATGGTGCTGTGTTTACATTTGTAATGGCATTTGGGACTTTAAAGCTGAAACGTGAAATATTTTATTTTATAACAAATTCCTTGACTCTTGTTATTGTGTGACAAATGTTTTGTTGCATCTCTGGGGTCACACGGTGGAAGAGTGGTTGGTGTTCATGCTGTGTAGCAAGAAGAACAAGGTTCACTGGTTTGATCCCGGGCTTCCTTCACGTACTTTAGTATTTTCTCACGGTCCAAACAGCTGCAGGTTAGATTGATCAGATGCTCATACCTAACCATTGATATGAGTATGAGTGTGAATGGTTGTCTGTCTCTGTATGTGGCCCTGGGATGGACTCGTCAACTCTGTATGGTGTATCCCCCCCGCCCCAACTCAGGTCCCAGAAAATGATTAAGTGTTAGGATGAATGATTGTTGTGTCTCAGCTCATTCATCTGTAGTATTTGTGCTCACAGACACAGAGGGAGTCTGGCAGAAGAATTAGCACACGGACAACCTAACTGTTAAAGCTTATGCTAGTAAAATGATATGTTCCTGTGATAGATGGTACCACAACTGACACATGAGTACCTGTGCTAACATGATGAGTCCAGGTGTTAGCACCATTTGTACGTCTCCTTTATGAGTGATGACTTTCACAGGTGAAGTAACCAGTCGACATCCTCTCCAATAATTACTAACCGCTCAGAAATATTTTAAACTCATTTTGACATGTTTTCAGACAAAAAACATTTTTAACAAAAACCTTTGTGAGGATTCTAGTTTCATTTAAACTTTTGGCACTTACAGTGGGCACAAACAATGGAAAATCACATTTGTCTCGTATCTTTCTTCTGCACTGTGATTTGGCTTCAAATTTGCTTCCTGATGCTGCCTAACCTGGGATTTGGGGACTGGATGGTATCGAACGTGGGGCTTTCCGTTGGCAGGTCGGAATCCCACCTTTGGGCACGAACAATCCCCAAAGATTCGATCACTGCGAGCGATCACAGATGTATGTAGATGGACAACAACATCTACGTCACGTTGATCAAAATGCACTCACGCTGTCAAGAGGATTCAACTATGACTAAAGGCACGGCCCAGGAAAGTTATTGGCTAAATCAGTTTAAGACATCTTTTCTTCTCCTGACCCTGCACGGCTTCTCTGAATGTGTGTGTATGGATACTCTTTTTCATACATGCCTGTGCAAATAACTAGAAATAAAATACTCAATATGGGCTCCATTACTTCCACAGGAGGGTATCTCCAAACTCCTATCTGTGCTTCTAATTTATTTTTCACCCTGTATACATATTTGTTGAGGGCTATTGGGGCATGAATAAGCCTGTGTCACAGCGTTTTGCAATCCCTTACCAGCAAATCCCTCCCCATCCTTGACTTGCCCCCAGCAGGCCCAGCTCAGTTGTTGTGATAACCATGAAGGGATTTGGGCTGGATGGGCAGACCCTGACTGGGCTGATTGCTTTGAATAGCACTGGTTAAAGCTGCCTTTGAAAGTAGGGGCGTTGATGAACATCTTCTCTGAAGAGCCTGTGTAGTTACTGCCTCTGGGAGGGACTCTTACTAATACCTCGGCATAAGATATAGGAGAGGAGGCAGGGATCACCATATACCCGAGGCCATACACACACACGCCCACTTAGACGGCAACTAAAAAGTACTTCCAATAAACTTTCCAACTTCTATTTTGCCTTCTAGTCAGTGCATTAAAATGACTCACGCTAAATGGTGCATTAACTGTTTTACCCTCTGCATAGCTGTGGAGTCACTTATTCATACAACCCAACTCCTCACTCAGTTTGATTTAACAGCCCGCCGTACATCTTGCCATTTGTGCTGTGGGCAGTTTGCAGACACAGAGAGGGAAGATTTCCGGAGGAGTACGTGAGCTCACATGTTTTGTCCGCTGTTTCACCTTGTTCTCTTGCTTTCATAAAACACCTTGTGAAAAGACAAATTACAGCTTTAGACATAGGTGTCCCGGTGAGTTTTTATCTCTCTACAGGCCTCCGGGGCACATTACCTGTGTTCCACGGGGCTGGCTGTGACATGGGAGTTGTCACTGATGGGGCCCCTGAGGCTTTGACTGCTGTTCAGAACAGGGTGGCCTTCTGCTTTTGATGGACTGTCCCCCCGAGCACTGGATCTGAACTTAAGATTGGTCTGCGCCCAAACCCACAGACCTTTAACACACATACCCTCATGCTATAAGCACAGACATGTGCGCCATCAGCATGTTTGGTAATTAACATTAAAACACAGGTTTTAAAGCTTTATGCTCATTACTGTATGTCAGTTGGTACAAGTTGAGGCACGGCAACATGTCGCTTTTAAATAATCGTTCTTGCTGTGTTTGTACGCATGGAAAATTCCTGTGCAAGGCATGTTGAAAACCTCATTTCAGAGTCAAAGTGTCGGGGAATCGTGCTCATCTTCCACGGCAAGCAAATGACTGCAAGCCAAACAAGCTAATTTTGTGTGAATGAGAGTGAAAGAAAGGGAAAAGAAGTAGCAGTAAATTACTGACGAGTGACAGACAGAGAAGCTTATCGTGTAACAGCGTCATTGTGGAATGAAGGCCTGGTGTGTGTGTGTGTCTGTGTGTGTGTGAATAACTTTTAACCCTTTAAGACATTTCCTAGTTGAGGGTTAAGGTGAGTGAAACTCAGGCACACTGTAGATGAACAAGCATGAAAAGCTGAGAGACAGAGAGGGAAATGGGAAAGATGGCAGCAGAGTGGTGGGTGGGTCCAACAGCGCGCCTGGCCTTATTTTTACTTGCAGTTTACAATTTTTCATGGTCATGTCTCCCCTGCCTTTTTTTCTAAATAATCGGCTGTCGGTTTTTGCAAGTCTGGCCGCCTTTCATTTCAGAGGCTTGTTTTTGAAAAGGTTGCTATTATAGCCAAATGGTTTCTGTGCTTCTCTAAACACAGCAAGGCATTAGTCCGGGCTCTGGTTTCAAGGCCTGGCTCCTAATGAGAGACCCAATCACACACAGGGAAAAGACGGATCAGTGTTGCTACACCATACCCAACCTGTGGTTTACCTCTTGAAACATAACCACACTACTTCGCTCTCTCTTTCCCCCTTTCTTTTTTCCACTCCGTATCCCCTCCACCTCGTGTCACAACACTTTAATAACCTGACTTGATCAAAGCTGATTGTGCAGCTGGCCAGTTCCACGCACAGATCTGAAAACAAACAGATTAACACCAGGACCAGAATCCAGTCCGACAGCTGACGGACTGGGTGCTACCATTCTCAGTTTCACCTCATAAGGTGGAGAGATTTTTGTCCTTTACACAGTGATAATTGAGCCACAGAGTGGGGACATGGGCTTGTAGTAGGACTGTATATGTTGAACATACCATGACCATTGATGCTTTAAGAACCAGACGGGGGTTGGATTCCTGTAAGATATAATATCATTATGACCTGCTTATCATTGCTCTAATACATACTGTAGATGAGAGTTCCATCATTTGAATTTGTCACAAAAAAATATAAAAGACAACATCTACCAGCTGTTATTTGTCTTTCTGTTCCACTAATATACATATTGATAGATTTTCTTTATTTTTACTGTATTTAGGAATGTTGATTTATCTTTATTCATCAGATTAAAAGGATTCCAAACGTTTGACAGCAATTTTTTTACGAGTTGCGTGGGTTGCCTGTGGGCTTCGTACAAACCCTGTTTCTCTTTATTCCTCAAGAGCCATACATTTTTCTTGATGTCAAAAACAAGAAGAAAAAACAAAATTTGTCCAGGTGCTTAAACTGAACTATCCCTTACCTGTACAAGCACACCTTTGATGCACTTGCTCCCTACATGAAGCATGAAGAAGAAACATTTGAACCCTACAAACCTGTCAGTTTGAGTTAATTTAAAGTTATCCTTTGCACTACGAATGTCAAGCGGCTGTATATACATCACGCAGGTGCAAACATTTACAACTTCTAAATGTCTCTCTTTGCAATGTAATATGGCAGCTGTGGTCACAACTTCCTCTAACCCCATGGCTCTCTGAAAATTCCTCCTCCAGTGTACACAGAACTTTGCTGTGTTTGCTGTGTGCAGATCGTCTGTTCTCCACTACTGAGTCACAAGAGTCAGCAAGACGGTGGCTTTGACTCCTGTAAAGTTGTCGAAGAAGAGAAGATGGAGGCGAGGAGGAGACAGAGAGCAGTATGCACAGAGAGTCTTCTGTCACTGCCAGACACTCCTCAGTCTTCTTGCAGAGGGGACTATGATTTATGGAGGAGTCTCCATGTTGTAAGAACCTGAATAGGATCACTCGTTTGTGCAGGAAGAGAGAGCGAGGGGGAGAGAGCAGTCTCCTCTGTCCCTGCTGCTTCTCTTACACACCTATCTTAGTTCTTCTTATTTCAATTTCTGTTTATAGTTTGACGGATTATAAAAAGGAAAATCCATGCCGAATTGATATTTTCTCTTTTTTCCCTCTCTGTTCTTTTCTCTCTCTTTTTCAAAGTGAGCCATTGTTAAACAGTTTATGAATTCTCTTTCTGCCTGTGTGTTTATTGGAAGTCGTGAATTAGACTTGAAACCATCACCAGAGCTTGTGTTTGAAACTTGAAAGGAAACCCCCAAAGCACCGGCCCCCTCCTTTCTCTCTCATCTTGCCACCCTCACTCACTTTTTCCTTTCCCTCTCATTCTCCCTCTCTTTCAGTCACTCACTCACACACGTCCTCTCTCTCTCTCTATCTCGCTCCTGCTCTCTCTCTCCACAGTTGTCACTGTGGCACTGCTATCGGCGCATTATTAGTTATTACTTTATCGGCTCCCTAAGCTGTCAGAAGACACCCTCCTGGAATATACAGCAGGCACAAGCCATCAGTCCTCATTACGCCAGACCCGCATGCAATTTAGACCCGGCTGCTGCTTACACACCCATGACAACATGCTAATGTGTGTGTGTGCATTTGTGTGTGCACATGCTCCCATGCTGATGACAGTGGTGCACACGTATCATATGAGTGCACCTTTGAGGTTGTGTATTTACATGTATGAATGGGGCAGGGCTAATGTGAAACAGCATCAACTAAGACCTTTCTGTGTGTGTTTAAAAGAAAAAAAAACTGAGGCCTATTTTGTTGTCGTGCGTCTACTCTGAGCCACCAGGAGGCAGGGACAGCAACGAAAACAGCTGCTGAAGACTGCTCACGTACTGTTGAACATGCAGGTGTGCGGTAGAACCCCTGAGGCACCTGGGACAGAACAGGGCCCAGCAAGTCAGACTGCGTGTCTTAGTGTGTATTCCAGAGATAGAGATCAACACACACGTCATATCACCTGAAAAAAAAAAACCAGTATGGCTGTGAAGAAAGCAGAGGTGGAAAAGTCGTAGAAATATATAAAGCATCATATCAACATAATGAATTATGTTTTGACTCAGCCCTTGCTGAGTTATTTTGCCCGAGGTGACTGTCATGAACAAATGTACCAGTCAGGTTCTCACCATTACTGTAAGCGTTGGAATATGAAGATTGTGCAAATCAGACCTCCTGTACTGACATGTCGTTGTATGCTTATTACCCAGTCTTGTTGCCAGGGACTAACCTCTCCTATGTTTGATCTAGCAAAGTGGCCACATTAGCACTGACTAATTCTCCTGGTTGTGGGTTTTGGAGACGGCACACGTTCCTAAGACCTGCAGTCACAGTTGTGAGAGTTGAGTTGTAAAAGATAAAACTTTAAATCCACCCCAAGTTTACTCACACGGCTGGCTTTTGAGACATCATGAGCCCTTGTCTGCGTCTCAGTCAGTCACTGGACCAGCATGTTTGAACCTTTGGAACACATTCATGTGGTGCCAGAAATCTACAGGCTAAACCAGCTGCTAACAGAATATTGTTTATACATGTCAATTGTGATGATTGTTTGTGGATTAAGGTGTTAAGTCCCCTTCAGTGGGTGTTTATACGCCGATGACATGTAGTTCTTCTTTGCCACTCCACTCTGCATGCTCCATTTCTAACCAATGTGCTGCTACTCACGTTGACAACATTTTTCCTGTGAAGGTCTTCTATGAGAGTTTTTTTTTTTGAAGGACAGCATCTTGAGGAGGTCAAACAAATAAATTATGATTGTGATGTGCAATTGCTCTGAACGGTTAGAGAGACATGTCCCTACTCTGCTGCTTCTGCATTATCAAGAGAGTGCAGGAGTACGAATGGCCAGTAGCAACAGAAAGGATTTGCTAAGTTGCACTTGGGTAGCTGAACATTTCAATCACACATAATGTTGAACACAATTATTCAAACTTTCCCTTTTCAATGAAAGCAATTCAAAATAATGACTTAATATATACCCTTACCTCCAGCTAGTATTTTGTATGTAAATGAGGTGTGATTTCAGGGATGGGGAGGAAGAATGTATTTGCATCCATCTCTTGTTGCCAGGCGGATTAAGGGAGATCTGTTATGGTTTGTTAACATGAGAGCTCTTGATTCGGAATGAAACGAAACCATGTGTAGAAGTAGATTAAAGACAATGTGTGGTGAGTGGCGGCTCAGGCATGTGCTGGACTTCATCTCATTGTTTGGCTGAGCTTCTGTTCTGAAGTGGGTTTTTGTCCTGTTTTTGTTCTGTAATGGGCTATAATAACTTATATAAATCACACTGACTAAGCCTGAGTTCCACGGTTTGGGCTTGGCATTGATGGAAAGCCTGCTTCTCAGGAGCACTGCTGAGCAAAAAGTCGTCTGAAAAGTTTGAAAGTCAGCGTGCTGTAGGTTTGTCAGTGTTGTTTCGTCGTGAGGGAAATAAGCCTGAGGTTTTATTGTAGGAAACAGGGTCGTATTAAACGGGAAAACCTCTGATAGAGATCTACAAATACCCGTGTTTGATCTGGAATGCAGAAAAAAATTATACTGGGAGCTCATACATGGAGATAAATGTCCATGTATTGTCCATGTGGCCATAAATTTCATTTCTGTTAATGGGTTTATGTCTGGGATCCACCAATTTCAATATTGGGTCGGATACTTCAAATTCAAATACTTATACTCACTCTTAATCATGCTCAGTTCAATTGTATAGTGGTTATTACACTTGCCTTACCCATCTGCCCTACATGCAGAAGGGACCTGGGTCCTGGGTTCTGAGCCCCGGTGGAACCATATACTCCTTATGTAAGTCACTTGGGGAAAAAGTATTTGCCAAATGTATGCATAAAAATGTAAAAATAAATAAATTGAATGTAAATGAGAACATGCGATCACTGGCCTTTCACTAGAACTCTGTAGTTCAGTGTCTCTACCATCATAGGAGAAGATTGTTTTTTGCATACTTGTTATTGCATACTTTTCGAAGTCCAAACTTGAGAAGAGTCTGTACTAGTGCTCAGTATCTAGTACTAGTGCTGGTAAACAAAGTCAAGGCTGCTCTCCATGAGTTCTGTGAACAAAGAGAGCACGACTGTCGTCCTCCTAAGAGCTGTAGCCAAATGAACGTAAGTTTGTTCTTCTGGTGGTAACTATCTAATCCACAAAGACCTAGTACCCTGGCTGCGTTCATTATCTAGCCACTGAAATTTTGTCAATATCTGGACTCCCTGCATCTTGTAATTGTTTGGGTGATGTGCTTTATCACTGTGGGGGATTGTCTTTAATGCTGTTTGATACTAAAAATAGCCCAGAGGAAAAGGGCTAAGAGAAGTGAGAGGAGGAGGATGGAGAGAGTAACCACTGATTCATTATGCACATCCCTGATTGTGACATGCTATCTACTGCTATTAATGGGCAGGGATAATCACACTGGACTGAAACTGTGGTCTCAGACTTCCGAAGCGTACTGTGTCCAACATCAATCTTCATACTAACCCTGCAGTTCGGAGAAGAACTTCATTTGCAACTGTTGAAGAGTAACAAGTCAGCTCATTTCAAGAAAGGGAGAAGTGTTAAGGAGGACCGGGGGCAGAAGAAGGGGAGGTTTACTTCAAATAGTGTAACCCCAAGACAGGCAAGTTAGAACAGGAAGCCATGATATTACTGTACACTGCTTGAGGTTATGAAAAATAATTAGAGATCTGTTTGGGAGAAGAAGAAAAAAGAAGTGTTTTAAGGTGCATATGAAAGTTTTCACATCTCTCCTCCTTTGAACTTTTAATTCATCTTCAAATGAGTGTCATTATTCACATGATATTATAGTGAAGTAAAATATATGAGAGTTTGGAAAAAAGTGTCACATTAAAATGTCTAATATGGGTTAATGAGAAAATAACATTCACAGATTTTTTTCTCTTTCTTTCCAGTCCTTCACAAAACTGCCACAGAGATTTCAGGTGCATTACTTTCTATAAAATGTATTTCTATAAATGCAAATGTCTGTTTTATATATTGGATGTAATAACTCTGCCTAATAGAGAGAAAATGTGAAGAAGATAAATGGGTGGTTTATTTCCCGTTTCATCCGATTTCAGCACATTTTTTTCATTACAAACTATAACCTTAAAAAAAACAAAAAAACAAAATGAAACTGAGCCCAGCTTCTCTCTCTCTCTCTCTCTCTCTCTCTCTTTTACCTTTTTCAAAAGCTGAATCGAAGAATGTAATTAGAGGGAAGGGAAACTTTGAAGGGGAATTTCAGAACGCCGAGCAATCAGACGGTTGAAAGAGCGCTTGGTCCCCCAATCAGACAGTCTCCTGCCCAGACACAGTGTTTGGGGCCACTTTCTGGTGAGACACAAGTCTTCACTGTTGTTATTCTACCTTCACAGGGTGTGCTTTGCTGCTGTCACACCTCCCTAACACTTACCTCACGAGCAAGCTTCCAGATCCAGGACTGAACCACAGTATTTAGTTTGTTTGTGTTCCTGGAAAGACAGGGAGCAGGGGAATAGGAGAAGAGGAGTTTGGGTGGGTGACGGTACAGGAATTCGACATAGGAGGAGAGATGATAGACTAGAGGAGAGAGATCCATGAAAAAGAAGCATGGAAAAGGCTGTTCTTTGGTTCTTTATGGGCCCAATAGTGAGGCTAAACAAACAGCAAAGGCTTTGGGAAGACACATTATCTGCAACTGCCCTTGATCTGTCTGTGTTGAGAGTGCTGTCTGCACGGCTAATAAACACTTCATTTAGTTTTAATGGTGCCAGTGCCTCTCTGCAGCCTTCAAAAATATCCTGTATTTGGGTCATTTACGGCTCTTCCTCACCAAGCACCCGAGGGACGGCGAGATCCAGTCCTCATCTATGTCTGCCGCAGCACTCCAGGCCGGGGGAAATTAATAGGGCTATCTGGGAAAAATAAATAAGTGATGGGCTCTACCCCTGCCAAACACCCCTAAGAGCTTATTAAGGAAAAATGAGGGGAGATGGGACAGAAAAAAAGAAAAGATTTTAATATGTATTTTGCACCTTTTAATGTTGGGCCAGACTTGTCCTTTGATTCCATTTCCTTGTGCACACTCCTCTATCTTTCTATTACTTTGCCTCTGTGTTCCTCCTACACTGTAATTGTAAACACAGCAATTATGGATTGTGTGAGACTTAATTATTGCTCGTGCAGAGCCCTGGGGGAGCTCTGGCGCAATGCTGTGGCTGATAAAAACGCCAGCTCATCAGCACCCCTCCTTTGGTGTTGAGCCCCAGTGAGAGTGGACCAAAGGGAACCGTTTCCCCCAGGGCCCTCGCAGCCAAAGGACCAATTAGTATTAGGCAGGAATTAATCTTAATGGGACACAGCCACTCAAACAGGTCCTCCCAAGGTGAGAGGGATTTAATGTGATTCCCTTATTGGTTATTACTGCTACTGTCTTCTAAGCAGTGCCTCAATCAGTGCATGAGCTTAGGCATGTCAATAGAACAAATTGCTGCCATGTTCTGCATACACATCCAGACAGCAGTTTGTGGGAGGTTCTGTATAAAATAACAATAGGAAGAATGGGGTGTTTATTTATTTCTTATTTTTTTTCTGGGGTCGGCGGTTTTGGCGGAGGAAATATTTATTCCAACAGTCTATAAATTGGGGGTAACTGCTTCTTGTATTAAGACATTAGGGCTTAGCCTTTTTGTCAGAACCCATCATGAGGGGGTTCATACAGTGATCCATGGCCAGTTCAAGTATTGATTTCTGGGGAGCGTGGCTCCATTAAGGTCCTGCCCGGGGGTGAGTGAGGGTCAGCAGGGGAAGTTGTGGGCTGCGCTGTGACCTCGGCTGCAGTTTACAATCGATTACCTCTGACAGAGAAGCCAGAATGTTCTGGAGAATAAAGCACAGGGTCCCACACGCGATTAGGCTACATTAGCCCTCTGGTCAGAGCTGGTCCAGAGGTTTCAGTAAGTTAATTAGCACTTTCTTATGATATCAGTGATGACAGGAGTAAAGCAGCTAGCATTGATTCTGCCTTACTCCATTTCAGCCTTGGAGACCACATCCCCAAAACACCGGATACACCCAGCCTTACTCCTAATCGAGCCGCCCATACATGTCACTACTGGGAAATGATTAGTAAACATTAATGTGGCGGCGCTGATATGAAAACACTTTGTAAGTCCTTATCTGTCTTCTACTGGAGGCTTTGTAAATTGCCATTTAAATGTTGTTTGGACCAAAGCAGCGCCATTATCACAGTGAATGGTCTTTCCATCATTCATTAACAACACTTTTTTTATTTAAAAGATTTTAATTTTAAAGAAATGCACTTTAGTATTTAATGCTTCCTTTTGTGTTCAATCGTCTATTGTTTTTTTAATATAACAGTAAAAGATGGTTTCACTAAACAAACTACTGCATGAAAGAGAGTCAAAATGGAAAACACACATATACATTTACCATACTATACTACTATACTATAGTACTTAACCAGAGACTCTCTCTCTCTCTCTCTCTCTCTCTCTCTCTCTCTCTCACACACACACACACACACACACACACACACACTGCATATTCCCCTTCATGGTACTGTCGCAAGTGATGGATGAGATTTGTAATTTCTCAAACTTCTGAAGTGAACTGGTTTCAGGAATTCCCAGTGGAACATGTACTTTGACTGTGTGACACTAAACCTGAACCGCCAACAAACAGCCAAACCGCAACTTTTCTTTTCACCAACTGGAGGTTCCTCATCTTCTGATAATTGCTAGCGTCTTGCCCTGTGTTCAGCCTACTAGTTGTCAGTGTGTGAGGGGTGTGGGTCAGGCAAGGGGCGCAGCAGGTCTACTTCGGGCAGTCTTGTTGTTTTATAACTCTATACATTGCCAAGACCAAATTCACAATATACTAACCTCACACATAGACTGGTTATGACACACAGAGGACTTCAATCAGAGGCTTCCACTTTGACACAACTCTTTTCCCTCCATTTCTTGTTGTCTTCTCCCCAGGAGAGAAAATAAAGAGCCAGCACTAATTTCTTATTTTGGCAATAAGTGTAACGCAAGTACAAAAAAACAGTGTCAGAAGCTGATGCTCTTTGTCTCAGCAGCTTAAAGAGCTGCTCCTCGATTCTCCGTATCTCCCTTAATCCCTTTGTTGTTTGCCTGCCATCTTCTTTATTTTGTTTGTTTCTCCGTTCTTGTCATTCTTCTTTACCGCTCCATCTCTCTGTCTCTCCTGCACTTTATCATTCTCTCTACACTGCTGTTCTCACAGTACTCCCTTTGTTAAATGAAAGGTATGGCAATAGATCACTCATGCTCTTTGTTCTTCCACCTTTACAGTGTGCTGCTCTCAATATTGTTTGTTTTACCAGCAGCTAAACTGGCTTACTCTCTCTCTCTCTCTCTCTCTCTCTCTCTCCCTCTCTCTCTCTCTATGTGTGTATATCACTCTATCTCTGCCTGTCTGTTTTTGCTTGGGGCCCAGCCAGGCAAGTGAACAGCGACAGATGAAGCACCTTGTCTGTCTGCGGTGTTGGATAGAGTTAATCATGATTCAGTAAGTGCTGTGATGAGGATTCAGAGATGCTTGTTAGAGATAGAGCCATCAGGTGCTTCTGATCTGTCATGCACTGACAGCAACCTCAGGCGGGACACTGAGCGAGGTATTAGGGCCTGTTCAGGGCCAAGTCCTGCCTACAGGTACTTGTGGTCATGAGTGCACATGATTTCAAACTAACATCTGCCAACTCCGCAAATGTGGATTGAAATTAATCATAAGTACAGAGGAACAAACTAGCAGATGTTATAACTAGGGATGATGTTGGTTCGTTTGGATAATGGTCTGCACCACTGGTAATGTGATGGGGCACAGAGTGGTGGAGTGACGAGAGAAAAGGAGTTCTAACTATCAAACTTATTTAATATAACTTGGAAAACACGAACAAATATGGACTAACATTTTCCTACAACACACAAAAAGTTGGAACAGACACTTAAATAGTCAAGGAGATTCCGTGATTATCACATGAGTTTTTAATAGGTTTGGAACTTAAATATCACATGAGTTTTTAATAGGTTTGGATATAAGTATATAAGTAGTATAAGTAGTATATAAACAACTGGAAATACATTTGAAGACATTAGTGTTCCCTCAGCCAAGTGTGTACTTCTAAATGCTGCCAAAATCAACAAGTGACATAATAGTATCTGTATCTGTAGTCTCATTGTCAGTTTCCTGCCAATATGGTTGGAAGTTGGCTCAGTACTAGTGCAGTAAGTACTAATATTTGTACACAGTATTTGCTGTAAAATTGTTTTGCCTTGAAATTACGAAGTAAGTTTAAATTAGATAGTAATTTTACTTCTGAGATGTTGAAATTATTTTTTTAATAGTTTTCTTGTAATTGAATGGTTTTTATATTAGTATTTTTATACTAAGAGTTGAAGTTGAGTTTCTGTTCTTCATTCATGTTGATAATGTAAAGTACAAGCTTTGTGCAGCATACAGTTGAACTCATCCACATTTTGGCAGTTGTATGGCTCCATGTCTTCACATGCCAAGTGAAGAGCATCTGCTTCCCTGTGTCGTAACATCATGACAAATCTTTGACATGACACAGCCGTCGGATAAATACACGACTCCCTGAGGGCAGAGACGTCCATTCCGACAAAGGGCAGGTTAGGAAAAAAAATCATATTGCTAAAATGTTACAAATTACAAGTTCCTTGCTTTTAGCAGATTCTCAGAGAGAGAGAGACAGAGAGAGATGTGCTTATTGTGTCTGCACATTCCTCAGTGTAATTTATGACATGGCTCTTTGAAGCTTGTTTAATTATGGAGCTATAATGAAAAGCTCTGCAGCATCAGCCGTATTTTCCTTGTTAGGCAATGTTATAGGTAGAGGTAGACATGGCAGTAATTGCAGGTTTGACTGATAATAAGGGTTGAGTTAGCAGAGATCAGCCTGGGAAAAAAAGTGAGATTGAGAAGATCAAGCTTTAAAGACATATTTCATCAATGCAGAAAACCAGGAGCTTTCTGGTACAATGTATATCACAGTTATTGTTCACCACGGTGACATTTCTTTTTCACCACAATAAACAGCTGTGATTTTTACAGTGAGGATTATGCAAATCAGTCTTTGAAGTCTGTCTGATGTCACAGAGCTCCAAATATTCGAGCAGCAAATATTTAGAGTAACTTTAGTAACTTTAGTAAAACCTGGTAATTATTTGTGGAAATAAGAAACTACAAACAAAGACAAACACAGGGCTACTGTGTAACATATATTTTTTTTCTGCTGAAAATAAACATTTAAAATTAGAAATACACATGTTGCTTTCTTACAACGAGACTCTTTTTTTTTTGCAAGTTTTGTACTGCTACTTTTTATGTTTTAAAATGTTAAGATGCACAGTCTACAAATGTGGACTGCAGGCTGGCCAGTCAAGCACATGGACTCTGTCTATGATAAAATGCTAATTTCATAGCATTTCTCTTTGCAACATTCTGCTGGACTGTACAGCTTCCTGGGAAATGTGAAGAATACCTTTATAGAAGACTTGACTGTTTTAGTAGTGACTTTGCTTTATATACTTTATCTGTGGAAAACAAATGCTGGATGATCCAGTACCACCCTAGTAATGGTAAATAAATAAAAAACCATTAGCAACCGTTCTTTGTTTAACTTTTTGAAGACTTATAAACATCCTGTTGAGAAGAAAAAAAAAAAACAAGTAACTGGGCCAAAAATGAAGAATTAGGACACGTCAGCCTGTAATAACCTTAGCACAACAAACATGAGCCAAAATTAGTTACTCACAAACAACTGACAGGAGTATGAAAACAGGCCTTCTACACGGTGTAAGATTATAATGAGGCAGTGATTGTTTGTCCTCAATTTCCATTTCAGTTCCCTCTCAAATAAAAGGCAGATACTTGTAAACAGCCGCACCTACGTCTTTGCTGTTCTCATTAGCCTTTCTTTTTTATTTCCCCCACACGTTACTGAGCTATAGGAACTACATGAGGGAGCCTGTGTCACTTCCTCTTTGTGGGAGTGCTTCCTGTTTTCCTGACCATGTTGTGGTTGTCTGTTTCTAGGCTGGTGTTTATCGCCTGGTTCACAACCATCTGAATGTTGCAGCTGGGGTCCTCTGGGATGTTTGTTTGTGCTGTCTTTTATTATGCCATTTTTTTAACTGCCATTGTGGCAAGACAGGAATGTGCCATTGCTTGTTGTTGGCTGCTGGAGTGAGAGAGCCCAATTACCATGGGTCCCAGTGCCTGTTGCAGTGGTGGCTGGGCTGTGTGTGTTGGGATTGTTCTGGTGAACAGCTGTCCCAGCGCCCAATGGCAGAGATGGCAGGGGATAGTTGCAGTGTGGTTGACAGCGAGGAGGAGGAAAGAAGCTGACAGGCCTATAAGGGACTCCTCATGTGGTGCGTGCGCGCTGCCACCCTGGTTCTGCTCAGCAGCTAGCTCTCCCTGTCTGTCGCCTCACCACTTTTAACTGCCGTCTGATGTCGTAAAGCCTCGTATGTGATGCCACGACTGAAGTCACGTGCGTCGCTCCTGAGTTCGCTCAGTATGTGTGGCCAATTAGAGCTAAGATTACGAGCCCGATGTATGGATTATGGCCTATTATTCCTTCTTCCCTGATTGTTGGCTATTAACTGCTGTGTCATTAGTTGCTTTACCAAATGTGGTGGCAGCACAGGAAGGTACTCAAGTCTGTCATACACATTTCTCTGCGGGCACACGGCATGGCGCACTGGAATGTGCCTTCGAGTCGATGGCGGTGTTTTATGGGGACTTTTAGTAGCGTAAACCAGGAACCGCATTATATGGCTGCCAGCTGATTACAAATATAACAAGACTTTTGGTCTTCTTTTGAATGCGCTACATTTGCCCTTTGAAATATGCATGTGCATTGCCCAGTGGTTAAAAGTCATAACATTAGCTTTATAATGTACATGGTGGAGACGCGGCTGCAGTAAATCCAACAGAACCCAGAGCTTGATTCCTTGATTCCTCTGCCGTGTTGTTCCACCATGTGACCAGCATTGACTTGCTGTCTTTCTGTCCTCATATCCAGCGTGGCAGCACAGTGAGCAGTGTCTAATGGAGCCTCTGATGAATAATGAGTCCATACACTGGTAATGTTCTGTGCCGAGTAACGGCTGCATTGGTTTCTGTCCTGTTAACTCCGCTGCTGTAAGATTGATTGCAGTGTGTTCTGGAGTCGTACAAAGACACTTCATTGCTTGACAATGAAAATAAAGCTTCCCCTGTGAAAATGAAGAGCAATAGCACCGGGGCCTGCAGAGACAGATCAGTACCAGGTCTGGACACAACCCCAACTTGGTGACACCAGCCTGAGTGAGTGACACACCATGAAATAGGTGCTGTTGCCATAAAAATTATTTGTTTACACGTTGCTTTCTGCTAATTGAGGGGTGGCAGAGTTTGTTATTTTTGCTTCAGTTGAGATGAACCTAACTTGCCCCGATTGGTCGCCTCAGTTTACTCAGAGATCCTCCACCAAGACTGTCCTTCAAATTACACTTGACACTGTGAAGAAACATCTAATAGAAGTGTGTAATGGGCTCTGATGACAAACTACATGGTTGGAAGACCATGTAATCTTTCTGCAATTAATTAAAGTCCATCCTCTGTGTGTGTGTGTGTGTGTGTGTGTGTGTGTGTGTGTGCGTGCATGTGTAAGCGTACCCCCGTTCTCTCACACCCAGTCTAACCAGATGCCACCGAATAACTGAAATAACATTTCCTGTCAACAGTAAAAAATGAAGAGCCGTACTCTAACAAAGAAAGGTACTTAGAGCTGGCAGAGGGAGGCAGATGCGGGGTTATTTGTGCTTCACTGCTTCTCAGTGTCCCGGTAAGGGTCCTCCACAGCTCAACATCTGTACCTCCACCCGCCTAATTACCCACAACACCCCTGCCCAACCATTGCCTCGTCTGTCTCCACCTGAGTGCTCACAGAAGGGGAGGTGAAAATACTGTTACTCTTTGCTCGGCTTCCTCACGTCATTTTCACTGATAGTATTTTCACCAAATCAATTTCTTGTGCTTCTTAGATATAAAATAAAATCACAGCGTATGGCAAAACTACGTGACTCTTATGATTTTTTTTTTTTTTTTGCCAATCATAAAACGTTTTTGTTTTTTTTAAGACAGATGCTCATTTACTTTTTGTCTTTGTGTCTAATTTTCTTTTTCTACGTATTGGTTTTACTCTCAACTTTTGTTATTTATTCTGTTTATTCATTTAATTCGCACAACAGTATTGATCTGAAGACAGAGAACAATTAGGCCCCACTTTGAGGGTAATTCCCCCGTCTTCACTTATTCTTATAAATAAATGAGAAATTTGCCATGCTTTGTGTAAGTTTTGATGGGAGCTATCAGTTTGGAGTCACTTGTGCCATTGATTTGATTAAGGGCATTATGCATTGTCTAATGAGTTTTACACATCACTGGCTGGTGAATAATTACCCAGTGATTTTTGACCCAGAACTTCTTCACACCGCCTTCTGCTCATTTTTCTCACTTTCACACACTCTGGGAGCGAAGGATCGTACCCTCCGTCATTCAGAGAGAAGATAAAGGAAATCAATTGAGGCCATGATTTGAAGAGTTCTCTTCTCACCGCCAACTCCCTCTACCTGACACGCTCACATATTTTTTTTTTACACGCTTCCCAGTCAATTGATTTCCCTGCTTGTTTGCTTTAATATTCATTTTAGGCATGTGTTAAGTAAAAGCTTTGAGAATGAACGGATATTAGCTTCACAATCCGCTTTGCATGAGATCGGTTTGGAAAACTATAAATTTTACCCAGCCTCAAATTGTCTGGCAATTAAAGTGCATTGTGTATAATAAGCTGTGTCTCTATTGGCTGTTTAGCTTCACGGAGCCTGTCTGGAGATAGAGCTCATACCTGCTGCTCTGTGAATTGCAGCACATAAAAGATGAACTGAATGTGTTCCCTGGGAATATTGCCCGCTCCAAAAGACCGATCCGTCTTGCTTAGGGAAGCAATCTTAGGTGCGGTGGATAAACTAATATTTGTGTATAACCTCAGTCAGACAATACAAATGATCGGATGATTTTTCATCTCCTTATGCATACAGGGAAATATGAAAAATTGAGGTTTAGGAATATTTGCAGGGTCTGCAAGGCGGCTGGCTGGGCCGCTGAGTGCCCTAGGCCACGCTCTTCTCCAACTACCGCCGACTGAAGAGTGATGAGAATATTATACCCGTCTGTTTCCCGTCACTCCCCATCCTCCCCTCCCACCTTCTTCATTCTAGCCTCTCGCCACACTAATTCATACGGCCACAAGATGGAGAGAGAGGCAGTGAGTGATGTAAAATGAGGGAGAGAGATAGAGAGAGAGAAGGGAGAGTGAATGGTACTGCTTGCTGTTTTTTTCACAATGACATAATTCTCCTGATTCTTTTAGTTCCTCTTTATTGTTCCTCCTACACCGAACCAACACAGCACAGCATCACACACACACACACACACACACACACACAGACATACATACACACTGTGGTGATCAAACTGGGCCAGACTGTGTGTTTATGATGTCAGCGATTCAGTAAACTTGTCTGTCCTGGTTGTGAACTCTTAACATTCTAAACCTCCTCTCTGTGGAAGCTCATGATAAATGGTGTGAATTAACTTCAGTTACTGGACACTGAGATGACTTTGCTACAGTCGTGGTTCCTAACTATCATTATTATTTGCCAGTGAAGGTCCCTGTTCTCCAGAGAGGCTCCATTCAGAGGGTAATATTCAGTTGCTCCTATTTTTCTTTTTTTACCTTCCCTAAAAATCTGCTGAATCAAACAAAACCAAGCAATCAAGTGGAACTCTCCTCACCCCAGCTCTACGACACAGAGATAGTGACATTTACTTCAACAATCTCCTCTCATCCACCTTTTCCCCCCTAGATTATTGGGTCTCCACACATCAAAGCCTCCTTGATTTAAAAAAAAAATGTTGTCTCTCGATATTCCTGCATTATCTGCTCTTGCCCTCTGCTTTTCAATATTTTCTTTTTCTTTCCCCGTTATTTTATTTCATTTTCCCTTTGCCTCACTCCCCTGCTTTTGCATCTCCCGTTGTATTCCTCCCCCCCCCCACTCTATTTTAGCTTAACTGCGGTGAAGAACTTCTCCCCTTGCCTGTTCATGATAAATCAAGGGTCTGAGCGGTGGCACTCGGTCGGAGGCATCAGTCGTGGGCCTGATGAGATAAGCGGCGCTCATCTCTTGGCCCTGTATGGAGATTTATTGGGCTGGGATAAGCAACAAGCTAGCCATCACTCTCAGCCAAATAGACTCCCCGCCTGCATGTGTTTATTCTTATTGCACTGCCACGACCACTGCCGCCGTCAGGGGTGGAGTAGCCTCCGGGGGCCAGCGCTACGGTAGAAGGAGCACAGCATTGCTCTGTGGATCATTACCTACTATTAGATCAAGAAAACAAGCCTCCACAGCCAGGCTGTGAGTGACACTGATGGTCCAATTTCCCTCCATCTCTGAGGATTATATGGGCATATATAAAATAAGGTTATTGTATTGTGTCCTTATATCAAAGTGTCAATGTTGTTGTCTTCTTTTTTCCAGATTTGCAGCCCTGCTGTTGGTGTATTTAAACAAAATAAAAACACACAAAACATGTTATAATTGTACAGGAAAGTCAATGATGTCATGACTTTATGTTATCAGTGCGGTTAGTGGACCTGCAGGGGTCGGTAAACAATTCAATTGTTGTGAAACAATGGCTTTTCATAGGATGGTTGTTGGTTTATATTATGTTATGTTTCCCATAGACATAACAGTTGTCCATGATCATGTTTGCTAGTCAAAAATCCAATTGCCAAAAATCATATTTTTTATAAATACTACAGCGACTTCTCTACATGCATCTACCAGTCTGAGCAGTTTTTCTAGGCTTGTCTATGAAGATTCTCAGTCGTTTTCTAGGCTTGTTACCAACATAGATTGACTGATGGCCAAGTACTTTAACAAAACATGCAAAACGTGCAATACACATCTAGGGAAGTACAGTACTCCTAAGTCAGATAAGGTTTGTACCTGAGTTTAACCACACGCCTCATGTCAGTTTTACTTGTTGTACTTCTATTGTATGTACCATCAGCAGAGACATTGCTGTCCTCTGTATGAGGTGTTGATAGTTTCAGTAATGCTTTGATGTGAAGGGGTTTTTCTAAGTGTTCTGTCCGGTTCATAGATATAGATATGCAGTGGTAGTGTTTCACAGATAATTGTTGGAGGCATACATTTGTGCAAGGTGGAGGTTGGATCCTTTTGCAGCGGTGCCAAGTGTTTGAAGTTTGTTTGATCTGCAAAGCATGTTCATCTGAAATGATCAAATGTTGCTGTTTACTTTTCACTTGTTGCTCAACTGGTGAAGCAGGCCTGCTGTCTCCTAATGATGAGTTCAAAACAAGGAAATACCTGCCAATGGAGAGTGAATGATGCAATCACATGATTCCTACAAACTGTACAAAGTCTTAAACTTTGTCCAAATGTCATTACACGTCCACAGCTATCCTAAAACAAAAACAAGAAAACATTTCGGTGGGGGGGGGGGGGGGGGGGGGGGTGCTAAATAAAATGTTGTCATATGCCACAGTACTGTATATAACCTTCAGATAAAATGTTTTTGTTAATGAATTGCAATAAACCTCAAATTTTGATCACATCATTTTTTCACTGTAGTAAGAAACATTACTTGTTCCAATGATTCAGACACGTTTATCATAAACTCTGCTCTCTACTGCTTTACCACCACAGAATTGTTAATCCTCTAAAACAGTGAACCATATCCCAGAATTTCTAAATATATTTCAATTGAGTCAGCCCCTGCTGGCCATTATTTGTACTGCTCTGCAGTGTTTGTACTGTTTGTCTTTGTTATATCCTAAATTTTCTGCAAAACAGATGACGAGAGATGAATAAAAAAAATCTGCATCCTTGTAATAAATCACTTATTCCATTTTCTGTGTTATTTTCTGTGAACTCAGTCAGTGAGTTTGCAGCCATGTTTGTTTCTGTATCTCAGACGGATGATGGCAGTGAGCATCACGTGAGATGCTCACAGTTTCACTCCTGCTTTTCTGCTGCAGCTGCTGAATGACAACGTTAATTTCAGGAGACCACCCCTCTTACACATTACCTTTTGCTCAGCTGGTGACACGCTGGTCCGGCGCCAAAGACGTGCACCTTCAGCTCATTCTCTTTCCTGGTGCCACAAAAACACACACCTAACAAGTTCTTCACAAATTGCTTTTACCCTTTTTCACCTGATGTGTGTACACATGCACACACAAACTTGGGCTGCTGTGGGTTAAGGGAGGTTAGATTGTCAGCACTCAGGTTATATTTAATCATGGCTGCTGGATGAGAAGGCTTTTCTCTTTATGAAAGGTATTAGAGCAGCATTGTGTTTTCACTCAGCTTTACACTCTGCCCCCGTGCCTCTCTTCCCCTGACCTCTGTTACCATGTGCCAGGCAGGAATTTGATAAAGTGACACAGGCCCTTTACTATCTCCCACTCTGTCCTCATCTCCCATCTTGGTCCCAGATTCTAATAGTGCGTCTGGCAGGTGTGAGCTGCCTCTCATCTCATCTGAGAGGTCACGCCTTTAGACTGCCCTCCTTCTCTCTCGCCCGTCACATGCCTTGTCATTTATTTTGCTGCTGAAACAGCCAGCACACCCGTAGGTCTGATTCAATCTCCTACATCCTGGGGCTGATGTCCTGGACTGAGCCATCGCTGCCTGCTATTGTTCTGGTGGGCATAGAGGGGGCAGGGTTTTAGAGTAACCCCCCACCCCCCCTGTCTTGCCACTTCCTGCTCTTTCCTCTTTCAGCCTCAACCTTTTGGATGGATTTTACACCATGCACCATAAATTGTTAAAAGGCAGTTTCGTTAGCCCAGGACTCACACTCTGACAGAATACACTGTCTTTTAGCTTTCCTGCTGCATCCTTGTGTGACTTACCCCAACCCTAGTTGATCTGTACTCCTTCTACTTAAAGGCTCCATTCTCTTTGATCTAACTAAAGTTACAGAGGAAAGTGAGGAGCATTGGGAAGGCTGCAGCAGGGGGGGTTACTTGGCCTTTCAACACTTTGAGAAGCAGGGGATGCTCTTCATTCTGCTTCATGTTGCACCCGGGGACCCTCCCTACTTCACTAGCATGCATCAGCAGACACTTGGTCATTAGGTAGATTGACAGTGATTGTCTGGCCTGCAGAGCTGAGGCAGCCTCTGCTCGGCTCAGATGCCTGCTTTGAAATGCACACATATAGATTTTGTGTGGGTGAACAGAATTAACAGAAAACGTTACAAGCGAAGGCAATCGATAATGGTGTGAAAGATGCAGCTAACAGTGTGGAAATCACATTTTGGACAGGTTGCTACTCTGTAATTGATTAAGTGTAGCTTTAAGCAAGTGCTGCTTTTTTTTTTTTTTTCAGAAAAAGCTGATGGGCCAGCTTTTATACCTCAAACCCTAGAAAAGATGTACAATAGAAAATGTGATGTGACCGTAGGTTGAGGAAACTTACTGGTAGTTCTTAGACTGGGACACATATCTGAGGATTGGATTTTTTTCATCTTGAGGACTGTGTGTGTTGGTCATGTCCAACATCTTCCACAGTGTCTGGCTGCTGCTCCACTGTGTATCTGTGCATCTGAGCTAAAGTTGACTCACTGATGTAAGATGCATTTGGCTCCTGAGATTGAACTGTATTTGACTTTTATGATCATTTTTTTCTGCACTGGCTTCCTCTGTGTGCCTATGTCCCTGTATGTGTTTAAAGACAAAGATGTGGAAGAGTTTGTGGCCAATCCTCTATTATTCATTAGTGGTAATGAGTGAGAAGAACTGGCAGAATCTGGGGACGTATTGATCCTGTCGTTTGGTTTCGTGCCTTCACTTCTGTGGGGGAGGTTGATGGGAGATGTGCTCAGACCAGTAGGATTTGAAATCATGCCTAGACCTGTGTTTTTAACCCTGACCACCTACCACTGTAATATTAGTCTGATTGGTTTTCAAGGATGACCCCTGTACTTCAGTGGTTCCCAACCTGTTTTGGTTTGTGACCCCATTTTGACATCACACATCTCGACCACAAAGACTTTTTCAGTCATTTAATCAGATATATGTGCTGCATTTTATTATTTCTATTATTATTTATCTCAATTTATCTTCATTAAAAAGTGAAAGTCCTTTATTAAAACTGTTATCATTATAAAAATCTTTCTATTCTATTCTATATTCTATATTCTATTCTAATACAATTGTGTTAAGGCCAGTAACCGATAGCCCAGTTGATCATACTGTATATTTGAGCCTTGTCTATTTCCTTTAGTTACCCGTTTTACTGCCCTAGCGCACAAATGTAAGCACACTAAATTAGACCGACCCCCTTCTAATACCACAGAGAGGGGAGAGGCAGCCATTATGAATTATCCTTAATTACAGCCATTTCCTCAACTAATAAAGCTGCTAAATCTTTACCGCAAAGGTTAGTTTACCCAGCATGCATAAAAACCACTGCTTATTTGTGTGTCTGTGCCTTTGAAGGTGTGTTAGCCCATGCATTCAAGCGTACACACTGGTGATTGGTGTGTTTGAGTGTGTTTGTGTACTGTGTGTGTGGAGGCACAGGAGAACGGCCTGGCAGCGCCCATACTCCCATTAATTTCATGAGGGCTCCCTATCACCAACCACAGATGCCTATAGACACGTAAATGAGTCTCCAGCGAGCAGTGGGCCGCCTTAGCCAGCCAGCTCGGGCCTAATGGGCTGGAAAGCCAGCGTATGTGACGGCAGGAGATGAGAGCCTTATTTACACTGGCAGACATTAGTGGATGGATGCTGATTCACTGATTAACACGTCAGCTTCCCTCATATCCTCAACCCCCCCCACCCCCCATGCTTCTCCTCCGCTTCTTCTCATCCCTTCATCCTCTCCCTTTAATCCTGTATAATTGCAGCTATTAATGTAGTACTACTCAAACAAATACGCTCACATCCTGTTTCTCCTCTTGTCTTCCCTCCCCTATTTTTCTTTCTCCGGTGAACTTTTTACACCGCTCACGTCCCTATAACAGCAGACACCCGGTAAAGAGCACACATTCACAACATCCAGTCTTGTAAATGCATGGTGGCAGGCTGCTGAGAAGGGGGAAGCCATCTGTGATTGATAGCTTCTGTGGAAAGATAATGTTTCTCATGCAGTGCAGAGTGAGGCGCTGATGGAGGAAGATGACTTTTTGAATGGTTAAGTGGGTAAACGTTAGATTGCGCCCGCGGAGCGCCCATTCGCCTCACCCTCCATCAATCCCTCCCTCCCTCCCTCCGCCTCTCTCCTGTGCTTCGCCTTTCTCTTTTGGTCTACCAGATTGTTTATTGAAAAGGCACGAGGAGGCCACTGATAAGAGAGGCAAGGCTAATGCCATGATTTGTGTCAGTCACGCCAAACAATTTGTTACAATCGTGACACTTATCACAATATAATATGTTTATTCTGGTCAATTAAGTGCCACAGGAAGGCTCCTGCATTTGAAGTGTCACATGCAAGATGGGACAGGGTGAGCATGATCAAAGGAAATGGAACTAATCTAATTGTACAGCGTCTCATGCTGCTCCCACCTCAATAGCCGCTGCCATTGGCAGTCAGCATATAAACTCATGAAGTTTAAATAATCACAATGGAACAGCTCTGGCTCCACCTGAAGAGTGAGTTGGAGCAGTACACATAAAGACAGGTTGTTGCGGTGTTCATACATAGCAGTACAATGTGACCCTGTTGTAGTTATTACAAAAGGTTGTTACATTTCCTGAAAGGGCAATTAAAAACTGGGTCATTAAGGCCCAGACCATGATGTCAGATTTTAATTTTTAGTAAACTTTAGTGAACGTCTTTGAGCACTTTGTCAGAATGACACACACACTGCATATCCAATAACTCCACTGTCTGTTCACTTCTAATTTTCCTAGTACATAGTGGGTACACATGTTGTTATTTGCATGTACTGTGGCAGTTGAAATAGCATCTCATTTAGCAGCGGCTTTAACTTCTGTCAGACACGTTAGACCAGCTTTACCAAGAACAGGGCAGCAAAACGTCTGTGACTGACAAGCCGACTGACACGATTGTTAAACAGATTGTGAGGATACCGTAGAACGATTAACATTGTTTAGGACAACGACTTCACCTAAATTTCGAAAGAACCCTTTCAACAAGTTAAAAAAAAGCCGCTGTCATGATGCACTGCAGTCAACACTAAATTTTGAGTTGTACTTTTATGTAATGTTCTTGACCCACGGACACAGAATAAAACACCACTTTTGGCCCTTTGTGAACTGCATGTAAGTACTAATGCTTGAACAAACATACAGATGCTTCAGCAAATGGAAGGACAATTATGACAGAAATGCAAACAAGGCGTGAACAGGAACTGTACAGATAATTATATTGTACTCTAGACCTGCGTAGGTGTGCAGTTAACTTGACACACAAACCCTCAATAAGGCCTTTGATCAGGTGTATTAATGCCACCACATTATGGGATTGAAATCCAAAACAATACGTGTACTGTAAATGGATATGTCAGCACCCCATTTTTTAACAAGGTCTGCACACTTGAACACACACACACACCTGGGCACAGTATGGCCAGGCCCAGCACGGATCCCCAAAGAGTATACATAAAAGCAGTGAAGGCAGACTGTGTAGCGGACCAGTTGGTCCATCGATCTGAGGGGGTTCATTAGGTAAGTGCTGACATCACAGATTGATGTCTCTTTAAACCAGTGCCTGCCGAGGAGCTGACAAGGAAAATCAGCACTATTGACTCATTCAGTGCTACGCTTGTATGTGCACGGGTGAGTGTGCATGAGTGTGTCTCTGCAACATACCTGCGTGTGAAAAGACATATGTGCCCATAAAATGAACACGTGTGCTAGCATTTGGCGCACAGGTGTGTCTCTCAGTGAGTGTTTTTTTTTATTCCCAAGACACAACACTAAGTACCCTCCTCTTTGATTGGTGTCAGTAACGCTAATGTTGCTAGTTACACACTCAGCCATGTATGTAATGTTCCAGCCTCTGCACCATCGTTCAACCATTTACTGTGTTCACAGGGAAGCAGCAGAGTGCAAAATAGAGATGAAGAGTAATGTTAAAAACATATGTTGAATGTCAGAGAGGGTCTGTTGTGAATATTTCTGTTTCAAAAACACGTTAAGAAATGCCAAATTTTAAACCCAGATAGAACCATGACATCCAGCTCACAGAAACTGCTCAGTTATTATTTAGGGTTTTATTCTCATTGCGGTAGAAGAGACTGAAAGTTGCCCTAGTAGTACTTGTCCCCAGTCTCTTCGCCCTGTACTTGTTGATTGATTTGAGATGTCATTTGTATCTGATGTGTTTCTCTAATTAAGATCAGGGAAGGATCATTGGCATTGAGTGGTTCCAAACACACCAATCGATTGAAGCGGGGAAGGAGTGTTTGTGAGCAAAGTGGGGACACGAGTGACATTAATCAAACCAGTGGGTTAAACAGTGGCCAAAGCAGCGGTTGATTAAGTAAAGCAGTGCATTTGTAATATTTATCATATGATGTGCAGGACTGTTATGATGAGCATTGTCATTGTCATTTGTCCTTTTTCTTTAAACATACATTCAAACTATTATTTAGTCTTCAGAAACACTTTCTAATGATGACTATTGAATACTAGAAGTATCTGGAACAAATACAGCAGTCTTTCATGATTATTCAATACAGCATATTTTCTATAATGACCACCATACTAGCTCTTTTAAATAAGCCACTGATTAGCCACCACCAGGAGTGTGTCTTCATGTCCACTAGAAACGCCTTTGGAGTGTGTCTTCATGTCCACTAGAAACATCATTACAAATGTCTATAGTCCAGGAGACAGCAACCCATTGACTTATTGGGTGTTCTCATATCAATACTGAGGACTGTTGTCCCAGATTAGAAGTGGAACAGTTTCTAAAGTTTGTTGCTAATTTATTTTACCCTGATATGAGCATAATGCAAAGTACCTGTTTGGACTGCACAGAACTGGAGGCTGGAGTACCTCCCAGGCCACCACCACAGGCACATCCACAGTGGCTCCCTCAAGGAGTTTAAAGAGAAGAATTGCCAGCTGATTGGTTGTTTAATTTTTCATGGACCTTTGATGCACCGGGTGTTTGTATTACCTTCATCAGTAGGCTCAATAATGGGATGGAGTTTGACACACTAATATAAAATAGGCTTTTTAATAGGAAGCAGAACGACTCCTCTGTTTTCACTAAACAAACTGCAGGGGCTTTGGTTGTTTGTCAGGATCCTAAGTAGTCGTAGATGATTTTTGGTTAACAATTAAATTAAAGAAGAATCCTTTAAATGTGAGGCTGCCTTCAACTGGCTACAGACAAGATGCAGGATACAGTCAGCCTTTCAGGAAAATATATTTCCAAGGGTGGCTCAAAAAAGTGAGCCTACCTTCTCAGAACATCTCTCATCAAATGTTCCAAATCCTTTGGTCTTAACTCAGTACCACCACCTTCCAGAAAAGCTGTGTAAAAATACTTAAGAGAGAGATAGCTTTTCCAGGGACAGGTGCATCCAACAGTCATATTATAATACCTCTCTGCCTGGTGACACTAATCTCTGTCTGTAGGTGACCTACCTCCACACTGCTAACATTCCTGTGAGTGTAGGTGAGTGTGTGTTGGCTACAACACGTCTCCTTTGTGGTTGTGCTTTGGAGGACCAGAAAAGGTGAGCCTGTCATGGTTGTCACTTTGAGGTTAGAGAGCAATCATTTCCCTGGATGGTCCTATCCTCTACCCAGTTTCCCGCCTATTCAGATTAGTTCCTCTCACAGAGAAAATTTGCATTCGTAAGTCCCCCCCCCCCTTTTCTTTAAAAACAAAAACAAAACAAGACCTACCATCTCAATGCGTTTTTCTCTGTCGTTCTGATTTCTTCCACCTTGTTTCGTTCCAGATGATGAAGCGCATTTTATTACAATTGTCAAAGAGCAACAATTCTGTTGTGGAGTGATTATATTACCCACAGATCAACAGAGCAATTAAAGTCTTTAAACAAAACTACCCTCTCACTCAAACAACAAGTTCCCATAATAGTGGGAAGAGTTCTCTCTCTCTCTCTCACACACACAGCCGTCACCCCTCGGCTTCTCCGAACTGACGTAAGTATATATAAATATATATATATATTAAAAATATATAATTTAAAACAGTATACCCTTAAATACAGATTGTACAGCCAAATGTCCTAGTGTTTGAGGGCAGTGTGGATGTTATGTTGCATAAAAACCTGTTTTATTGCTGCACCTATGTGCCTTTGCAAACTCAACTCACTGGTATGGATGACACAACAGCTAACCTGAAGCAAAGCTGGCACCGCACTACAAGTATGTGCTGTGATCCTGTCATGTTGTCGTACGGTTTGGTGTCGTTTTGGTGTAAACCATAGGAGTGTAGACAAGCTCTTGTTCGTGCATATTCCACTGACAAATGTGAACAATAAGTTACACTTCGTTTTGGATTTAAAGGGATTAGAGTTATATGTTCAGGCTTTATTGGGAGAGATAAAGGAGTGTCCTTCTTTTATAGTCAAAGTCAGTTTACTTCTGTTTTCCTTTTGGCCTGTGTTTTTTCTTGAAACTTGGCTCTGCACCACATTTTTGACCTGGCATGAACAGACAACAACGTTGCCAGGTAATGGCATTACACCATAAACACACAGCCAAATTGCAGCATTGACTGACTTTAAAAAGTAATAAATTGCTTTAATTTTTGTGTAACTTCCAAACTTGCATTCTCATAAACCATTTATCTTGAATTACTTGTGTGGTATTCTTTTGTATGCTAGCATACTGAAAAACTAGGTTTATTTTTTAATGTAGTGACAAAAGGGCTCTTTGTAGTTATGTGGAAAGACATGTGGAACATGATGTGTATTTCAAGCCAGGATGTTCACGTATAGCTACCCCAACCGCCCCCACCCACTTCATTAATTACTCACAAGTGCAGTTTAGGCAGGTTGGAGCAAAGCAAGCAGACAGATAGAAGGAGGGGCTGTAGTACAGCTTGACACAGCCTACCATCGACGCCAGACTCCATAGGTCTCACCAGAGGCTATATGCCTTTCCAAGATCCTGTTTACAATCAACCAAAGAAGCTGCCAGCTTCCCATTTCCATAACGCTGCCTGCGGTCCTCTGCGGAAACTAATTCCTCTCTGCCGGAGATGTGACGCGATGCTGCTTTCTCTCTACGCCTTTCACTTTGCTCTCTGTCTTAGATTTCTCACTTTTGTATTAAACAGGTTTTTTTTTTCACTTAATTTTCTTCCACTTGTTATTTCCTTTATTCCTCTTTTCAACACTCTATCCTTCTCTGCACTTCGGCTCTAATGCTCCTACTGTTGAATCCTCTGTGAAGGTGACTGTTTATTGTTCTACTTTTGAAGGAACATGTTGTCACTTAAGGGATAGGAAGCTAAGAGTGCTGTAATTATATGTAATTAAATGTGAAATAAAGTAATTAAATGTTAATGATTTGCTATGAGTACTCAGGTCGGTACATGCAGTTTACCACTAACATGATGATTACGTCTACTTTCTTCTTTCATCTCTATTGCTGCCACTGTACCACGTCTGCCATACTCTACATTAGTACCCATAGGACTTACATCTCCACATATTGTTGTATTGTTGTATCTGCCATTTGTGCTGATTTTTTTTTCTGCTTGAGCCACTTGTGTGGTTGCCATGTTTCTGTCCCTGTACATCACTGAGCATCTACTCCTCTAACACGGTCCCTGTGGCCTCAAATGTCAGAGCGAGCAGCTGGCAGACAAGTGCATTTTGCAGCGGACTTATGTTCCGCCTCCTCCCATCCCTCCACCTCTTGTTCTTTCATGTAAACCGTGATTGAAAGTAAGCAGACAGCAGTGAGTGGAGGGGAAGGGTCCCTGCTTTTATAGAATTGGATCTGTGCAGTTTGGAGGACTCTGGTGCCGTACTGTGGCTCAGGGCCGCACTTTTCTCCCCGGGTTTCTGGGTCAGGCGGAGGTGGATGCCGTGTTGTGCAGTAGCTATGGCCCCCTCTGTGGTGTGAAAGACCACTACAATGGGAGGACATTTGTACACTGTCCATACTGGAGTACATGTACCATTGGGAGTCACCATATGTGCACATGCCTCGGACATGTATCATACACTTGTATCATTGTGTGCGTGGTTGGAGAGGATGAGAAACAGAGATGTAGCTGTAGGACCAGAGCACTGGAGCAGAAGAGATGGAGGGTGAAGAGACAGGCAGGTAGCCCTCACGGGGGACCCAAGGGCAGCAGACCCTCTGGCCCCACCAGTCCCACCCCATCACAATCTGTTCTGCTCTCAGACACAGCTATTGATTTGTCCAGACCACAGGTTAGCCACTTCACTAAGTGCTGCTCTTTTCACCTTGTCCTCCTCGGGAACAAAAGCTGGACACAATATCTGTTTGATGTGGCAATAATTTCCTTGGCAGTACTTTGTAGGATTGCATTTATAACCCAACTTTCTTTCCTGGCAGAAGGAGTCACTGTTAGACTGTAAATAACAAACAGCACGAATCTCTCTTTTTCTCTCCTGAGGCTAAAAGAAGCAATGGCTTCATGGTTACGACAGCTCTACAAGCAGCAAGAGAAGAAATTGTAGGTGTCAATCAATGCACCACCTTCATTTCAGTAGAGTTTCAATGGTAATTCAAGCATTAAGTAGATGAGTCCAAACAGCATCTTGAAACAGAGCCCGCACTTTGCTATATGAAATCAACATGTGTAGTGAAGTGTAAAGTTTGAACTTGACAGATGTAGATGGAAGCCAAAGCAACTCTTGATCAGTGAAAGGCATCTCATTGCCAACCTGTAACTATGTGAATAAAAGTCGTCTGTACCTTCCGTGCCCACAGACAGACGTATGAATTGAGCCTTCAAAAGGCTTCACATGAGCCGAGCTTCCTTGAGGACGCTGGATTTTGAGCTGTCACAGGTGTCAGGTGAAATAAACCTACTATGCAGCTTTGCTTGTTTGGTACATAACCTGACTGGCGTTGAGTAAAAAATTGGCAGCTGCTTGACATCTATTACAAAGTAGTTCGCAAGATGTGCGGGAGGGTTGTAACATGTCTTGTATTTTTAATTAAAACATCCACCTGTGAGTCATCATTGCTGGTTAATGTGTCCAAAGTCAGAACAGGTGTGAAGGCAAAACAATAAACAGTGAAAAAAGAAATACCACAAGGGTGTGTTTAATACTGTTTCCCACGCTTTAATTGCAAGGTAGTGTGTCTTTACAAGACATTTCAACATGCTTTATCATTGTTAATTAGAAAACTGCAATGTAGGACAGCATAACACCGGCTCGTCATATTGTTTGTGTTTCTTCATGCACATAGCTGCCTTCCATTTATCATGGCGGAGTACCAGCCTTGTTAGTTTACGTTAAACTGGTCCTCTCTAAGATGAAAAATTGAGTCCATTATGTGCAACGTCAAGCATTCCAAGAAAAATGCTCCATACACTGAGTGTTAGTGGCAAAATTTGACTGAATGAAACAGGAACCTTCCATGATATATTTGGCTTTTGAATCACTTGACTCCCTCATTTTTTACGTCGTAACGAGTGCAACTTTCTTGATTGCTGTTTGTGAATGTTGAGGCTTCAAACTTGTGGCACCCATTCAGTTTGAACACTTTTATTCTGTTTTGTATATATCCAGCAGATGGACTTAGGAAAAATGTCCCTGACTGTGGGCTTTGACGTTGTCTGGTCCCAGTCCAGGGCCTGTTTAACTCAACCTCTGCTGACAGTCATATGCACACCTCACACGGTATGCTCTGATTTAACCAGAGGGTACGGCCCCCACCCGCCCCCACTTTCTCTCATCAAAGATTCATAAGGCAAGGTTCTCAATGATTTTCTGTCTCTTCCTGTATTCACAGCTTGTTGTCCTCATCCTCCCTGTCTTCTGCCATTCAGACAGTGGAAGTCAAGCAGAATTATGGCTGATGTGGCCGCTGGCTCCTGAAGTGTGTTTGTATGTTACGGTTTGTGTTTTTCCAGTACGAGTGTGTTCATGTGGTTAGTGCAGGTGCAGGAAAAGGACATTGACGGGGGGAAGGGGACAAATTAACAGTGGCTTGTTGATGTTCTGAAAAAGGCGAAGAGCTTCCGTGCGTTAGACCTCGACCTCCATCTCTCCTCTGTTCACTCAGTTCTACTGGTCTTTCACTTTTTTCCACCACAACACCAGGCCCAGCTCATGCCATCTGTGGCCTGTGAATTATGTCTCTCTCTCTCTCTCTCTGTGTGTGAGTGTGTGTTGAAGTGAGAGAGAGAGAGAGAGAGTGAGATAAAGAGTATCCATGAACTCAAATCACCATGCCTCAGCCTGTTAGTCTTGCTACTTACCAGGCTTAGCCAGATGAGGGCCACTCAGCCTGGATCTAATTCCTCCAACTCTGGCAGCACTTCATTACTGGCTTTCCTTGCCTCTCAAGTGCGCATCTGTGACCTTGGCTGACACTGGAGAGGGTTAAACTGTGGACTTGAAGATGTGGCCAAAGCGATTGAGTTGTAAGCTAGTTTTTGGATCAGAGCTTCCACACAGCCATCTGGGCTTCTACGGGGCTCATGAAGAGGTTATCCCTCTTTCACACCCCACAGCTGACCCCGGATCAGCAGTAAAGGCTGAGAATTTAGTGAAAAGCATCCTTGGATGGATGGTACAGAGCAGATGGAACTAATGAACAGAGCTGATACTGGTATCGTATGATGTGGGCCTAAGAAAACCTTCAACAAAAAAAGCCTCGGTTGAGTTTCCTCGAAAATATTTCACATCTCATTAAAGTAATATTTTCATTCTGTGTACTATGACCTGAGAGGCTGAGAAATTTCTGCGGGTACAACATTGAACACCACTCCAGTTAAACTCGGTTGACTTTGTATTACTTCATTAAACAATAGACAACACCCTGTTCTTAATCGGCATTATTATTAATGTTAACAATGCCCGTGGCACTGCAGACAACGGGTTGGGCTCCGTGGAACACAGTCTTACTAATGCTGGTATTACAGTTATTACATCAAGTCCTGCTGTTGTCACTATAAACAGAACACTGCTGAGCACCTGTTAGACCACAAACAGCATTTTTCAACACCAGGAATGAAACTTAATAAGTCAGCACCACTCGACCCTACACATACACACACATACCTGTACAAATGTATACCGTAGGTAGTTACTACAAATGTAACTATACAGGAACACACACCCACATACACCATTAAACTGCTTTTTCTGGCTTCCAATGCACAGCATCCTGTTCAGTAAACTGCCTGAGGGTGTGAGCTGGTTGCTCTTCCAAACAAATTGCTGGCTGTTCACAGCTATTTAAATGCTGCGGCCCTTTAATTAAACTATTTACTTAATGGGGTGAAACAAAACTCCTGTTCATGTGACAGGAGCACCAGGTGATGCAGAAGTTCAAACACCTGGTTAAAAAAACACCTCTGACGCACGGCATAGATTTACACTTGTGATGCACACCCATTCACACGCTGTCCTACAAACACATGTCTAGAACCTCATCAGTCTCATCTTAGATGCGTCTCAAGTTTAGAACCTCATCAGTCTCATCTTAGATGCAGTTACGAAGGTGTAAACCGGTATTTTTTTTTTTTTTACCAAGGCCAGCACTAACTTGGGTAATTGTTCTACCTACTCACAGGGGCCAATATGGGAATATGAAGGTATTTTAAAAGTCTGAAATGTTGATTGAAATAATATTATAATATGTTAATAATTGAGATAATAAGTTAAGTTAATTATATTTAGTGTGTACTCTGACTACATTTTTTTTTTTTTTTTGTGAATTTAAACAAAAGGTTGCACCTGGATTATGGGGTTTAAGTTTTAAGACTGTTCTTTGGAGTTTGTTTTACTGGTTTGCTGAGCCTATCTTACACATTGTGACAAGAAATGCAAACTATGTTCTGCCTTTTTCCATTGGGTTAAAAAAAGGGGGTGTTCATTAGTTTTAACCACAGCAGAGCACTCCTGTTTCCTCCTTGTGAAAACCATTTTTCCCATGCTTTGTTCAAACTCACCGCTTCAGGTAAATTACTTTTAATAAATAGCTTTTTGAAATCCTATATCTGTTGTGCAACAGTTTAAAGCTTCTATGTCACAGTTTAACTTTACACAAAAGTTTCAGAACCTTACACCACATCCCCTGCAGCTACAGGGATGACTTGGAACCAGGCAATTGAAGTTACAATAGGCTATAATTAGCTGGGCCAGTTTGACCCCATCATTGTCACCTGAAGACAGGTGGGGAATTGTGCCCGTGCTGGATCGACCTTATCATGTGTCTGGGGTCAGGTCTTGTCCGGTTGGCTTGGCTGTGTAACTGTTGAGGCAGGTCTCATCTATCACTGACTTTATTGCACAATTCAGACACTTGTAGTGGGGGGTACGTGATAATGCTGAGGAATGGGAGTTAAAAAAAACAACAGAACAAGAACAAGGTTTTACAGCCAGAGCACATGATTGCTGTGGAAAACTCAACGTTACTGCTCCCGTTGCCCCTGTAACCTTCTTCCTGACTCCCTAAAAGCTGATTTACAGCTTTTTTTGGTGTTATGCTGTGAAAAAGTACAGTCACTCGCAAGCTCATAATCTCTTTATTCATGGAATGAGTCTTCTTATTGCTCAATTTCTTTCCCCATGAGTTTTAGAATTAAAGAGCGTCACCAGTAAAAAACTTTAGTGTCTCTTCACTTCTAGCTCCAATGAGTCTCTCTGTGTATTTCAAAACATGTCAATCTGAAATTGGCCAGCCTGTTGAGGTCGATGTTCTTCCCTGCGCTTTGCTCTGTGTCTATCCTGCAGATCCCTGAGACTGCTCTGCATTTGTCCTCCAAACAGCTGCTTCTGTTCAGCCTCTCTGTAGCCTGGCACAGGTGGCTAAAAAGCCCCCCCAAAAACCCCCAAAAGACAAAAAGAAAACCTAGCCTCTCTTTCTTCCTTCCCTGTAAGCCACACACACACACACACACACATGTTTGCTCTCTCTACTCTATCTCTTGGACTTTTTCTAAACACACACACACACAGGTCCGGACCCTCAGGGGGTGATCTGTCTCCTCACTCCTTGTCTAAAGAGTAAATGGCCAGGAGGGGCCTATCTGTTTGTCCCATTCCTGCCCTTTTTTATTAGAACCTGATTGTATTTGAACAATAGTTGTCTGCTCGTAAATTTTGCTTCTGTGTTGACATTAGACCACATTCCTCCCCATAGCCTGAGGAGGCGAAGGGGCAGGTTAGGGTGTTTGGTAATTTGTTACGCTGTTAAGCACCTAATGGATGTCCACCTGGTTTTTGAAAGCAGTAGCCGTAGTTGAGGGGCTTTCCTCCTCTGCACTTCCAGTCTGCAGCGGTGTTTTATTGCCTCCAATTATGAAAGCTATTTAGAGGCTACCTCAGCTTTGTGTGTGTTTTTCTCTTAAATCTGTCTCACCTCGCCTGGACTTTGCAGTGAGGCCACTGAGGGTGTGAGGTCGACACAGCCTCACAGGTGAGAAAGACCTCCGTCCTCCTTCGTCACAGACTTCTACCATCTCTACAAACAGTGCAAAGACCGTATGCAGACTTGTAGTCCTGCATCTTACAATGGCTTGAGCTTCCTCAGTAATGAGTCCTGGTTGTTTCATGTGGTTTGATGTACAGTCCAGACTGCAGCTGGCAAAATGGAGACCTCACAGAGTCTGGACTGTCCCACAAAAGGGACCTGTAATCACTAGCAGAGTTATTGTTCCCAGAAGTGGAGAGGTGGCAGCTAAATGGTGGCACGTGGAGGAGAACGTTGAAACCAGGCAAAGTAACCCACCTCACCACTCTCCCCCCTCCACCCTCCGCTCTCTCTCACTCTCTTTTGCTAATGCATTTCTTTGTGGTTTCCACAGCCATTAATTAAAGATGAAAAAAGTGCATCAGATGTTAGTTTTATTAGCCCAGGCTCCTTAGAGGGAATCAAAATGAAAGGAACATATGTCATGCATTTGATGACGCCCCCCCCATCCCTCTCTGTTTCTTTCTCCACAATTGCCCACCTCACACACTCACAAAGTGTACAGTCAGCAGCTGTCTGCAGACACAATAGTGTTTGATTGATCCTAAGGAAACAGTTAAGACACAGCCCTGCCCACGTTCTCTGGAAGGCTGGCTGGCTGGCTCACATTCTGCACCAGTTTACATTTATTGCTGAATGTACCAGCGATTGGGATAATGGGACCAGGCACTGGTGGCTGTGGATCTAAAACGCTGCTCAGGATGTAATGAGAAAGAGTTCACAGGACCCTTTGAGTCCTGGGTGGTGATACTTTACAGGTTTGGCCTTGTTCTGATTGTCTACACTGCCCTCAGCACGACATCACTAATACCTAGCAGAATGCAGTAAGAAAGACAAGTAAAAAAAAAAACCAAAGCTGCGTGACAGAGACAGATGTGCTCAAACGCTCACTTCAGGTACAGATACAGAATGTGCATGAATAAAAATACTTCTTTCTTTCCTTTTCCTTGGGACGTGATTGCCTGCCGTACCTTCAGGGGCAGGCTGATTTACAAGACACATGCCAGTTTTTCATGACTTGTTTGATTGCATTCTCACTATCTGGCTCTCGGGTTGCCAAACCCATAAAAACTCACACCTGGACAGGACTGCTCGAGAGTCAAATGAAGCACAACTAAAGCATGAGGGAACAGGTGATCTTAGGTATTTTGCTTCCCTTGATCAGCACAGTCATAATACATTTCAAAGTTATTACACTTGTTTGATTGATGGCCTGTCCCATTGTACTTTTTACACAGGGTGTTTTTTATTTTTGTGATCAACAAAAGAATTAAGTCTGTGACACATACATTGTACATGGTTCTCAGAACTACAATTTATTTGTGTAGAAGTACTAATAATATATATGCAGACACACACACACACATATATATACTATATGCAGACACACACACATATATATATATATCTTTATGTATGTCTATTTTTTTCTTTTGTAAATATATTAACAAACTGCCACAACTTTGACTGCGACATACATTGCAGGAAGTGACATGTCTGACAAGAAGTGCTGGTTTGGCAGAGTGTGACTTGTTTCCAAACATTGTTCCATTGTTTAACGAAATCTTCAGCTCTTGCCAACTAAGATAAAAACCTGCCAGTGAGGGGCGATAAACACTGTGATTTGATCATTTAATTTGACTTTTTACTGTTTCTGGCAAACTACTTGCACTTCTCAGACACCTGTTGAATAAAAACATCTGTGTCTGTGGTTGTTGTTGTTGTTTTTAGCCGTCATGCTAACTGCAGCTACAGTTGCTTCATACTCATTGCAGCTTCATTGCAATGGTGAACCTAAACTAGTCTAAACTAGATGTTTTACCTTCTGTCAGAATGTTTGGATGAACGCAGATTGAACATTCTATCAGTGTTGTGGTGAGAACATCGAGACTGGTGAAGAATTTTTTTTTGGCCCTGGTTTGTTGCATCACTGAGGCACAGAGGTATGACATCAGGAGCCTGGAGGCTGTCTCCTCAGTGTTGAAATCTGGCCTCAGTTATCAGTTGATCTATCTGCGTGAATTACAACAGCAGCTGAGAGAAATTAGCACAATATCACACACAGCTGATGATATCATTCATCCTCCTAAATGGTCACCTAATAAAGTCCATCTCCAAGAATTTGTGAAATTATACTGTCAGCGGTCAATAAGTGAAAAAGTCAACCACGTATAAACCTCAGTGATTTCCTTTCAAATGCTTTCCTTTGGCTGAGTGTGACTGCACCCTGGTCTATAAATGATATCCAAGTCAAGTCAGTTCCAAAGTCACTGGTCCCAGGTGGTTACAAACGACCCCATGTAGCAATAATGCAATATGCGTTGTCTGCCATTATTGTTTTCTGGGTTCTTTCCCACTCGCTCTGACACTGTTGTGCATTTATCAGTGTAATCACATGAGTCGGAAGCACTGATGTTGTCTATTAGTAGGATTTCCATCCTGTTAAGAGCTGAAGGTCTTTTAATGTATAGCCCTGCTTGAGTGTGCTGCTACACAATTACACACTGACCTGAGATTGAGTGGACTGATGATGCTGACGACTGTGATGGTTTGGACAGTGGTGATGCTACCGCACCAACATACAGTTCTAACGAGGCTGTCCGATAGTTGGAGTGTAGTAACAAAGTGAAATGGAGGTTAATCATTTATTTACTCATTCTCTCACTCTTCTGCTCTCTCTCTCTCTCTCTCTCTCTCTTTCTCCTCAACCCTCTCTCTCTCTCTGTCTTTTTTGTTAACCAAGTGATGGAGCCCGGACCATGGTGTAAGGGGGAGGAAATCGATGGGGAGCGCATTACAGTAAAACGTATTGATTAGGAGACCTGCAAGCAGTGTGTTGGTCGCAGAGATGGTGGAATGATGCAATGCTTAAAGGAATTTATCCTTTGACTTTTACATTAACCTTTTATTGACTGCTTTGCCTGTCCATAATTAACACTCACTTTAGCTAAAGTGGTTAGTTTGAGCACAAAGGTGGGGGGGTAACTGTAGCGACGGCCATGCAGCTACCGTCCCATCTTCAGTTCAAGTGCACTGCACGTTGCAGAGGAAAAGGCCTCTGTGGAATAGAGGCGATAGAATCCTAGATACCTTTTACATTAGCATACCATTTGAGTGGGGGCCTGCAAGGCTATAGGGTTTCAGGGCAAATTGAAATGAGTGATTGTATTGCCAATCTCTCCTGACCAAGCGCCAGATGGGATAGTTAGGCCCATATCTGTCTGGGGTTAAGCCACTGGAAAAGCCTAGACCCACAAACACGTTTTCCCCCTCCTCTGCCTCCCTCACACCTCTCTTTGTCTTTGACCTTAACTTAAAGGCGCCCTGTTTTATTGTTGGAGAGTCTTATGGTTTGGTCTTGTTTGTACGCCACTGCGGCTTACACTGAATTTCTACCCGTAGCCCAGGAGAGCTTAGGACACCACGCTTCATATTGACTTTTTATTTGGTTTCATTTTAGCAGTCAGGGGACGATACCCCACGAACAGTGGCAGATTGTGTAAAACTGTGTGCTGAATTACCTTCACTGTATTATCTTTGATTGTCTTCCAATCTTGATAATCTTTTCTATCACTGCTAAACCCACAGCATTCTATTTGCAAGCTAATGTTGCAAGATCCCCTGTCAGATAAGTGCTGCAGCTCTGCTGAGGGGAGCTGGTCAGGGTTTTACACCCTGTAGCCTTTCATTATGGGTATGTAGAAGGGGTAAAAGAGGCAAATATTTTCTTTTACAGCTCTGCTGCATGAAAACGTAATCAGTCCGTATCAAAGACCTGGGCTCCCTCGACCTCCAGTTTCCATGAGCTGATGTCAGCAGAACCACACAGTCTGCAAGAGTGTGGCGTCTGGGTCGTTTCAACCTCTCTCTCTCTCTCTCGCTCTCTCTCTGTGTCTTTCCCATAAACACACATTCAGCTAAGTGTATATGTATGCCAGCCATGTCCTTCCCCTCTCTGAAGTGAACTTCCTTTAATTCGCACCCTTAATAAATGATGAGAACATTTAAACACACGGCTCGTCGCAAAGCCCCAAGGTCGCCTAATCGTATTATTTATGAAGTGATGTGCTACATAATGGTACTTAGTGCATGTTAACAGATGCTATTATCAGGCCCTGATCCAGAGAGTAGAAGATATATTAGAACAGTGGATGCTAATGCTGGTTCTCACCACCGTAATGCAGAAGCTCTTTAAAGGGCTAACCGCACCAAAATGTAGCACTTAGGCTGAGAGCCAGTCGAACATTAAGTGGCTCCGATGGAAATATATAACCACAAATTGTGGCAGCCCCCGGCCGTCCCCTGACAACCTTAACATCCCCTCTTCTCATCCGTAGCCGACCCCCATATCCTTCTCTATGGCTTTGTGTGTCCTCTTCATCCTCTTCCTCAGTAGCTGCCCACAAGGCAGGCAGTGGTTCTGCCCATGTGGCTATGTAAGGGTTTAAGATATTTGAGGCTGATATCACAGGACGGACCCTGGCATAGAGTCTCTAAAAAAATGTCTTGGGTCATCACTTGCAGGAACATACATTGCGGCATTCGTATGTCATGTGACATACGAATGCCGCTCTTCACCTCTCCCTCCTGCACCTCCAGGTCAAGGGTCACTCTCTTCTGTCAAGAGGCAGTGGGAGAGCAGATTTACAATGACAGCAGAGAGCAACACAGTCACAGTAAATATTTACTCGGCTTTGACAAAAGATGTGGCCAAGGTCTGCAGGGGTTGAAAAGACTATAGAAATTACAACTAACCCCAGATTATTAATCATGTAAAAATCATGCGGTGACATGAAAGGGGTGGATATGTCACTGCTCGGCCATGATTGCAACAAGACAGAGTGATGTTCTCATCAAAGTGCCCGGCTGTGTGTGTGTGCATGATGAATAGGACATTAATCATGATACATGATATCATGGCTTCTCATCAGCTGTGTTCTGGTGCAGTCATTTATGGCTTTAAGAAGACTTTCCTGACACATCATTTTCTCCTCAGCTCTCAATTTAAATCGTGATGGAAATTAATTTTATTGTCTTTAATGAAATAACAAACAAACAACAACACAGTGCCATGTCATAGAACAGACGTCAAACACAACAACCTATAATATAAATATGGTGAATTACAACAGGGGGGGTAAAAATGATTGTGCCATGACTTGACGATGCCTTCTAGGGCTGCTCCGTACACAGACACAATTACTCTCATATCCTGGAGGATGTAACTGAACACAGTATTATTAGGAGTCATAAAAGGAAGGAGGGAGCACAAGGGCTGACCACCACCTAGACAAATACACAACACCCACTGTATGTTTAACGATGAGTTCACTCACACAAACAGAAATAATAACCACTCCAACATGGATGCCCTTTGTATGAATTGTAACCATAACAGACGTGTAAATATCCTATCATCAGAACATAAGAACACGTTGAACCTAATCACGCTGAACATTAGACAGTTGTTTTTCATTGGAAGGAGTGGCTCATGGCAGTGTCTGTTTCCTGTGTCCTGTCGCCTCAGGTGCCGGTCCAGTCTAGCCCAGACGTTACCCCCTGAAGAAGCCCCTGTGGACCGACCCTTCTGGGGCGTGGATGACCCCAACATGCCGCTCCCTTTTGATCTTGCTGACATCATCAATAGTGTGGAGTCCCTTCTGTGGAGGTGGGCCTTATAGAGTTATCTTTCCAACATATATCTTGAAAACTAAATGATCTCCTATCTTAAAATTAAACCTAACAGGAAAACAAGTCAAAAACAACCCAGTCTTTCAGTATTAACCCCCATATACGGGTGTGTTTTCACTGGGTTCCTCTGACAAAAAATAGTTTCCATCATATAAAATGAATATATTAAAGTAACTTTAAGCATTTTAAGTTAATAAATCAACACCACAGGATTAATACTAGATGAGAACAGAGGCTCTTAAAGTGGAAGTGGTAAAAAACAACATGCTACATGCTAACATAGTTCTAAGAATAAACCGTCTTACTATCATGATGATAATAATGCTTTGAAAGCCCAATAACAATGCAGTGTTATTAAAATAAATCAATATATCTTTTTTATCATTACTACCTTTCTGCTAACATCAACAAAATCTAACGTATGCATGTTGAGTGTTTGTGCCACACGAATCTCATAGCAGCTTGTTTCTGATGATATAAATCCAAAGACTGTCTCTGTTTTGATGAGAACTCTTCTCTGTTTTCATCATGTCTTTAAAAAGGATGTGACGGATGGAGGACAGAAGGGGAAAAGTCCATACAAAACAACTTCTATCAATGGCCCCCGTTTCAGCTATATGGACAGATCACTGACACCTCTGTCGTAATTATATCAACAATATTTTTTTTCTTTTTGGTGCGGCGTCTATATCACTTACTGCACCGGCTCTCATTACTCCAGCTCGCCCTTAGCATCGTAGCCCTCCCTTTGAGCTTGAATTGGTTTGTAAGGAGACCAGACCTTTGCATTAGAACCAGAACCGTGCTTCAGTAACATGTTAACACCACAAGCTTAGCAAGAGGCTATCAATGTCGGAACAGACTAACGAAACATGCATTAAGCATAAGCAGAACCTGTATTTCAGTGTTAGCAAACTTTGTGCGAGTACAGTATTTATTTTTTTGACTAAACTCTGTTACTAAAGCTCATGTAGCTCAGTGATGCTTTCATTATTAGCTCATTAGATCATTCTCTGTAAACGCAGTACAGTACGTACTGTACAGACATGCGTTTGAATGGTATAGAATGGAGACACAAAGAAGGAAGAAAACTCACTTTGCTAACGTGGTATTGTATCGTGTAAGTCCTGGTTATTGTGTTCACAAACGGAACAAATCTGGAGTGACCAAAGAAGGATGTGATTTTAAAAAAGAAGCTGCGTTTGTCACCCAGTGGCAAACCTGAGTGTTTTTTATTTTCGGATTTCTTGTAGTGTTTGACAGTTCAGATGTGTGTTTTTAGCCACGTGAATATTCCTGTATTCCTTCCACCGTGGAGTGTTTGTGAATATGCGGAACCCTCTTTCCAGTGTGTGCGTGAGGGTGTGTGTCTGAATGTGATAGTGTGTGCGCCTGTAGGCTGCCTGCCAGTTGTTTGTTCTTGAGGACTCGCATATGAAGAAAGAGACTTCAGCAGCAGGGCCTCGCCGCCTCTGCTCTGATGAGTGGCAACACCGTTAGAATGACCTGGAACACAACCGCTGTTTCTCATAATTACAGCTGTTCAATGGCTTTTAATTACTCCTCAAGTGTGTACAGCACCACTTTCCCCTGTAATGCTGCAGGCCATCGGAGAAAGTGAGACGAAGATCCAGCACGTCTGACAAAACCCACTAATAAAGTGTGGAAAAATGGGGCCAGCGTCGAAGCAGTGTGGCAGCCCTCGTCATTAGATTTCCTCCTCTATCTAGTTCATGATGACGTAGAGACGTTGTTTATTATGAAAACAAAATTTGCAGAGTGCACTCCTTTTTTACTTGTTAAGTTTTTCCAGATGTTAATAGTTGCCAAGCACTGTTGTTGCTTTTTTTTTTTTTTTGCTGCTCCTCTTTGTTTGTTCTTGTCAGATATTTGTTTGTAGATTGCAGTAGAGTTGACTTGTTTGAAACACTCGTGCTTGCTGTGCCACAGCTTGTCTGTCTAAACCAATAGGATCGGCAGTAATTAAACAAAAAAATGTTTTATCCAATGACCTGCAGTTGTCTTGTCTTTGTATAAATTCACCTATCAGTTATTATTTTTTTCTTGAGAGTAAAGAAAATGACAGGTTCATTAGGTTCTTTGTGTTTGTGTGTAGGTGTGTGTGTGGGTTTCCTCCTAATATTTTTGGCCTGACCTTAAACCTAGCCAGCCCAGACAAGCATGTGTCTCTTTACTCTCCTGCTGTGGTGGAGATTAGTTGCTGCGCTTTGAAGTAACCTTTCTCTGGAACCTCCCTTCTCCTCCAGATAAATGGGACAGCAGTAGACAAAGATCCCTTGTTTAATGATGTAGCTCACCGGCATGTAAATTAGGGTTCACACCAGGCTAAGGTCAGGGAGGGCTTAGGCTGAGGCCACACTCCAATCAGTGAACACGTGTACCTTTAGGAAATGCAGGGTGGCCGAGGCCTGCATTCACTGTTGGCCGACAGATTTGTTTTTTATTTTTTTGCCAAAATGAGTCAAAAAGTTGATGCTGATGTCATGAATCAAACAGTGGCCAGTTAAAATAACAAGATAATTCTTACATTATTAATTATTTTTAAAACTTATTTGTAAAGTTTAATCAGACTCAGATAAAAAAATCATAGGAAAAGAAAATGTGAATGTCTTTAATTTCTATTTTTCATTTGAAAAGAATTTAATGTGAGTCCCTAGATGAGCCAAAGAAGGAGTTTATTACTTGTTGAGAAAGACGTCCCTTTGAATTATTCACAAAACACATACATGCAGACTTAAATGTAGAGAAATAGCTGAAGTTGTTGTTAATATTCAATGTTATTTTTGGCCAATCAGTGTCTTATAACATTTCACCATCCCCTCATTCCTATAATGTAGCCTTGTCGGGGGTCGGGACATTTTCAGTAACAAGTCAAACTTGTTTTGTTTTGTTTTTTAAATTATGTTGGCACATAAACACAGCACAGTCACATCTTCAAAAAGCAGAGTAAATGGTTTGACTTTGCTGTTTTACATTTGACATTTTACAGCCTACATTGTATTTAAATGCCTGACAAAGAAAACAAATATCAACGTCTACAAAATACAACAATGCCGCTGATGCTTTGTGGTCAGAGTAACCTACAGCAAATGTGTACATGCTGCACAGTCGTTTGTACATACAACAAACCAGTTCAGGATGTTCTCTGCAATGTGTAATGTGCAAAGTGTAGTGCACCACGGTGTCTCCTCTAAACAAACAATGTGGCAGCTTTTTATTTTTATTATGCCAGTATAGCATTCATACTTTTCTATGCTCTAAACAATTATTGTCAATATCTTTGTTGTTTGGAAGTTTAGAACAGAGAGTTTTAAAAAACATTATAACAAAATAATTACTTTAAAAATGACCACGTTGTTTTGAAATATTTTTTGTATATAATTTGATGATCTTTACTTACAACAGTGTTCATTATAGAAATAAAAACCAATTTTGCCAGTAACATTTTGAAAACAGAACACTGCAAAACCCAAAGAGTAATTACTGCTATTATATTTAACATTTTAGCTGGTCTATTGTGGTTTGGCTGCTTTGATGGCTTGTACCATGACTGGTGTAATAATGTTAGCTCTGGTGTCAGTGTTGGCAGTGTTTTGTATTGTGTTGATGCCGTAGTCTGAAAGTTTTGTGGTAGGAAACTCTTAGTGGCACAATTTGGAAACAACCACGTTCTTATTCATCTTTTTTTTTTTAACTTTCCTCCCAACATGTCAAGCGGTGTGCTGTTGTCGTTCATCACTGTTTATCAAACTTCTTTGTGCACTGATGTCACTGAATGTACTTAATGCTATACACGTTCTGTGTGGCCTTTAGGGTGTTAGGTTTGACATTTTATGCAACCGAGTGGAAGTCGATCTCTATCGAAAAATTAGTCCTACTACCAGAGGAGTCGCCACCTAAAGTTTAGTAGTTTTATTGCACAAACAGATAATTAGTTTACTAATCCTGAAACTGCACCTTTTTATCAATACTAATTTATTTAATACAAATTTTATATTCATTAAAAAAGTAACCCACAATAAGTGACTATTGGAGGAATGTTGAATCTCTCCTTTTGGAGCCAGGTCCAGGTGCTCTTCAAAATCAGATACAAGGAACAAGGAACTTAAAGGTTATTTCCGTGTAGTTCAAATATATCATGGCCCGCCCTGTAACAAACATAACCCCATAATGCCCCAAACACACAAACATTGCTTCGGTAACTTACAAACTAGCATGGTTTGATAGAACTGGTGTACAGAGAACAGCTCTTCTTCCTAATAAGTGTCTATCTATCTTCTTCTTCTTCTTCTTCTTCTTCTTCTGTCCTCTAATAAGACATCCGCAGATCTAATCCAAGGACTTCATCTTCTCTTGCCAGAAAACTCAATTGCCAACGTCCTTTTTTCCACTGTATCCAGTATCTTAAAGTGTTTTCAGCACAAAATGTGTATGTATGAGTTTCAGTACTTCAACCAACACAAAGGAGACTTTGGTGCAGTGTTTTCATTGTCTTTCAGGTCAGTTCTTTTATGTTGTTTACCTTAAATTTCAAAGACACTGGTGACGTTAGCAGAGTAAACGGCTCCTGTGACAAACAGATGGATGGACTGACTGATTGAGTGATGTCACTCCAACCGATAGAAGTGATGGTTAATGTTATGTGTCCTTTCAAAAATCCTCCATTGCACACACATACCCTCCCACCCCCTAACCTGGGCTTTGCCTAACCGCCATCCCATAGGTCGCTCATGTTAACTACTTCCTGTAGCGGCTGAGTGACGGAGTGATAGATAGGTGTGGAGCGCTCTCCCCTTAGGGGCCGACTGGAAAAGGGTCCTACTTGAAGAAACAATTACACAGCAGCGGTGAGAGCCACAGGTATGCATTGTTCTGACCGGGGTCAACCATCAGCCAACCAGCGAAGCCTGTCTCAATTAGGGCCAACAATAGGTGAAGGCATAGATAAAATAACCAGGTGTGTGTTGGAGAAAGGTACCGGTTTGGGGTCATGGCCCAGTCAAATGTTTCACTGTGGCTACAATTCTGGGTTTGACTGAGGGGCAGCTAGGTAGTAAATCCAGGAAATCAATTGGATTTCAAATTGCACGCGTGTCTTCCGTGCTATTTCTGTAATCTGTCTGTACAATACACATTTATTAGGATTTGTTTTTTATGACAGAAACTGTTTCATATCTCCGTTCAAGGACGTCCGACTTCAGCCCTAATGTTATTAAGTGCAGGCTGCATGAACCTGCTGCTCTCCTGGGAGCCGGCCGAGTGCATTCTTGTGTGTATATGCAAGGCACTTAAAAGTTTCTGTGTTTTGTGTCTACAAGAACATGAATACATGTGTAAATTTGCCTCTGAGCACTGTTGCACAAATGAATAGATGTGTGTGAAGTTTCTGACTGATTGTGTGTGTGTGTAGGTGTGTGTATGCTGCAGGTTTCAGGATGGTGTTTGAGGGCCCCGGGGCCAGAGAGGCAGTAGTAATTGTAGAAGTCGGCTGAAGAGCTGAAGATAGCATCACAGCTCTGGGGCAGCTGTCAACGGTGGGAAGGGCTGCACTCATTTGTCACTAACTCAGACAAACAGCACTCAGCACCCACAAAACACTGGCTTGATTGAATACTCGTGAAGCAACACCAGCTCTAATGTTTTGCAACTGTTAATTGCACTAAAGGTCATAAAAAAGGCAAACTGCAGAGGTTTTATGTCAACATAAATACAAGGCAGGATCTGCACTGACTGCTCTTCAAATTATCTTTAAAACAAAAAGCCAAAAGGTCGCACACATTTAGGCAACATTCCTAATATTTAAGTAACAAAAAAGTCCAAATATTTTAATTCCCAATCATTAAAGGTTATGTTTCTGACTTTTGACAGTTACATGTTTTCCTGCTGTTTCCCTTTATTTGGATTACAGTAAAGACTGTGATACCAAACAGGAAGGAAGACTAAGTAAAAGACAGTCATTGTGTTAAACCGACCAGTTCCTCATTGTTTTGTTTTGTTTTTTTTGTCAGTGTTCTGTGACTTAAGCTGTCAGGAGGCCATGTTCTCACTGCAGTGTTAAAACTAGTTCCCGATGGTTACACAGTCATTATTCAAAACAACACTTTTGACTCAGTGAATAGACTGTCATTATGTAGCACTACTTTCAAACTTCAGTTCGCTATGACAACCATGTATGGAATCGTTTCTGTCGCAAATCTTTCATCGGTCGGCACAGATGCAACACAGGGTTAAAGGTCCTGCCCTGGAACCCATTGGCATGTAGACTAATGGTGCCCGGAATCAAACCTCTGACCTTCCAGTTGGTTGATGATACACAGTTGTTACGTTTATCAGAATGCTGTCGCCTTAAAAGCATACTGATAGTATGATGTTCTATAAGAGGATAATAAATCGATTTATGAATTATAATTAATTATTTGTGATTTGAACGTGTAATAATCAGTTTTTTTTATTATGATTTATTATGAATTATATTTTATATAGTATGTAATTATAAAAATAACATTCATGTTATTATTCATTATTTACCTATTGGTTAATTTGTCATGTAATTACCAAAACTGACCAGGGTAGATTCTACTCATTTAATTATCATTTATTATTTTTAGTTAGTTATTTTTTACTTTCTTACAAAAAAGTCAAGTTTAGTCGGCTCAGAGAATCTGCGTTTATCGCAGTTGTCCTGTGTGTTAGCGAGTGATCACCACTGAGACGCTCACCGCCCCTCAGCTCGCTCAATATTCGGACAAGAGTGTGCGTAAAGCGATGTCGAAGTCTTCATGTTGATGTTGATGCTGTCAGGCTCTTGGCAAATGAGCCCCACTGATGAGTCAAGTGTGTGTGCAATTGTGTCTTGTGGGAATGAGGCGTCACAGATCAAACAGCACTCTGATCAAATGTGGAGTATTCTTGTGGGTCACTGCCACCGCCCTGGCTCTGGTGACCAGCAGCCCTCATGTTCCTGCATCTGTGTCACTTCTACTTTGACCCATTTCTCCCAGTCCCAGGCTTACTTTTCAACTCAGTTTTACAGGCACATAAGGCAGCTGGTTGTGTCGTGGTGCAGTGAAGTCACACACTGATCTTTTAGCAGGACGATCACTGACAGGATGGTGTCAGTGAGTGTGACTAAAGCGATCATGTAACAAAAGAAAATCACTCGTTTTAATTGTGCTGATTTATAAACTATACTATACTGCACAGTACTGTGTACTGTGTACTATATTATCTAAATAATATAGTAATAAAAATGTCGGCAGACAGATATAGCTATTTTATGCTTTATAACTGATTAACCATGACTTAGTAAACAGGTTATTATTACTAGTTTATCTAACTAATGTAAGAAATATAATAACAAATAATTTTTATTATTTTATTATTATTTTTATTATAGTATTGTATTATTGTAAATTTTACAGGATAAGCCGAAAAAATTAGCCCACTTTTTCAATATGGCTACAATGATGATGGTGATGATGATGATGATGAGGAGGAGGAGGAAGAGGAGGAGGATTATTGTTATTTGCTCAGGTCAATGTGACCATTTGCTTTGTAAAACTTTTTTTTGGTCCTACTTTGTATTTATTTTTTATTTTCTTTGCGTTTCCAGTCACATAAAAAATGAAAATGACAACTAGATATAGATTTTTATTATTAAAGTAACAGGGATTGAAATAAGCTGAATGAATATTTAGATACTTACACAAAAAGGGAAAGCAGGAGGGCAATGCATTCATCAAACTCCCTCCTTATCGTTCACACACACCCACACACACATTCACTCACACACACGTCACTGATGCTGTTGCTCTTTGATTGACAGCTCCTCAAATGAGTCTCTGAGTAGCACGGGGCTCTGGCCCTCCAAGTAAGTGGCCATCAAATTACATCCAGTGGAGCGGCTGGACCCCTCTCTCCCCTGGCATGGGAGATCTATTTATTTGTCTATTTATTTGCTTGGTTTAAATATTTGGTGGGGGAAAAATATTGAATTTTTGTCCCCCGGTCAAAGTCCTCTCATATTTAGTTAATAAAGAGTAGAGAAGGTTGTTTGCCCAGAAAAGTGCAGGATGGGGGGTAGGAGGTGGGGGCTTTATTTAAGGGAGTCCTCAGAGAGAGCAGGTGACCTTCTTCTCTGGGAGGAGAGGGTTGTGTACACTGTGCCAATACTCAGTCTTTACCGCCACCAGGCTTTGCTATTCTTCAGTTTACCTGTCCACTCGTCTTCTCTCCCCTCCTCTCCTCTTCTATCCTTTCCTCTCCTCTCTTCTTCCCTCCTCTCCTCTCCTCTCCTCTGCTCTCCTCTCCTCTCTTGTCCTCTTCTTTTCTCTTCGTTCACCTCTTCTTATCTCTTACCGTATACACCCCTCGGCAGACTGCCCCCCTCCCACCTTCCTGCTGCCTGCCTGTCTTTCTGCAGAGCTTTGCTCTATTTGACTTGAGTCTCTCTCTGCATTCCCCGGGCTGCATCCAGGTTAAACTCTTAATTGCCTCAGCAGTGGGTGGTTTAAGGCAGTGGCTCAGTGCAGCTCAGCTGCTCCCTGTGCAGGGGGCTGCAGGGTTATTGAAGGATGAGTGGTTCTGTGTTGGATTGTGCCTGGCGTGTGCTGGCAGACAAAGCTGAGAGGTGATAAAGACTTATTAATATAGATGATGGAGATGACCTCTGACAGCCGCTCTACAGCACGGCCTCTGTGCACATCTAAGACGAGACATGATCTCTTTCTATCTCTCTCTCTGTCTGTCTGTCTATCTATCTATCTATCTATCTATCTGTTTATCTGTTTATCTATCCATCCTCCATCCATCCATCCATCCATGCATCCATCCATGCATCCATCTATCCATCCATCTATCTGTTTATCTATCTGTCTGATTCATTGTCTGTCTGTCTGACTACTGACACCTTGTCCTGCATTTTCTTCTTCTTCATTCCTTTAAAACACCGAGGCTTTTACTGTACACACGTTTAGCTCCTCCACTCCCTGACGATCAATACCTTCTACTGGGATAAATCTCAGACAGTACATGCAGTTAATGTAACTCTAAACAGCTCCAGCATCAGCCTACTGATCTGCCTATATATATATATATATATATATATATATATATATATTTATCTTTATTGTGCCTACCTAATGACGACTTATATATTTATTAAAGATAAATATAACATATGAGTGTAATTCTTTCTGCAGCAGCTGTCCATCACGTCACCTACAACTACAGCTGTTGAACGGGATTCGATCTGAGGCCTCGATGGAGTGTTGCTACTTCCTAATGTCTTTCTGCCACTAAAATAAAACCTTCAACACAACTGCCCCGGCAGATCAATGGGATCAATGGTGCGGTGCATCTTCGTATAAATATGTTGACAGCCGTTAATAGTTGGGCAAGTTTTTTGTTTATATCTCCCACTATAAGAAAGCAGACTGTGCACTGTACTGTAAATGGACCTTAATGATGGAGAGAGCTTCAGGAGCCACAATAGAATGCTGCTTCATTTCATAAGGCTTTATAAGAGAGTTAATGCCCCCACCCCCCCCCCCGTCTCACTGCTCCACCCCTGCCATTGATTCCTGTTTAAAAGGCTATGGGAAGTCGATACTACCTCCTCATTGCCATCTGTCTCTATTTACTAATAAATAAAGTGGAGAGCATTGACTGGTATGGTCAGCTCTGTAAATGCATGCATGCTAATGAGCACTGGGCCACTGTGGCCAATGGAGGAAAGGGAAGGAGGGCATACTCCACCTTGTCACTAACTCTCCCTGTCTTGACGGCTCTCACAAGGCACTGCACTCCAATCATGGTAATTGCCCGGCGGTCCAGTTGTTGTTTAACATCCCTCATCAGACCAAATGCAGTTTCACATCAGCTGCATGGATTTTTCTCCTAGGCTTGTGTGTACGTTCAGTCTATTTTTTTCCCCCCTTTTCTGGTTATGTATAGGTCAGCTCTTAAGGTCGTGTCTAGTCGTTTGTCAGATGTGGCCCATAAGCGCTGCTGCACAACAGTCTGTCATGCTGATCAATTACACATCATACAGATAGGCTTGTTTAGATTGCCCCACCCGTGCATGATGCATTTGTTCTAAAAGGTGGTCAATGTTTTCTGTCTGCCCTTGTCTCATTTCTCTTGGTTTTGCCACATCTACATGGGGAGAAATTAATGTTTGTATTAAAATATATCTGAAGGAAAGAAAAAAATCAATATTTGAAAAGAAGGAAATTCTTCATGCGGGGACAAGCTCAATATAGCTTTTTTTTACAGTAGACTCATAACTCAAAATATGGAACATGTATTTCCATCATCTTAACAACTACAGTAAAAGTTATTATTAGAGAAATTTTGGTGCAGGGAAAATGTCTTCACACACTTAAAGTAAATATTTACACTTGCACACACACAGCTGTCGGGTCCATTTGGTTTGACACTGATTTCCTAAGCGAAGGGTTGGTGCTGATGTATGGAGGCGCTCAGAGCTCAGCATAACACAGTACTGCTGTGTCAACTGTGACCCCGGCGACCCTGCAGGAGCCGGAGAATAGGCTGCAGGGTCGCTTCGCAACTCAGGTAAAATGAGAGGTCAAAGGTCAGCTGTCCAGCGTGTCAAGCTTGCTGATCAGGAAGTGTAGCCTCTCGCTTCGGGGAGTACACAGGGTGTGTCATGTTTTGGACACATACTCACATTCTGACATAAATCTTCCATGCTTACATGCAGTGGAGCTCCCTGCTATGTCAGTGCAGCAGAGTGGTTGGAAGATGCTGGTAACCTCTACTTTATAGACTGGAGGTGCTGATGATGGTCGGTTGAAGGTCAGAGGCCAGAATATAGTCTTCAAGATTAATGATGTAACCACAGGTTAGACGCTGTGGAATACACACTATAAACATATTTGATGCTGAACAAATTAGAGCATGAGTCAAGATGTTCTAGGACAGAAGTCTTCCTCCAGAATTCTACAGAGACTCGATTCTCTGATGGAAACACAACGTGCAGGACTGTTTATGTGCGTCTCTTATTTCAAGGCTTCCCATCGATAACATTCTGGAGGTTTTCTGAAGGTGCTGTAGAAATGAAGATATCAGCTTGCTATTTCTTAATGTTACACTGTCCAGACAGGTTTGCAGGTATAATTACTTTGAGATATTGCAGTTCAGGAATCAACATCTAAGATTTAAATAATAATAATAATAATTATTATTATTATTATAAATAATATATATATTTTTTAAGTTTGATTTAAACTGCAGATTAAGTTCACACAAGTTCAGTAACCTTTTTAGAAATGGGGTCAGCATCTCAATATGAACTTCATTCTACAGGCAAACAAAAAAAAACTTTAAAAAAAGTAAATTGCACTTCAAGTTTGTCTCCCATGTCTCATTGCTCCCACTGAAACAGTCTCGTACAAAGATAAACAGTACAAAGGTTCATGTTTGTTTGTCCCAGCCCATGCTCTGTATCTGTGGCTCTCTACCACATTAGACACATGCAAACAGACCCCCTACCTCTGAGGCAGTACTTCCTTCCATCCTCAGTCCAGAATATGGGTTTGAGTAGCTCACTGTTGTTCTGAGCCACCCCAGTGTCCTGGTAGCACTGCTGCAGAGTTTCCTTCCCCTTCTCATCTGAAGCGAACTCTGCTGGCTGTCCGGATCAAACTGGCCCACAGTGTGATGCCGAGTTCTGTCTACAAACAAAAGAAGGACTGTGCACTAAAGACTCGCCACGGGGGCCCTCGTCCCAGAAATTTTACTTTCCAAGAACCCTTGAGAGGGGTAACATTTCAAGGAGGGTTTTCATCTGCGTTCCCTGGAGGACGTGTTCACATATAATTTCAAGCTTCTCTAATATCATTTACAAAAACATTTTTTAGACATCGTAAGATGCTGAAACTAAGACATAGAAGTAGTTCCCTCTTCATACAGGGAGCAGCTCTGTCTCACAAAAATAACTGTGTGTTCCTGTAGTTTGTATCTATTTCCAGAAGAAAACATCACCAATAGTTATAGACTCCACCTGTATTTAACCAATAATTCTATCCTGGAGTTTTAGTGACGGCACAAACTGGCACACAGAGCGGTTGACTACAGAAAATGTTGACGTTTGTTTGGTGTCTTTTTGTTGTTGTTGTTGTTGCAGATATTAATGTTGTCCTTGTGCATTCTTTCTAGAAAGGCAC
>NC_024311.1:10535527-10567697 GCF_000523025.1 Cynoglossus semilaevis | reverse complement strand
TAATGTAGAGCAATAAGGGTTTTTAAAACAGCAAATCTGTCTATGGGTGTTTTACACATTGTACTGGGCCACTCATCTAATGCCTTCATTCAGAGAAGATCTAAAATTGTAAAGCTGCAGGTAGCCGTCCTTCATCTTTTTTCATCTTTGGTTCTGTCAGAAAAAGAAAACAGAAGCTCCACACCCTGCGACTCCTCTCTTCTTACTCTTTTTTCCCCCTCTCCTCATCTCCTGCCGTCCTCCTCCCCTCACTCTGTCCAGGGAGTCATTATTGCTTTGGTAAATATTTCATAGGCCTCAATACCTGTGCACACACCTGCCAGCCGTCTCTCCTCTCTCACACGCAGACCACGGATAGACAGATCAAATTGAAAGAGAGCAAAGTGAAGTGGAAGGAGGTGGAATAGGAGAGGTAGAAGAAGTCTTCCCTCTCTCTCTCTGTCTGTCTTTCTCTCTCTCTGCCCTGCCTGCCTACGTTGTATTTACATTTCTCACTTAGGCTGCTCTTTCTTCACAACAGCCCGAGTCCTTTCAAAGATCGAAAGATTCCCCGAATGATGTCAAATCTGTGCCCAACGATGTTTTGTTTCTGGGGCTTTGCTCTCTTTTTTCCCACCAGAAGCACTTAAAAGACGCTGGTTTTGTTTGCGAGGTGGTTATGCAGGGAAAAGAGGGCAACGTAGAAAGAGCAGAGATGACAGACGGAGTCGGTGTAAGCTGGAGAGAAGATGGAGTGAGTGAATACTAAGCTTCTCCTTCTTCTGACCTTGAGGAGGCCTGTGAGCAGCGTGCAGTCTCCCTCCCCTTCCTCCTTTTGCTCTGCCAGTCCCACCTTTTTACTCTGACTGGGTTAGACAAGGATCTTGCATCACCTGCAGTGTCCTCTCTTCCTTACCCTTTTCTCACTTGGCCTGTGTCATTCTTCTCACTCTGTAGCATGAAAAAGACTCAAGCAGCCACAGCGATTTGGAGATGAAATATTCAGCTTGGATGCAAGTCTTTAAGTTCTTTCAGGATGGAGGGGTTGTTGCCACAGAGCTTTGACTTCATAAATAAATGGTCAACGTCAGCCTCTTCAACCGGTGCCTCCTGTTTATAAATAAATACAGTTATATACACACATATATACATATACAGTACATATAGATCATAATTATTTTAATTATTCAATATTTAAATGCCATCGAGGGAGGTATATGCACTTTACTACTATTTATTTTCTTTATTATTTATCTTATTATTCTACATGCAGTACAACCCCGAAGTTTTACACCAGTGACGGAAGTAACTGGGTGGGGTTTTCTTTATATGTCACTGGGCTGATTGACAAGTCCTAGAGTCTGAAGTGCAGTGAAAACACTTGCAGCTACTGTCAACAACGACATGGAGGTTAGCTCACAGTACTAAAAAGGCCCTGGAGCTTTCGAAGAGAACAGTTTACCTACTTACAGTCAATTCTCTATAGTTTGTACTATAGGTGCAGGGCTAGGTGCGGGGACTGTATGTCTCATCTGTCATTTTCACAGCACTAATGGTTTGATCAATCAGTGATCACCTTAATTGATATCATGTTGCTGTACACTTTGTTTTTGTCGTTCTTTGCACCTCCAGGCTGAACATCATTCCATTCTCATGTTTTCAACACTGCTGTCCTTAAAGCTTCAAACCCGCTCTAGTTTCTGTTTGTTATAAAAGCTTGACACTTGGTTTCCTCTGAGCTTTCCGATGCAAACGCGTGTTTTCACATTCGACTCCGGGTCGGACATTTCTACCAGGAAGTGAAACGTGTCTGCAACAAATGTTTTGGCTTCTGTTGAACTCTTCAACGTTCTGCGACCTGCCAACTGCAGTAGCAGGGTTTTATTCCCAGAAACCTCCTGGGATGGTGACATGAGTTTTCACGTGGTGGGCAAATAGTTTTTTTTTCTTTGCCTGAAAATAGAGAAAAGGGACAAAAGAGATGTCTGACAGTGTCGGATAAGAGACATTGGAATAAAGAAAAAAGGTTTTCTTTTGTAGTTCTGTACGATTTCCATTTGTATTTAACTTGAGTGAGTGCAGATAGGGTCCAGGTCTGGCCAGACCGTTTAGGCTTGTGTGCTAATCTGCAGGTGAAAAGGGGAGCGAGGGTGTGATAAACGCGTCCTTGAAGACAAGTTTGGCTACCTCAGCTGCAGCTCTGTTGAACTGAGGTCACGAACAATTTGTGCTTCGTTGATTTTGTGAGCATGGGTGTGTGAGTGTGTGTATGGGTGTGTGCGTGTGTCACATAGAGTTCTAACACCCAAGAGCCCTGTAGCCATAAATCAGGAATAAGGAAGTGGTGTGACATGGGCTGTAAGGCCCCGCTGATATGGACTGGAGCTATAATGGGGCCTGTTTCAGGTGGAGCAAGACATCAGCTGCACTGATCTCTGCTGCCCTGAAGGACGTGGGAGATTACTACTGTACAAGAAGAAACACTATTTAGGTCAGTCAGATGGTGAAAAAAAAAAAAATCCAAACTTTTTCTTCTGCATGTCTGTACAACACACAGCGTGCTTAGTCAAAGTCTTGACAGAACCGTGGTGCTGCATGAATGATGAGCTGTATTCTCCATTTGTTCAATGTGCACACGCAGAAAACAGTGTTTGTTATTCTGTCTGTTTGTTGCAGATAGAGCCTGGTTCTTGTTAGCTGTCAGGCCCAGCATTCACAAAGCTATTCTCTCACTTATTGATGAGGATCCACTAAATTACAGGCTCAAACAAGAGAGACGCCAGCAAAAAACAATCCTCGTAAAAGTTTCTTAAACCCCCTTATATTTCAGCATCCTTCTGTGTGTGTGTTTGTGAATGTACAAGAAGAAAAAAGAGAATGACTGTCAAGAAGATCCCAAATGCATTTTCTTTATTGCACTTTCTCTTTTCTTTTGGCTGTCTGTCTTTGGTCCAAGCCTGTCTATTCTTGCTATTACCCTGGGGCGTTATGAGTGTGTAGCTGCCTCCTCAGATCAGGCCTGTGATAAGGGCTAAATAAATGGAATGCTTGGCTAGTGGACATAGGTCAAGCCTTGTTTCGCCTCTGTTTTTTCGTGTGTTGTTGTGTTTGTCTGCAGGGGAAGTGGAGGATGCAGCACCGACGGGCTCTGCAGTCTAATGAACTTATTGATTTCAATTTCAAGCCTGTTCACTCACCCCACGAGTGCTGCCTCCCACCACCAACACCTTCTGAAGGATTCAACATTTGCTGGGCATAAATTAGTAACTCTGTCTCTTGTTGAGGGACCAGTTTTTCCTTTTTCTTTCAGTCATCTCTGGCAGCCCGGGTCTGACACGTCGTTATCTTGGAAATGCTGTTTTTAAATGTGTTAAAAGCTTCTGTGGATGGATAGATGCATATGATCGCTGTGAGGCTGTTTTCTGTGCAGCTTAACGTGCACCTGTCTCCCTGACGGAGACGTAGCTAAAGAAATGACAGCCTGTGTGTGTGTCTGTGTGTGTGTGTGTGCATATCATCAGGTTTTGAGAGGATGGTGACTGACCTCCTCCTTCCATGGAGGTCAGGTAGCAGCTGACGACTATCTTGTGCACATCCACTCAAAAGTACGTGTCGGAGACCATGCATACATGAACATTCACAACTAATCCGTATCATGTGTCACATGCACAAAATGTTTTCCTGACATATTTGGCCACGCGTCCAAATACGGATGGCCCAGAACATCAGACGTGACCACAGCAAATTCCCTGAACAAGTCCGGCTTGTGGAAAAAAGTGGCCAGTGGCATTTGGACAGGAAACCTCCTTGGACCGCCCCTAATGAGCACTGTGGGAGCCTCCGCTCTGGACCCAGTATATCTGATATCCCCTGTGATGTCCAAAGGCTAAACAGTTAAAAGGTCTGGTTGCTATATGTAGATGCACAACATCCCCCTTTTTTGAATCTGATACTCTGGGAATCACAATAGTGCAGTCTGGTCACTTTTCTTCTGCTACCATTCGGCCTCCCACCGACGGACTGCGGCTATCAAGAAGCAGAAAAAGATATAGGGAGAGAGGGAGAGCATGAAAGAGAATTGATGCTGAGTAGCACAGGTTTTAATAGGGCTGTCAGAGTCATATTGTTTATGTCGTGTTCCAGATTAATCCATTCTTCCTTTATGAGCCTCTCCAGCCACCGTAAATTGCAAGCACGAAGCCAGTCCACTGTTGAGTTACGCCTCGGGGATCAGTGCCACACATGGATGGAAAATAAATCATTTCCCCCGGATTTAACGCTGGGCAATACCTGGGCCCTTTGTAAATAAAGCCATAGATGTTTTTACACCCCCCCTCGCTGTTTTTTCTCCTGCCTCCAGGGCTCATATTGAATCTCAAAAGGAGAGGGAGAGAGACAGAGAGGGAAACATAAGAGAATAAGAGAGAGCAGAGTTGAAGGAGGACTGGGAAAGAAAGAGAGATGCACCGAAACAGAGAGGAAAAGTCAGGAAAGAGATTCCAAGAGGGGAAGGATGAAGAGAAACACGAACCAAGACAGCTTTGCAAAACAGACAAGCAGAGAGAAAGAGAGGATGTAGAGGTTGGCTGGGGGTGATGTATGCACAATGTGCTGATTCCCATGGTCCTCAGTTCAGGTTGAGATCTGTCAGACTGTCTAAACACAGAACCCACTCTGGAGCAGTGGGCAATGAGCAGACAGTCGGCTTAACCAGCACAACCAGCAGGACAGCCGCGCTCAGCTCAAACGCTGGCCACGGCTGCAGCGAGGGCCGCTCTCCTTCTCTCCGGCCCTGCTGTGCCATCACCATAACCTCTAGCCTGGGGGAGCGGTGCCAGAGAGTGAAGAGAACGAAGGACAGAGAAAGACCTGAGCAACTCGTTCATCCCGGCTTGTGGAGACTGCCAGCCAGAGACAGCCAAAGGGAATGGAGAATGTGTGTGCACTCCTCTGTCAGGACTTCATGAGTTATACATGATGTGCTATGTGAAAATGCTTCCTGTGTACTGGGTGTATCCTGCTTTTTTCTATTTTTTTTTTTTTTTTTGCTTTTCTTTTCCTTAACCGCCTTCATCCCCCTCTCCTTCTCTCTCTCTCCTGCCACCCTTTCTCTTTCTTCCTCCACTGTTGCTTTCAAGACCTCAAAGTTTGCTTTTCTTTCCAGTGACAAAGTATACCATGGTTGTTAAATGTTAATCAATGGCAGGCAGCAGGGTGACACAAGTGGCTCCAGCTTCTGGTGGGCTGCTGCAGCTCGGTTGGATCTCGCCTGGGACGATGCTGAGCTGCAGCAGATGTACACAGAACCACGGGGAGGACAGTGCCTGCCTCGCTGTGCGCTGCATCACAACATAACACTGTCCAGAGCCAGAACCAGATGATGACATAAATACAGGGAGAGCTGCGCAGATACAATGATAATTCATTCTTAATGCAGGTATTTATCCTATCCATTATTCATATCTCCAACAATGTCAGAAGACAAAAAAAAAAAAAATCAGTACTACCTTTGTCCATGTATCTGCCCGGCTACAGCTACAGGGTGATGCATTATTCAGACTGTGCCAAACTAAAGAGCATTCCTTCTTTTCTTGACTGCTGGAAGCAACAATCATCTCCCTGGGACACTGTCCTCTGTCTCCACTCTTTGTCCGTTCCTTTTAAACCCTTCAGTTTGTGATCATTTAGATGAAGTTGTGTTTGTCCAAATATGTTGGTTCATACTTCACTTTTGTTTTTTTGTTTTTGTTTTTTTAACATAATATTCACACTGTTGCATTAGTTTAGCAAAGATTTGTTTCTCATCAGAGCACAGGTTTAATTTAGACTGGTGTCTTGTGATTTTATGTTGTGAATATGAAACATCACCTAAATAGAATTTACAATTCAAATGTATTCATGATATCGCAGGACTGCTATGTCCTCACTCTGTTCTGTATCTGTTTAGGCTCCTGCTGAGAGAAGACATTAAAATTTGAGCAGAAAGTGGAGACAGAGAAGCAGGGCCAGTCTGGGTGTCCTGGTGTTCTCCTGCACGCTTTAGTCGCAGAAAAAACAGAGAAGGAGTTGAAGGGTTGTGCAATGTTTTCAGGTCTGACTGACACTGTTCCTATCCAAGAGCTTTTGAATAAAACTTCTCAAGGTAGATTTGTGTTGAGCAACAAATATTTATATAAGACAGGGGATGGAAAGAACGGCTATCCACAGATGGATATTCACACATTCAACTTTGAGAAGTCAAAATGAAAATTCTGCAGAATGGCACCACTGGTAATCAAATCAAGCAGATTTACAGTGTGGGTAAATGGATGACGTTGATCTCATTCCTTATTTAAAATCAGCTCCTTAATTTGATCTCTGCAAAACTTAAGTTGCTGCAGGTGGTCAGCAGGAGAAGTGATAGGCTTACCGTGAAGCCCCGTCGAGATTTTCCATCATACCCACAGTCTGGCAGCAGCTTTCAAACAGCGCCCCTTCTGAAGTTGCCCTTGGTTCTACATGTGTAGCAGTAATTATAAATGAGGGGGACTAAGATCTGTACAAAACCATCAAACATTTTACAGCGTGCTGCTATTGTAATAAAGATCAATAGACACAGAATCAGTCGCAGTTTTTGAAGGAGAGGTGGTGCCGTACATTTCCCCTCGCATATTTTCCTCTCCTTTCTTTTCTTTCTGTCTCCCTCACTCATGTCCCCCATCATTTCTCTCTTCTCTCTTTGCTCTCTGAGTCTCTCTCACCATTCAGAGCCAGTGTAGCACATCCGTTTTAATTGCTGTTTGTAAGAAGTCTGATGTGAGCTGGTAAAAGACACTCGTTCCGTAAAAAGGGAGAAGACGGAGACAGAAAGAGAAAGTGAGAAATATTTGCAGCATTAGTGAAGCGCTGTGTGGCAAAGAGCCAAAGTCAGACTTCAAATTAAGTGTGTGTGAAGAGTACGATAGTCACATCGTGTACTGTACTGGATTTACATACTGTGTGTCCAATGTATAAGAGTGTCTCTTAATGGGTGGATAGATGGATGGATGGATGATGAATGAATAGATAGATAGATAGATAGATAGATAGATAGATAGATAGATAGATAGATAGATAGATAGATAGATTAAAAAACCAACAATAACACTATAGTGAACGTGCCGCTACCTCCCTCACTCTTTAAGTCAGGGTTGCTAAAGCAGCCTCTGCTGCTGGGCTAAGGTCATTTGACCAGAGATGGAGGAGATGGAGAAGCAGCAGATCAAACAGTATTCTGTCTGACAGGAGGAGATAAAGAGACTGTCAGCCCTGCCTCAGAACAAAGCAGCCTCTCACCTCTCTGGCCCAGAGCAGCTCCCTGACGGCCAGTGATGCAGTGATAAATCAAAAAGGTGGATAAGACTAAGATGGACGTCAAAAGATGATCACAATTCCAACATCCAGCATTATAAAATATGTATACTTATATGAAAGCTCTTGTTCAAAACAGTTGTAAACCTGTTTTTGGAAAAAGCTACCCCAAAAGCTGTGGTGAGAATTGACTGGAGTTACTGTGTTTTTGAAGTGGGATTTCTTTAAATGTCTTTTGAAATAACACCACCACCACCAACAACAACAACAACAACAACATTAATAATAATAATAATAATATCAAATATATATATAGAGTATAAAAAAAATATATAAAAAATTATTAAAAAAAGTACTATAAGGGAACAGATATTTTCATATAAACACAGATGCTGAATAGAAAATACAGTATGAGACTTTGATCTGATTTATATGTTTACTCTGTTTTAGCAACAACACTGCAGTCTGAGGCTGCTGAGGCCACAATTGTCTGCTTTAACCCTATCAAATATACATGTCCGTTTTTCTCGTCACCATTTCTCCTTTTTTTTCCACCGGTCCAAGCTGAGAGGTTCACTGTGACGCTGAACCTGATGAGGACAAAATGTATTTCTTTCGCAGCACAACGGTAAATATTGTAATGGTCGAGCTGTGATGCTCATTCTGTTCCATTCATTTGATGCCCAGAAAAAGTTGGACCAATGAAACTTTGTCTGCGAGGCTCCTTTACTCCTTCACTGCTTGTCAGCGAAGGATTAATGTATTGAAATGGACAGAACCACTGGCATATCAAAGTGAGCCCTGTAAGGAGAATATAGATTTGCTGCTCAGCCCCAGTGTGTCTGTTTGTGTTGATAAAGACTCAAACATAATCTGCCTCTCATTATGTGGATACTTTACTTCCCTGAACGCTGCCAATAATCGCTTCACTTTTGTCCAGTCATTGAAGCGACGTGCTCGACAATGGTCCTTGGTGTTGCTTTGAACAAACGCTACGAAACAAGTGCGCAGCAGAAACACGAATGACAAGTTTTTCGGACAAGAGAAAAAAAATCAGAATCACCATGAATAATTTACTTTCTCAGACAGGTTTCATTCAGTCTGCGGTGCAGGGTGCTCTCAGCTGTGAGGACAATCGATGAGGTTTGACATTTAACTGTAAAGTTGAGAAGACATCCATAATCTGTCTTCATTGTTTTTAAATGGCCACATCATTTACTTTCCAGGGATAATCATTTTGTCTGATAAACGAGGATTTCCAACGCTCTTATCGGCTGGGCTCTTGCAGTTGTGTGTGTGTGTTTTTTTAATCCTTCTATTCCGTCTTGTTGTTTTTAATTGATTCTGCCGCAGAGAGGCTTTAGTCCAGAGATAATGCACTTGTGAGAACAGGTCATGATCCCTAAATGAGGCAATTTCACTAAAGTGTAGTCGCGGTGTGTTCTCCATCCTTTGGAAGTGTTTCCCAACTGCTAGAAAGTACAGAATGACTTTGCTGTTTTGTTTTGTTTTTTTCTACACTTCTGCAAATCCATCTTTAAGTTGTTTTAGCAGCAGTACTTTTTTGCCTAGTTTAGACTTGTCTAAAACTACTGTGGTTTGGATGTGCTTTCAAACATTTTGTACTTTTCTTTTGATTCAGTAAGTACTTATATCCAAACAGTAAATTAATACTCTTTTCATCATCTGTGCTGTGTTGAACTGTGAGACCTCTACTCACCTCTGCCGTCTTCTCATGAATTCACCACCGCTCCACATTCTCTGGTCCTCAGAGAAAAGCTGTTTATTTCACATGCTGCCTAAGTAGAGGTCTCACGGTTAGAGTGGCTGTGTAGCACATGGTAAGGACAAATACAGGCCTATTTAGTCTAGTGGAGAAAACCCTGGTAAACAGGAGAGAATGGAACCAGCTGGCGATGTTTGTTTTGCTGTTTTTGTCTTTAATGCTAATGTTTCTGCACAATGACTTTGAACAGGCTTTAAATTATAATGAATCTGAGTGACAAACAGCAGCCCAGACGGTGGATATCAGTGATGGAGAAAACTGTAAGAAATTGATTTCAAATTGGTCTCCACACCTGTTTACTTTTGTTTTCACCGGACATCAAATGACAAAACTACCAAAGGCCAGTGAGTTTGTTTGTTTTTTTAATTTTTATGAAAATGTATTTTTTCTTTTATTTAAGGTTGAAAATCTCACTAAATGTCAGTTTTAATTTAGTTGTCTAATACTTTTCATTAATGACCTTTCTTTCTGAGACAAATGCTAAACAAAAACTATATTTGTGTGTTTGTGTTGTGTGTGTAAAAGGCTGTGGATGCCACTGTGACAGATTGTGACCGTTTGCTCTGAGAGACAGTTGTCACTTCGGTTTTTTTGTTGTCAAGGCTTCAGTTAAATATATTTCTGTGCGTCATGCAACTCTGCAGAAAAAAATAGGAAACACTGGGTTGAGATTGGGTTTGAGTTTTGAGTCTCAAAATCAGAACAAAATAATTTGTCAGTGGCCTTAACACTGATGAAATCTCACCACGTACATTAAACTTTATAAAACCTGAGCAGTGGGAATTTGTTGTACCGTGTTTGAGGCGGCTGTTGCTTTGACATTGTCATAGCACGTCAGGTACATTGGCAGGTTCCACTGAACAGCATGACTAATCAGTTCATTTCCTGTATTTCCAAACCCGTCCTTCCTTCCTGCCTTCATTTCGCTCTCCTAACTTCTTGCAGTCCCCACAGGAGTTTGCAAACTCACCAGGAAATTCAGAAGGCATTTAAACGTTTCATTCTGCTTTTGCAGAATATAAATATATATATATTAGAAATCTGTACATTTTTCTAGTTTGCCACAGCTGATGCAGTTTGCAAAGACAGCAGTTTCTCCCACATATCAAGCTCTACAGCAGTTCTGTGTAGAAAAATGGGTAGTTGAGCAGTATTTGTTACGTCTGTTGTTTCACTGCAGGTCATGTAGAAAACTGCTACCTCAGTAATCTGCTCTTCAGTTTCCACTTTGAAAAGCTGACACTTTGGAACAACTGTCCAACACCAGACCCTCCGCAGCAGGAACAAGGCTGCCTCACCATTTCTTCTGCGCGAGGCTTCAGTTTCTCAACAATTTGCTAACTCACCACAAAACTTGCCTTTTGTGAAATTGTCTCCCTCTGTGCAACTGCCTCGTGGGTACACAATGTCAGCTGAAGTGTATACACTGGTTTGTCTTTCGTTTCATCTTCCAGGGATCCCGACGTCTCAAACTGGGGTCTTTGGTGGGTCGCCCACCCCCAATCCAGAATGTTTCCAGATGTGTAAAGGGCCGTTGTAATTTGTGGGATGGCGTTATGTAAATTCTTACAGTAAATACGCAAAAGTTTGCAAGTACTCTTCCAATATGTTTAGACTCAGATCTTTGATTTGGTGTTGTTTGTACCTTTTGTGTCTCTCAAAAGTTCAATTTTTAAAGTTTTAAAAATTCAATTGAATCAGAGTTGTTTTATTTGTGTAGAGATGATGACGGATGTGTTGTCTTTAGGCACTTTAGGCAAAAAACTTTTACTATTATTTTATTTTAATGCATTGGTGCAGTGATAGGAACCCAAACCTAGGTTTGGATGTGTCAGGAATCCATACCACTCTACAGATTACTGCTGCTGTGACCCCTGGTGAAAAGACTATTGTTATTATTAGATCTGTCATTTTAATATCTTACTGTTTTGCTACGTTTCCATCTATCTTTCCTGAGAGTCTGAAGTACGTGTGTGCTCACAGATGTGATTACAAAGTGAGAATGTTCTGTGGAATGTTTTTGGGGGAACCCCGCTCAGCCACTGGTCCTGTGAATCCTCCTTGGAATGGTGACAAACACTCTGTGCAATTCTTCCCACAGACACCTGTCTAAAGGTCAGGGGTCACCTTGTCAGGGGTAATCCCAATGGTAACCTGACCAGGCTAAGGGATAGTGGCAACCAAGTGTGCAGTGGTGAACCAAACTGTCCCCTTAATTCTCCCACTAATCACATTTTAATTGAATTCCAGGGAACATGTAAAAACCTGGTTCAGTTTTGTTATTTTCATTTTCCTAACAGATGTCCCTGTGATCCCTGAAAAGTGATCTGCACTGGTGACGTCTTCTGTTTGAAAACACATACATGCGTTGGCGGATCCAAATGAAAGAAAGTAAAACCATGTGCTTGTCCTCAGGATGGATGCCATTAGGGTCGTAAATTAAGGAGCTGGGACTAAAACAGTGGGCTGTGTCTTAAAAATGGAGGAGGGGAGAGGAGAGGGACAGAAATATCTAACAATTGAAAAATGTCATAAAAATCCAACAGTGTTTTTAGCCATGGGAGTTTTATCCATAGAGCAGCAGTCTTAGTTTGATTCATTACGGATTATATTCTCTTCATAAATAAAGAGAATTTAGTAAAACTTTCCACTTCAAATCTAAACAAATACTTGTCAAAATAATTATTTATACCCCTATATTATAGACTCAATAAATCTAATGTTAACCTAAATCCTACTGCAAAAAGTAAAATGCACAAACATGTAAACACTGAACAAAGTATTTGTCAAATCAGACAAAAATGTTTTTTTTTTTTACCAAATAGTAGCTATGAAGCTAAAATTGAAGGATTGTAGACACTAAAATTCCAGTAAAAATAACTGTTAGGTAACTCTTTTGAAATTTACATTTTCTTTTATATAATTTTATATTTATTGACAAACATTTGTTGAGTTCCACAAAGGTTACTGTGATCTTCTATACGCAGTATGCATCCTTCTGTTGCTGCCGTTTGTGGGAGCCAGTGAGAGTCACAAGTGGAACTGATGGTTATATCTGCAGGGACTAGGACTGATGGGAGACTGTCATGCTGGATGAGCTGCTTTTAAGGGTGACCAGTGTTGACACAGGGATTTTTTTCTTTCTTTCCTAGACAATAGATAATCCCAGTGGTCAACTTGTCACGTCGGCAGCTGTGATCATATTACCAAATTATGTAAAGACACGAGGAAATGAGAAGTTGCTTTTTTTTTGTCGTACTAATGCACAGAGATTTGGCCGGAGCCCTGACACGGGATACATGTTTATCTATCCCTTTCAATTCTGAAGCATGATTCTGCGGGAGGTTCCCTTTGTGGCTGCACTGGATACTTGGAACCATATGCATAAAACCCAACTGTGATGATGAGTTATTTTTTCAGACCCTCAGATCAGTCGCACTTTGAGCAAAATCATTAAAAAAACCCACACAAAATAAGTTGTTTTATGGCTGTAGGTGATCTGTCTCTAACAGTTTTCCTACCTTACACCAACCAACAGCCTCATGTCACAAAGGAGGATCTAGCCCATATATTCCTGCTCTGATTAAGGCCCACAACAGTCGGTAACCCGCTTGGCCGAAACTGAGAGTTAAATCAAAGGCCTGCTCTGTTATTGGAGCCAACGTGATTTTGAGGAAAACAAAATCCGACCGTGGGCTTAAAAAGGAATTGTCTCATTCGATCATTTATTACACATTTTAAGTGGTTTGGAAACAACCGAGGCCAGCGTGGTCTGCATCTCTAATTGGTGCTCTTTTTCTCCCATTAGTACATCCAGACTTGTGATCCCACTAAAATAGACAAGGGGAGAAAAAGTCTTTTTTCTCAGACAAAGCGTATGTCATCGGTTTGCAGTTGCTCTGTTTGTAAAGCATGGTTCAAATTTGCTTCAACGTGCAGCTGTCACTGAGCCTGCTGGACGTCCTGGACCTCAAACACACAAACCAGAGGAGATTAGTGTGCCATGTCAACCCACTGCTTCTGCAGATGGCACGGATGCTTTTAGCCTACTCCCTGCAGACAGCCTCATTGATCTTTCATACTAAACTCCCCACAGCAGGACTCTCGATACTGTTTTATTTATCATTCTGGCATTTACGATTAAGGCCAATAAACTTTGACGTGTGTGGGTTTTAACTGTAGGGGACAGTGTGGTTTCTGCTGGGACAGAAGTGAGTTTTATACACTGACAGTCAAAACTGTCACCTGCACTAATGCCTTCCCAGTCTCTTTCTGTTAACCCGCCTCCAGCCCAAATTCCCCAGGTCCAAATCTAACCTATAATTCACTAGTGTTGTCTCTCACCTTGACGTACGTCCAGTAAATGTGTAAAACATTCCAGTGGGATTTGCTCCCTTTTTAATAACAGCACTTTTCAGGCCGTGTGGGGGAAAAAAGAGATATCAGTTACTAGTTTAAGGATACTGGCACAGGCCCCGGGAACCTTAAAGCTCCGGCCTGGAGACTTTATCCAAAACCAACATGAGGGACAAGAAGGCAATTTAATAAATGTAGTTTTTAGTTGCTACACATTTTATTTTCCATGTAAAAGTTGGGTTGACCATGATGAAGTTTGTGTTTGGGTCTGACCCACGACTTTACCTGGGTGGGTGTCAGGAGATAGCCTCGCTAATTACGTTGGAAGTCAAACAGAGAATCTTTTTTCCAGGAGATTTCACAGAGCCCACTGCTGCCGTTAACACGTTGCTCCTGTGGTAAAATGTGATCATTCATTTATTATAGGACATGCTATGTTTTCCTAACTGAACCACGTTTTAGTTTTTGCCTCTAGAGGGAGCTTAACCCACTTTTTCCCTTGTTTTTACTGCAGTGGCCACTGGCAGGAGTTTAGGTGAACCATTGTGAGTAAGTATTGATTTATGGCCTGAGCTGGAGGTGTTCTTCTCTCCTGGGGTATGCAGCCTGCCTGGACACAAGTGTGTGTGAACAGTGGCTTTCAGACACCACTGACACTCTGTCCAACCACAGGACCTAGAACCACTGATTGGAGTCTGTGGTCTGTAGTGTGTGTGTCTGAGAGACGCACACACACTACAGCAGACCAAAACCCTCAATCACTGGATCTTGGTCCAGTCTGTGCCCCCGTGTTTCGGAGTTGAGTGACATGCTGCTACAGAGCGCTCATTAGATTCTATGTTTCACAAGCAAAGAAGGGATAGTAAATCGTTCAGGCCTCGGTGTTGTTGTAGCTGGCCCTGACAAGCCACTCTCTGTCTACTTTACTGGACTTTATAAGTGGAATTGGTGTAGTTTTTTTGGCCAATTTGAAAACACTTACAAACAATGAAAACTATTGGTGTAAGAGACCACAACACGATGGAAACTGGTTCAATCTTTTTATAAAAAGCCTTTTGGTTTCAAGTTCTCTGAGAACAGGAGACTGACAGAAACATCTTTAAAAAACAAAAACACATCCCATTTTAGTTCCCAATCAATCCAGAACAGGGAGTGTGGGTTTGGGAATGTTTTTGGGGAGATCCCTACTTGATCCCTCATCACATGGTCAAGGCCTTTGCTCAGGGTCTCAGTTAACAGGTTTCCCCTCTGAGGCCCCTGTCCTAAATCAGATCAGCTTTTTTATGTTACTTCAGAGGGCCCCCAACCCATGTTGAACTACCTAGTCTTTTGTTTTCTCGTGTTTTCCTTTTCATCTGTGGATTGGCTGGCTCTAAACGTGTAATAGAGCACATACTGGCCAAGTGCGACGGCCTGCTGTGACCAGATCAGATGTGTGCTCCTGATTGTGAAACTCCCCTTTAGTCACTGACAGACATGGTAATAAATGTGTCCATAAATTGAATTTGGGGCTTTTGAGAGGGAGCAGGAATATCTAAGGAGCATTTCAGCTGATTGTCTCCAGCCGACATGGCAGCGCTTCAGTGGGATTTCGGGGGAAAACGGATCCTGCTGTTTTGCGGTTGGAGGGCTGAGAAGATTTTTTTGTATGGTGGAAGTGTGGGCTGGAGGGCTGTACCTGGCCGAGTAAAATAACGAGTACGTTCTTATAATTCAGAAAATCATGTGATTGAGTTTGCACAAATGAGAGGACAGTGTTCAGTCATTTAGATGGTAATATGTTTTGTAAGGGTGTTTGTGTGTTTTTAAATCTTTGCATCATCTTTATATGGATACACTGTGCACTTACAGTTACTCCCACTTACGAACTCCACTAAATTGTAAAGGAGGTGTTGACAGCTGGACTGAGGTCGAGGCCCAAGCCTCCTACTGTAATCCTCTGTGGATTAGGCCTATAAAGTTCATTCATGAATGGTAAAAATATGAGAGAAATATTTATTTTTCAGTGTTCAATAAAAGTATGAGTAATGTTAATATTCAGTCACACTAGGCTTAACAAGTTCACATAATTTAAAGCAGTGGTTCTCAAACTTTGGTGGATATTCCCCCCTTTAGACAAGTGTGGTTCTTCAAGCATCACCTGCCCCCATTGCCCCAACAAAAAATGACATTTTTTTTGTCAAATTTATTTCAAATGTATTTAACTAACAACAATTAATGTCATATTTGGCATAAATCTAAATAAATAATATACAATAACAGAAAGTTCAAAATGAGAAAATAAAAGTGTGGTTGTGCTATAGTTACCTAATCCTTAAAATTTTCCTCCCATTTGTCACGACCCACCTGCCATGTCTCCATGCCCCACTAGTGGGGCCCGCCCCATACTTTGAAAAACACAGATTCAAATCTTTGACGTCTCTGGCTCTGAAACAAAAAGTTATGGAACCAAGACAGAAACCACACAGTTGTGCAATCTTCTCACACGTGCCAGGATGTGAACGTGTGAGCGTATTACTGCTTATTACAATAATGGTAATCACTCCTGCACTATGTTAATGGCAGTAATTATAATTATTCTTTGCAATAAAAAATAATAAAGAAGCTGATGGTCATGCCACTGGGAGTTTTTCTCTCATTACAGCATGGCTGCGAGGTCACAGACAGGAAGAATAATAAAAACACCTAGGAAGATAATAGCTGGTCTTTACTCTTTGATTTCATAGAAAGTGTAGACAAGAGACCAAATATTAAAACTCAGAACACTGCACTTTTGTTTTTCTTCTTAGAAAGCCACATGCAGGGATTAAAAAGGTCACTGCGCAGTAATACTACAGCTGGATCCTGCAGCTTAACTGTACCTGTTGTGAGGACATATGTTCCTGGATTCAGATATAGCCACAGTCCATATTTGGTTTCTGCCTCTTCTTTCAGCTGCTTTCTGCAGGGGTCACCACCGTGGATTATTTTCCCTGGTGTCACTCATCTTTCTCCCGTTACAGCAACAACCTTCAGGTCCTCCTTGCCTGCATCTGTAGATCTTCTCTGGGTCACTGGACTTTCTTCTTTTTCTTAGACCTGACCTTTTTAAACATATCCTCCACACTATCTCTCCACACATTTCCACCGTCTAAACCCAGCCTCACCAAACATATCATTTTGTCTCTTCACTGGAACACCCACCTAAACAAACCACCTACTGGTTGGCATCATTATGATGACTTTTAGTGTTTAGATGATCCAAGTAAAGTTTAAGCCACACAACAGACAGCTGGTTAGTGTTCTCTCCTTACAGCAAGAAGGTCACTGGTTCAAGCCCTGGCAGTAACTAATGGTCTTTCTGTGGTGAGTCTGGATGTTCTGGGTTTTCTCTAGCTTCCTGCTGCAATCCAAAACCATGCACTCAAACTTTAAGATAGTAACGCAGGTAAAGCTAGAATTAAAAAAGACATGAAAAAACTGCAGACTAATTGTTAGTGTTTAACTATGATCCATATTAAAATAACAGATATCTTGTTGGCATATTGATGACACTGATGAAACTTTGCTCAAAAGCACTTGCCTTACAAAGCCTTCCTCTAAAATCCCAGTATCATTAATAGATGCTCACTAGAACCAGAACCAGTGTGTATGAGCTCGTTAAAGTGTGTATATTTAGCCGGGTCAGTCATGAGGGAGTGACACAGCTTCTCACAGTGGTGTCACACACGTAAGTCAGCCACCAAGAGTCACACGTCCCCATGTGTTTACCAGACTTTGGGTTTGATTTTCAAGCAGACGTGAAGTGACGGGTCTGGAAGGTTCCCCTGGGGCAGAGGGCTGCCTGAGTCAGAGCCAGAGAACAAGCAGGAGCAGTCAGGGCCCTGCTTTAGAACGAGCAATTCAACCTGATGTTGTGAAACTGTTACCCTTCATTATTTATTCACTATAGACATCTGTCTTGGCAAAGGGCATTGGATTTAGACTGTGATTCTTTTTTATCTAGGCCTCTTCCTACAACGCCTGCCTTTCCCCTTCTCTCCTGTCTTTCTATTTAATTTGCCTTTATCTCTGTGTCATTTACTCTGTCTGCCTCATTCTGTCTCTTCTCGTTTCTCTCTTTCAGCGTTTGTCTCTTCTGTCTTTCTTTGAATTGTTATGATTCATTGGCTGTGATCCCCATAAGAAGTCTCCTTGAAGTCTGTGCGTCTCCTGAGTGCAACCACAGAATGGTACATCACTTCTATTATGTGTAATTTCCTGCATTTTATAAGGTACATTTACTCACACCGCAGTGGTGCGAACTCTTCTTCTTCTCTACAGCTCGGATCAGAGCGCTGTATGAGCCTCTCGTACCGTGGCTCTGTACATTTGGTACTTTCTATCGTTCGACAAACATACCAGAGCTTTTAGTATAAAGTCATGATAAGACAACAATGCCATGTCTACGAGACACAGATCGTCCATTGCAGCACCACGTAATCACAGGAGACTGGAATAAATGTTTAAAGGTGGATCTAATGACGGCGTAAGAACTGAGCAAATCACCCAATGAAACAAATGAAAGGGCGTCTTATTATAAGCTGCAGCAAATGCTTGAAAACAAAAGGTCATATCTTTAACCACTGTAAAAAAAAACCCACACATTTAAATGTCTCCACCTGTGCTGCACTGTAGACGGGCTCATTCAGACAAGTTTCTCCTTCTTATATTTCTTCCCCATTATTCTTAGCATTGCTCTTTCAAACTAAAAAAAAAGTGCCAATAAATCACTTAGCTGTCTGTGTGGGTTTGGGGTATGGGTGTTAGAGCATGCTGTCCCATCATGCCAGCTGAGCGTACATGACTCTGTAGGAACCCCAAAAAGAAAACCTTTCCTTGCTCCCCTCACTCTCAAAACCCAACAGGGTGAAAATTACATTTTGGTTGAAGTGTCTAATAAATCTTGGCCAAGTGTGGCAGGATAAATGGAAAAAAAGGCCCTTCGTGGCAGCTGCCGTCTCAGTGATGTGGATCCCGGGCTGGGGGAAAGGGGAAGCCACATAAGAGGAGGTTTGTGTTAGCACAAGTTAGATGAGGTGCAGGAGGAGTCAGTGGGAGGATACCCCGGCCTTAAAGAGCCTGTGGATTATAGGGAGTGATAACTCTAATGTTAAAGCAGCTCTTAATTTTTTCTGTTGGCATAACAGAGCCGTAATATGTACAGTTTCAAAGACATTGACATGTTGTGCACTGGTTCCAGGGCAGACAAGAGTCTCACGTCTGTAATGAAGAGTTAAGATGTCGTTAAGCATTAGATCCTGAAGAATTCTCAACAATGGTCCCAGCCTGACTCCATTAAGAAACATTTTTGGACAGATGTTTGGACGTGCGGTCATTCAGCACTGCTCGCTGGTTGTTAGCACTAACTTGGGGTTTATTTGGAGTCACTGCAGCATGTCCACACGGTCGATCTCTGTTGTTTTTTCATCTCCGGGGCCTGGTTGACGGGAACAACTTGTGTAATGCCATCAGCAGCCTGTCGAAGCTAATTAAAACACACATCTACAAATCTGCCAGCAATTACAACAACCAGGAACATTTGGTGCCACTCACAGATTTTAGGTAGAAAAGGCTGTGTTTACTGTACAGGCTTCTCATTTCTCTAAGTGTTCCCACAAAACAAATACTGGTTAGAGCCTTGTTAGTTACAGCGACGTTCATATTTATTTTACCATTAAAATGTTACAAAAATGTAGGCACTGGGAGACATGATAATGGAATCCAGATTTTGGCTTTATTTAATTTGTAGCTCTGCACGGAGTCATCTCATTTTAGATTATAGCTCTGTGTAAACTCTGCTGTTTGTGTCTCTTAGGGTTGTATTGTGTAACATTGTTGTGCCCCAGTCATCTGGATGTGCTTTGCTGTCCTTAAGTGAGCACACTCCTGCTGCATCACTCCCAACCCACAATCATCATGTGGATCATCTGTTTTTCCCAATAACAAAAAACAGAAAAGAGGGAGGTTTCTATGCAAATGCAGAAATATAGTTTTTAAGTTGCTAATCTTTTTGCATACAGTCAATAGCTCAGGTGGAAGTGTATGTATTATTACTGTGATATTCCAGATGTCATAGTAGCATCTGGTATATTATTACCAGAGTTAGTAGAGATGATCAGTTTATGTCAGCATCTCTTTGAACATCTACGGAAATTTAAAACCACGTGTTAGTAGGAAAAAGCTTTCTATTCCCTTAAAATGGTTTAACTCATTTATAACTGACAATAGTTAAATATCAACATGAGTTACTTTACCTTCCAGTGAGGGAGAAAAGGTTCCAACACTGTCTGCTAATTGAGTGTCATAGTGGGTGAGTGTTGTCAAATTGTTATGTTAATGGACGGTCAGGTTTAACACGTTAAGTCCGACTGCCCGCCGCAGCACAATCATAGATTCATTCATGTTCTACTGCTAAATCCTTTCCAGTGTCATGGGTGACACTGCAGTCATCCGGTGAGGGAAGAGTACTTAAGTAATACAAAGGTATAATTGTGTATGACTAAGTAAACTTGTACTGTAGTACTAGGTTCTGTTTATTCAAAGAACTTTCAAAAATATAATTTCTCCAAATATTGCACAATTTAAACACAGCTAAAGTATGACCTACTTAAATATGGGCTAATACTCCGAATTATTACTGTGTTGCCCTACCGTTGTTACCAGCCATCAAGTGTATTGCTGCCTCTGGCAACCCCTTTGTACAATTGCAATTGCAAAACACATCACCCGGTTTAAACATAATGTTTGCTGAGATTTCTCCACCCATCAGTTAATGTCGACAAATGTCAGTCTAATAGCCCCAATGACGTGTGCACCGCAGTACTTGGCATGAGAGAAGTTGAAAAACTGGCAGCTATGAATGTGTTATTGTTACTAATAGTTCATGAATCATTCTTTTGATAATGGCAGGTACAATGTAGTTGCCACAAGGTGTAATCATATTGAATGATCGCTATAAGAGGATTACAGTGTGTTCTCTTTGTTTAGGCTGCGTTAATGTAGCTCCGTATAACCTGTATGCCGTCACAAGTGCGTACAACAGTAAAAGTGCTTTCTTGGATCTGGTTGACTCCACAACAAAACTCCAAAACGTTAAATAAATACCTTCCCAGGATGTGTCACAAGAAAAAAGTTAACTGTGCCACCAAACTTCAATCTTTATGAACTTATTTCTTTGTACAGTTGCTTTTCAAATGGTTATTGATGCCATTTAAAAAAGGTTTGAGTTGATACACAAATACATTTGGCTAAATTTGGGGGGAAACACGAAGACGGTCCCTGGAGGCGACTGAACTGAAGGGGCTAATGGAGATTAGTTTAGCTGCTTTGGAACACCTGCCAGTCATTGACGGATGCCTTGCTACAATCCCCAGAAGGATCATGGAGGCGGTGGGCCCCATCATAACTTCCTCCTTTCTCCTGCCTATTAATGCTAATGTTTTTTTTTTCCTTGTCTCCTTTGGTATTCCTTACACTGCATATCTGACATTCTGCCGGGATGGCGGTCGGATTGCATTGGAGAAAGTGGGTGTAGAAAGGGGCTGGGACGGTTTAGCTGTATGGCCAGCTGTTTGCCAGCTGTGTGCCAGTGGAGCACTGAGTGGCGTGGAGAAAGGCCTATTATCTCCCACATGCACACACTCTCCCCTCGCCTCTCAAAGCCCGAACGCCGGACCTGTGAAATCAGGCAGACAGATTCTGCTAAAACCATCACTCCTCCTCGTACATGCATGTGGTCGCCTCCTGGACAAACCCAGTTGTGTCCACACACACACACACACACACACACATACACACACAATCACTCAGAGTTCCACAGAACGCCCATGAGCTACCATGCCATCCTCTATGTGTCACTGCCTCTGACACACAGGCCTAAACATTAGAGTCATTAGAGCTGGGGTGGAATCATCCATGCACATTGTGTTATCTGCTTTTTCTCACTCAGCCAGATTACCGCTCAGCCGCTGGACGCCTCTCACTGCTGGTAGGATCTGAGCAATTAGCAAAAAAAAAGGCCTTTTCGCATTGCCAGCTGATTCTGTGTCCAGCTCCAGCGTGTTCCTGTAATTCTCTCTGACGTTTCATCTCCTCACTTGTCAGACTCTTTTATGTGTACTACTTTAATGTAAACAATTATGATGAGATAATAATCAAACCAGGGACTGTACACATTTTGTTTCCACTTGCGCAAATGTCCACTGGTTGAACCTGTGGAAGACAGCTGATAAGTGAGCTTTCTTGTGTGGAGCAGAGGTCTCTGGAGAGGGAGCACAGTCAGCCAGGGGGGAGTCTTCCTTAGCCAGCCCAGGGGAAATGGATGACAGTTACACTACCCTCCGGCCAATTAACTGTCATTCTAGCTGTTGGTTTAACTTGCTGACCTTACCTCTCCTCTGCTGTTTGCCTTGTCGTTTCCGGTACGGAGGACCTCATCTGTGTATGTAAAATGGACCAGTGACCTTCAGGAAAAGGGGAACAAAGGTCACAGTTCATGTGCTGTATATTTCTTTTGTGCAATTGCAAATATGCTGAGAGGTCTCCTGGGATTTGGGGGGGGGGGGTGTATGCAGAGTTAAGTCCTGTGGGATTGAAAGAGAGCTATCTGTTATTACTTCCAATTACCTCCCAATCTCCCGCTCTATCTACCTGTAAAATGACATTAGATATGCCTGTTCTCACGGTCTTTTACAGATGAAGTTTGCACGTCTTGGTGATTAGGCCCACGGGAGCTCAAGGTCCGCACTCCTTAACCTTAAGAAATTAGCTAACTGAGTGTATTCACACATTATACCAAAGTAGCATGGATCTCTTCTGGAGTTGTGTGTATTCCATCTCTAAGAGCAGGAACACGGTGTGAGTAGACTGACAGCGGTGTGGATTTTTCTTCCTGTGTGACTGAATAGGGTGAGAGTTCCAGTGGACGCTGTTATCTTTGCATGACAACAGAGAGTGGTGGGATTCACTGGACCTTCGGTGGAAGGGAGACACTCAGTGAACACCCCCTCCCTGTTTGTGTTATCACCACTTTATTGTGTTCAGTCTAAGGGATCAAACCTCCAGAAGCTACTCAGCTGGAGATGGCAGGAAGGATTCGTCCTGTATGCTTGACTTGTTCTGACACATCTCTGCCCTGAGTTTCACTACAATCCACTTCCTCCTTCCCGTTCTGACTCTGACGTTCAGAGACAGGTTGACAGTTTTACATTTTATTAAAACATCAAGCCTTCCAGATGGCAGTGTGATTGCTAGAGGAGGTCTTGTAATTAGTAATTATTAACTCCCTGTTGCTCCCTGAACGCATGCCAGTGACTTTCTCATTCCATCCCAGTATGAATACAGCTTGTGTAATGAGTGCTATATATTATATTACTGGTAATCCTAGTAATGTTGCCTGTGCCCCCCTCGCAGAGCACATTGTAACACAACTGTGGAGATTTGTTGTCGTGTTCAACTGTTTTGTGTGAGTCACGTCGGGATAAATGCTCGTCTCTACAGTATGGTCCAGATATGCAACTGCAGCTGGGAGAAACTTTCATTCTTTAATTTTTTGTCTTTGCTCGTCTTAGGGCAACTTGTCTTGACTATAAGAGAGAAATATCCTGAGAACAGATGAGTGAGTGAAATGTATGCAAACACAATTTGGCTCAGTTCTCCATTTTTCACCGAGCATTGTCTTTTTACTTACTATCCAACGGCCAATCTAATTCCATGCCACCATGCTAACACGCTGTTGCCCACCATTTCATTTCCTAATAAACACTAACAAAACAAATGCATGCATGGTTGCACATGCACACACACATGCACACGATGGTGGTATAGCTCCCACCATCTCTCATTTGCATGGCAATGCCATTATCTGGCTGTGAGGTGTCACGCTGGAGTGGCTGACATTGTGACTGACAACAAGTTTATCTAAGCACAAAGAAAAGTTAAGAAGAATGGAGTACTTTCTCTTTCACTCCTCTCTTCCTCTGTTTTTCCAAACTCCCCACGGAGGACGAGGAAGGATGTCACCCTGCGTGATAGAGTGGCAAATCCATTATTTATACCTCTTGTAAAACCCAGGGTAAACACTTTGTATAAACATGTTGCCTCCTTTAACTCTGAGCTGTTCTTCCCGTGACTCTTTTCGTTCTCCTGTCTTTATTTCTTCTTACTTTATCTTTACATGTATAAGTGTTTTCTTTATTAAATTTGACCGTAAATGACTATAACCACATGTGTCTCTTCACTGTGATTATGGCCAGGTCTTCCTTGGAAACAGAATCTGTGTAGTCAGTGAGCCTGACCTGGTTGAATCAAAATAAAAAATACCAAGGTTGAGCTGCTTGTCAGTATTCATTAATAGTGGGTGGATATTGGATTCTATGCAGACACACATTTCTGCAGACTTTCAGGCATGGAGGATTGTGAGGACTATTGGCTGAACACAGGAGAATCAATAACGGAGGGGGGGGTTACAACTTAGACACTGGTAGGCATCATCATTACACAGCGAAGCCCTCTCACCTGCTGTTATCGACCTTCCTCTCAGGTTTACAGCAGCAACGAGCAACTCTTGGCTTGTCTGGTGATGTCATAGATTGCGGTGTATGTGTATGTGTGTCTGCTTTGTGGCAGCGAAGCAAACAGACCCCGTCTGGGTCATGCAGTTATGCACTGGGACACGAACGGCCTTATCTGTGGTATCCGTGTTTCAATAATCAGTTATGCTGGTGTAAAATACAGAACCGTGATAAGTTGAAGCGTCCGTGTCCAGTGCGAGCAGAGTCCCTGTTGTTTCTGTGTTCTGCTGATAAGCAGGCTCCGCTCTGGGTGGCTCCAAAAAAAATTCCTGAACATGGTTTACCTCATACTTAAAACCACAGTTCTCACGGAGAATGATTAGCTAGTGAGCTCTTTGAATGGACATATACATGATGTGAAAAGTTATGATTATGTCCGACCACAGAGAGACACTGATAAAGTGTTGTTTATTTTATTATTATGTAGTATATTGAATAAACAAATATATGGACCGTCATATCATATTTTTTTGAGTCCCAGTAAATGTTATATTTGTTTTTTGGTGTATTACCAGGCCTTAGACTGCACAAAAAACAATTCTGCAATTTTCTGTTTGTAAAAATACGTCAGTTTGTATCCTCTGTTCTCAAATAACTAAACATATTGAAAACATAGTTATTAAAAATAAAATTAAAATAAATATTTTTAGTTTTTTGCAGTTCTTGTTGATTTCTTAAGCAGTTTATGTTTTACAAATAAGATGTTTTTTGTACTTGATAATGTGCAATACTAAAGTAAATATCTTATTTTTAGCCATTTTTGGCCAATTGCTATGGAAGATAAAACAGAAAGCAAAGATACACTTTTTTTAACACACACACACACTGCTGTATCATTAAAGAAGAAGTGCCAAGTTGTGCAGTCATTACTTAGCTCCTGCTATAAGCCCTATTAAAGTTGTTTCATGGACACTGAATCAATTTCATTTAGCTGTAAACTGTGAGCAGGAATCCAGATCAATGCTGCTTCTCATATTACCCCGTTTTAACAGAGTTTCATATTGGCCATACGCAGGAACAAAAGTAAAAACAGTATGTAAAAGGAACCTCATCATCGTCTGTGCTTTGGCACTGATAAGGAGGTGATGGATATAGTCGGCTGGAGGTTGTGAAGATGAACTCTGATGAATAGAAATGATGAGGATCAGAGTGACGGGCAGCGGCCGTGATCATCCTGAGACTTCCTGTGCAGCCCACCACCCCCATCGACGCCTTCTTTTACATTACCATTATTAAAAAAAAAAAGAGAGAGGACTCCTGTTAATAAAGTCTATTAATCACGCCAGGGGAGTTGGTTCATTGGTTCACCCTCTCGTGAGGGTCTCTAATCAATCAAGTTCTGTGGTAATGTATTCATGGGAGATGTAAGAAAGGACTTGTTTGACAGTGTTCCAAGGAGGAAGAATTTATTAAGTTCCCTTCACCAGAAAGCCGGTCCTGAGGAGTCATGAACGTGTCCCCGTCCCCACCCCTCCCTCGTCCTTTCCGCCTGCTACTGGGAATAAAAGAGAGCCTTCATAATGTATGAAGTCAGTACAAATATTGGAAACCTCCAAAATATGTCCTCTCATTAACAGTGATGAGTGAAAGTCGCAGTATTGGCATTTGTCAGATATGCTCTGAGTGTGAAGGCACTGTTGTACAAGGCCTCCGCTGTGTCGGGTGATGTCGAGACATCACTCTCTTGCAATCCTCTCAAAAGCCGGAGAAAATGTGTCTTATTAGTTCACGCGTGGCGGCGAAATTCTGTGCTACATCGCTGACTAATGTACAAAGCTGAGAAAGCACAGGGGCCGATGGTTTACTGGGCCTCTGTCAGTGACGTGTGAGTGGAGAGGGGACATCAGGCCGGTGAAATCATGCAGCTGTTAGGGACAGCTTTGAGGGCAGGCCAGGCTTCTTTTATGAACCCACGCCACTGTTCATCTCCTTGGTAAATGCTTTATAAAGAAGGGAACACATTTTTTTAACAAAAACAAGGAAGCTTAGTTTTCCTCAGAGTTGTGTAGAAAAAAACATCTTCGTATGAAAAGTAATAATCTCATGATTTCATTCTATCTTATACACATTTCGAAAGTGAATATTCACAAATGTTCTTTATAACTATAATATGAATAGTTAAAGGGTGTTTTTTAGGAGGGTCTCTATAAAAAGACACGATCGCCTTTGGTTTGTCCTAAGAAAGAACTAAAAGAATTCGACTATGCTTGGCTTCAAAGCTGCATTTCCATAATTGCCCTGTAACTCGGGTCTGTCTGCAGGAGCTGAAGGAGGATTCAAAAAGCACAATCTTTCAGCTGGGTGAACAGCAAAAAATCCAACGCCTCTCCCTCTGGCCTGTCGGCCTGTGGCCCCCTTTCCCCACTTGTTGGCTTTTGGATCTAGTGACAGAATTCCCCTCTCTAACCTCCATCAACAAAAGGCATGAAATCTGTGCCCTCCCTTCCTCCCTCTTGCTTTGGCCCCAGAGAATGTCACTCCTCCAGGGTCTTTTGTCCTTTGCTCAGCCCAAAGAAACACAACGACTGCTCTCTCCGTGGCTATTCTTTAACATATTGCTGCTGCACTTTCACTTCCATTCTCAATAATGAATATGCCATAAAACATGCAGGAGACACCAAAGTTGCATATCTTTGGCACCGCGGTTTAGCCACCTTCTCCTTTTCCCGGCTCTAGAGTGTGACCACTGTAACAGGCTGCCGCTGAGTGCTGCGGCCTGGTGTAAGCCTGTGTATGAAGGCATGTGGTGTGTGTGGGACATGTGTTTCTGAGAGTGGATCTCTGCTCCTCCCGCGGTCAGACAACACACAGGCCCAGTGCTCGGAAAAGGGCAACCCCTCTCTTGGCCTGGGCAAGCACAGAGAGCGGGCGTGGTCAACAGTGGCTCATAAAGGGATTACTTCACCGCACAAAGACAGTGGGCTGCTTTTGAACCCGGCCAGGTCCACAAAGGGAGATGACATTTGTCTGTCTCACTGGCAGGAGGAGGTGTGGCGGAATGGTCCTGGCTTGGGATAGGAGGAGGAGGATGAGAGTGAGAAGGAGGAGGTAGCACCAGTGGAGTTGCCCCAGTGACAGAAGGGGTGCACAAGGTGAAAAAAGCAGGGGTGACCCTCTTTATTTGCAGCGGCCTCCTTTTTTACAGGGCACCCCTGGCCCCCCTTCACTGGGCTGCTCCAGTGTTTATTTACTCCATGGTTTCTTCCCATTCAAATATGCTCCTCTGATGGCTCCATTGGCCAGAGCCTTTCAGCCGCCTGGCACTGCTGTCCACCCTCTCCAGGATCAATGGACACTTTGAGAGATGGATTAAATTTCCTGTTAATGATTTAATCTTTCTCAGATGCAGTGCACTTTCTGACAGTGCATTACATTCTGCATTACTTCAGTGCAGAGTTTTTTGAAAATAAATAAATAAAATTAAAAAAAAAACAAGTTAATGTAATTATATCTAAAATAAAGCTCAAAAGAATGTTCATGTGTTACGGCATTCGGGGCAAATAACTGTGTACTAATTGAACAGTTCCAACAAAATGTGTTACTTTAAACTGTGGTAATTTAGAGAAAAATCTGCTTTTGCTTCTAAGTGGCATTTTTAAATCTACTTTCTAATTGTTTACAATATTTTTTTCCAGTTTATTAACTACGTTTTTTGCTTTTTATTTTACACATTTGAGAACTGCTTGAGAAATAATTAGTGGAGTTAATGTCAGAAATTTCTCAGAAGAACTAAAAACTTGAAAACATTAACATAAAATGTTTAATTCAAAAGAAATGTCTTTGTGAAATGAAATATATTAACATATATATGTATATTCACATTTTTACGTAGACCCTATATATCACATTACACTGAGTAATGTCATGAAATTGTATTGCTTATTTGTTGCTTGATTTTTTTATTTATTTATTTATTTTCATCAGTAGCCCATTACTACACCTGTGCACTATTGGACCTTTAAAAACACAGAAAAAAAAGGAGGCAGAATAAACAGGCTATTACATCAGTCAGCTGACTGCTGCTTCTTATGAATATGCATCTGGCTGGTTATGGGGCTCTGAAGGCAGATAATTGATTAGACAGGAAGGCAACATGGGGAGAGCAGCTCCAAGAGGCTGCGCAGTCCTTCCCTCGGCTGAGTTAAGGTTTGTTTAAAGCAGATCCTAAATCTAGGGAGAATAACGGCGGCAGCGAGCAGCGCTTTTCATCCGCCTCTGCTGCCCTGAGAGCCAGACATGAAAAACAATAGAGCTCGTTGACCGTCAGAGTGGAGGAATGTGTGACAGGCGATTTTTTTTTTTCAATTTAAAATGAATTTAGACCGATATGAAAATAAAATAAAAATGTTTGAATACATTATATATGAGTTACATGTCAACAGAAGTAACGTTTGCTTTTAACTGCAGACCTAAAAGTTAGAGGATCAGCGCGTGTGAAAATAAAATAAAAACAGTTGACAGTTTATTTTGGTAAGTAAAATAAAAAAAAAAGATTTTGCATAGCCAGACTTTCATGTCTTCCTTTTTTTTTAGTTTAGATAGAAATATCAGTGGGAAAAAATGTGTTTGATAAAGTTTTTCTGTAAAAGTTGAATTTTAAATTCAAAAGCAACTTCAAGATAATTTTCCAAACTAAAATGAAAAAAAAAAACTCATGCGATCAGGTGTTTTTTTCGAAAATGAAAGTATTCTGCGGATTTACTGATTTAAATAGTGACTAGAAAATGGAGTTGTTTTTTTTTTCGATTTTTTTGGCGAAAATAAAAAGTCCACATTTTTTAAAGCAACAACGAATTTAAATGCAAAACGCATCTACACGTAAAACCTTTACCCCTGCGTGGCAAATAAACGTCACAAAAACGTTTGTAAAATGAAAAAACAAAAACGCTCAAAACTGTTTGGGATAGTGAAAAACGTATGAAAATAAAATGTAACTATCGAAATTTATTTCGCACGTAGATAAAAAAAAATTGAATGTAACTTTAACACAGTAAAGAATCTCAATGTGTGCGTGTGCTGCTGAATATGGCCAACTGCATGTGACTGTAGAGGGAGCTCCAACACTAAGTTTACATAACTTCCTATGCAGAGGACTCTCTCTCTGTGTCTCTCTCTCAGTCTCTCTCTCGCTCACACACACACACACAGGCGAACGATCTCATCACCGGGAAACAAAATAAATGATGGTATCATTAGTTATACAGCGACAATATATTACAATTATACCAAAGAGCAGCAGTAGCTGAGGAAAATGTATGATACACGCGCGGAGCCACAGCCTTACAAATTGAGCATGATGGGAGCTGGGAGTCGCATTGCCCGGGTAAAATCCATCTTTTACAACTAGCTATGGTAGTCAAGAAAAATGATCCCAAATATCACAATACAGCATGGTCTTTAGGAGGAGAATAAATAAAAAAGAATTATTCATTTTTACTGCGGTCGCTACACCTCTGTAGGGATAATTCCACAACCCGAATATTAGAGTGTACTGCAATACTGGATAATTAACCCCACGTCCCTGCACCCAGTGTCATGATTTTCTCACACACACGCAAAAAAAAAGCACAACAAATTTAATCCCCAAAATAAAAATAAAAATTCCCAGAATTGTCTTCAAGTTGCAGCAGTTCATTTATTAGCCAAAATATAGACTTTCTTGTACAATTTTAGTTCACAAGTATGTACATATTCTTAACTTTATATACAAAACATTTGAACATCAAATCCTCACAGAAATTACAAAAAGAAAAAAAGAAAACCCACAGACTACAGGTTCATACATTATTACATTAGCAGTTTTACACAGGACATGCTTACAATGTAAGTATACAGAGATGCATTATTCTTATTTTACATTCCATATTCAAATAAAAATAACATTAAAATAAAGAAGAAAGATGGGAGAAGGTGTAAGAAGAGCCATCGCTGCTAAGTTGGTTTTTAGGCCTGAAATATACAGTTATGAACTGGTGGTGATTTATCAAAAAACATATAAAGGATGCAATTAAAATAATTAAAAAAACCTAAGAAATAAATCAAAGGGGTGATTATTTCTTTCAAACCAGCCTTTAGTGAATTTGCATTGAGCTCATTTACGTGGGTAAACCAGTGTAACGTATACAGGCCTTGGCAAAATAACGCAAACTCACACAGAGGAACTAAATATGAAAAAACAAAACAACAACTGTGACTAAATATAAACGGAGCCAGCAACGTCTTTTAAAATAAAAACATTTGTGGCACACAAAAAATAAAATTCACCTTTGCTATTAATAGCTTTAGTATTTTAAAAAAGAAAACAAAGTGGGTGGATATTTGTTTTGACAACTTCTCTCCTGCAGCCAAAGGCACTGTTAGACCTCTATGAAACTGTGGCAACGAGAATTAAAATGTGCTCAGTGAATAATGAGGGCTGATTCTGAAGTTCACTGAATTTACTGTTGCTTCAATGAGGCTGAGGGTTCTGTGTAAACTGTAAAACAGTGGGTGTTTATTAAAAAAAAATCACCCAAGACAAAAAAGAGGAAGGGGAAATAAGTGGACAGTAATGAAGAACAACGGTCTTTCAAATTTATATATATATATATATATATATATATATTTAAATGCTTTCTGGTTTTAAAAAAGCAACACATTCACACTCTCACTTGCGCGCGCACACACACACGTGTAAATATAGGGTGAAAATAAATCCATAAGGAGAACCAAAAAAAAGAAAAGAAAAGAAAAGAAATAAGATCTTAAAAAATAGAAATTAATTGGAGGTCAAAGGGACTAGTGTCTCTGTTTTGGAGTGAGTTTTTTTTTTCTTTTTTTCTATACACACACACCTCTCAGTGTCGGCCACATGTACCTGTTACTGCAGTCTCTGAACTATGACTCTTGTCCTCCGCCTGCCTGCTGCTGCTGTACAGGGCCAGGCCGGTGGCTGTGGCCTGGTTTGCCAGTCCAAGATAATGGTTCGAATTCAGTAAAGCCAGCTGGTGCGCTGAGAAGGCCCGGTTCGTCCAGTTCTGGATTTTCCCAACGGGACAAGAAGAGATGAGTCTGTGAGGGGCAAGGATGGTCTGGGCAGCCGGCCCTGCCGAGTTGCTGCCGTTCATCTGTGGCGATTTGCGCGGATTGTCAGGGGCCGTGGCTGTCTCTGCCAAAGACCAGATCTTTGGCTTCTGGGCCGGGGCAGGGTTGTTTTCTGAGGGAGGCGAGCTAACAGCGGAGCCCGTGTTCAGTTTGAGCTGCTCCCCGTTGGGTTGGGGCACTTTCATGTCCAAAGCAGAGTGGTGGTGGTGATGGTGGTTATGGTGACTGTGGAAGTGCTCTCCTCCTCTCTCCAACTCCTTGCCCTCCTTCCCCTGTACAGACTTCAGAAACCTCTGCTCCGGCCCTTGTAAATCCTCATAGCCGTCAGAAATCTCAGAGTCACTCCTGCCGTCGAGTTTAATGTCTGAATGCAGGTCGTCCTGGTCGTCCAGGTCGTCCTTGCTCTCAATATTCTCCGTGTCGATGTTCTCCAAGTCGATCTCCTCCTCGTCCTCCCTCTTGTCCCCCTCCTCACCCTCGTGATCGCTGCCGTAAACATTCCCCTCTTCGTCGGTGCGGTTCCTGGGGGCCCAGGTCATCTTGTTCTCCTTCTTTAACCTCCTCCTGGCGTTGGCGAACCAGGTGGAGACCTGGGTGAGGGTCATTTTGGTGATGATGGCCAGCATGATTTTCTCGCCCTTAGTTGGATAAGGGTTTTTGCGGTGCTCGCTGAGCCAGGCCTTCAGGGTGCTGGTGCTCTCCCTGGTGGCGTTTTTGGGTCTGGACGGGTCACCGAAGTGATACTGACCATATGGGTAGAAAGCGGGGTGATGATGGGAAAACCCTGGGTGCTGGACACCGGGACTGTCCTTCAGTTCATACTGAGCACCCTGCAGAGACAAGGAATCACAGAGGACAGGAAAACATTAGAATTATAATATAAACACCACAAAGTAGTTTTCGTTTGAAATTAAACACAAAAAACAGGATTCACCTGAGCTGACTGACACAGATCAGGACTTAACCGAAGTGTAAACAAATAAAAAAAACTTAAATTATTTGAAGATATTCCTACAATTTAAATTCTTAATTATGTTTTTTTTTT
>NC_024311.1:10524235-10532371 GCF_000523025.1 Cynoglossus semilaevis | reverse complement strand
CACGGCCTGTGTCCCCTTGGTTCGACAGTTTATGATCTAAAGCACAAATAAAGAACGGAATTACTGCCAAATAATCCCTGGAACACATGTTTGAGGTAATGTAAGGCAAGTGGACACCATGGAAAAATAGAGTGAGAGCTATGAAAAAAAAAAAAAGGAAAATCAGGCCACTTAAAATGGTTTCCTTTAAAACAATGTGTTAAAAATTAAAAAAAATTGTTTTATATAAAATATAAACAATTATAAATGTAAACAATGGTGTGTGTGTGTACGTTTTCAACACTAATTACACGGTTAATATAACAGTATTTTAAGGCAGTACAGTGCAGTACACCAGCTGTATTCTTATTATGCACTTGAAGATAAATTGACTGCTGTACAATGTGCGTCACCAGCAATTTCTGCTCCCGAGAAGTCAAACGAGGGGAGTTCAAGGTGATTATTATTTAAAGCAATTGTCCCATTATAAATAATACACCACCATTAAGCAGCAATCAATTTTGCACCCAGAGTGGAAACGACTGCGATGAAAAATTGATGTTTTTTTTTCATTTTTTTCCTCTCACTCACTCACTCACCCAGACATACACACACACACACACCGCGAGCGCGCGCGCATACACACACACACACACAGACTGTTTCTGCCTGCACCACCGACCTGCTTCTGTGTCTGTGGACTCCCCCTTGTCTATGGGTTTGTTCGGCTCGTCATCGTCGTTTTTCTCCAAGTCAATATTCTCGTCCTCCTCCTCGTCCTCGCTGCGGTTCCGGGGGGTCCAGGTCATCTTGTTCTCCTTCTTTAACCTCCTCCTGGCGTTGGCGAACCAGGTGGAGACCTGGGTGAGGGTCATTTTGGTGATGATGGCCAGCATGATTTTCTCGCCCTTAGTTGGATAAGGGTTTTTGCGGTGCTCGCTGAGCCAGGCCTTCAGGGTGCTGGTGCTCTCCCTGGTGGCGTTTTTGGGTCTGGACGGGTCACCGAAGTGATACTGACCATATGGGTAGAAAGCGGGGTGATGATGGGAAAACCCTGGGTGCTGGACACCGGGACTGTCCTTCAGTTCATACTGAGCACCCTGCAGAGACAAGGAATCACAGAGGACAGGAAAACATTAGAATTATAATATAAACACCACAAAGTAGTTTTCGTTTGAAATTAAACACAAAAAACAGGATTCACCTGAGCTGACTGACACAGATCAGGACTTAACCGAAGTGTAAACAAATAAAAAAAACTTAAATTATTTGAAGATATTCCTACAATTTAAATTCTTAATTATGTTTTTTTTTTAGTCTAAATATCAGTCTTATAAATTCTCCTCTCGAATGAAACACTTTAGAGAAGACTGGTTAACTTTCAGCTCTCCATCTTTACCTGTAAACACCGCACCGTCTTCATTTCCGTCACCAGTTTCATGAAAGTACCTTCTAACAGTAAAGTCCAGCACATTCTGTGTTAATGTGTTACTTTTTAACCACATTCAACTCAACTTTTTCAACTAACTCCAGAAAAAGACGATTGCGCACGGACAAGTTCTTACTTTAACAGCGCGAGTCGAAGTCTCCGACAGGGCCGGACACTTGACGAGTTTATTTATTATTTTTAAAGTTGAGTTCAACTTTTTTTTTAAGTGAGAGACAGAGAAGAGGCATAAGAAAACTCACCAGTTGGTTAAAAATTGATATATCGTTGGAGTAGGGCAGAAACGCTCCATAGCCCTGCGCTGCGGCGGCGAAAGGAGATCCGTACATGGAGGAGAGGACGTTGGAGAGTGCGCCGGACGGGCTGAGCTCTGTCGCGGCCCGGGCATTGTTGGCGATCCCCTGGCGCTCCGGCGGGTATATCGGTCGGATGTACTGATATCCCAGCTGAGGGAAAGACATGGTGGCAGGGCGAGAGGGGAGAGGGAAAAGGCGCTCGGCTCTGCTGCAATCTCACAAAGCAAGGGAATAGCCTCGATATCCACTGTTACAGTGAGAGCATGTGAGCAACAAAAGGTGCCAGAGAGGGAAGTCTATATTTCCTCCACAAGAGCCAGTGTGGACGATCCGCCTGCGCCCCGCTTCTTCCCTCTGCACTTCTTCTCTCCACCCTCACTTCCCTATTGATCTGGATGGACTAAGGTCAGGTCCTTACAGATTGCCTTAGATTATTGGGACTCCCTTGCTCAGATTGACATTTCTAGTCGTTTAGAAGCCCCTCCTATTTCTCAAATCTCACCCTCTCCCTCTCTCTCTCTCCCTCTCTCTCTTTCTCACACACATACACACACGCACATCAACTTCCCTCTCTCTCCCTCCCTCTCTCTCTCTCTTTCTCTGCCCTCCTCTGTGGAGTGAGTGCGCCGACGTCGCTTGACTTTTATTTGAATGGAGTTTCAAATCTTACTTAGTGACTGGATTTGATCTCTTTTTAGGTCTTTTATGCAGCTATATTTCTGGGTTAATTCACAACTACGCAAATTTTGGCTCCTGTCTTCAACAGTGACTTTATGACCGATAAACGTTTGTTTTTAATTAACTAAGAAATTTCTTCGACAGAATGAAAGTGGCTTGTTGGAAAAAACAAAACTGGAATCGGGTCTTTAAGAGATGAGCTGAGAAAAATATCTGAATGAACAGGTTACATTAACAAAGTTTAGAACCCGAAAAAAATAAAAAAAATAAATATTTATATATTCTCTGTTAGTGAAAAATGCCAACATCTATCTTCTGTAAATTAAGCATTTGAGCGATTCTTTAATTGATTAAAATCTATTTATATCGTTTGCATTAACTTAAGAAATTGAACTGAAAATTATATATATCTTTTTTAATTACAAAGGGATGAATATTCTATTCCTGTTGGAATAATGAGCCCGGATCGCACGTTCAAGGCAGCTTTAGAATTCCTCCGTGTGGCTGAAAGCTGAGCTTCCTCACACCGGCTCTGAGGTGTCGTGGGCTCCTGTGGCCGTGGAATCTCTGCCACTTCATTCTTTAATTTGAGACATCAAAAGAGGTGGCGTGGAGGCACTTCCCTTCAAAGGCTGAGCTGATGATCGGCGCATTACATTGTTTCTAAGGAGTGAGTGTAAAGTGGCGATGATGATAAGTAATAAACATTTTAGTGGATTGGGCTGAGAGGATGTTTATTGCGTGGGGCAGAATAAACATCAACGTATTTATTATTATCATTATTATCATTATTATTTTGTGGGTTAATGTAGATAAATGGTTAAAATAATTTGCTGATATTTCCTTAAGTTTTTTTTTCAACTAAAGGATGATCCGGGATCAGACCTCACCTCAGAAAAAAATCGTTTTTATAATTTTTTTTGCAACCTGATCTGTCATGTAAATAATGCGGATTAAAGGCCAAACAGGAGAGTCCAAATTGAAATTCCTCGAATCAATATACAACAGTGTGCGAGGGACAACTTTAATCGCATTTCAACGCGGCTCCGCAGCAGCATCTGCTTTGTTAATCGTTTGCAAAACAACTGCGGGGATTGAGTTATTATTATTTCATGCACTTTATATGAATGCGTTATTATAAGTCCGACTGTATTCTTGACAGCGAGATGAAATCTCATCAATCTCAGTTTAGTTTTGATAATGTGATCTGCTTCTGTCTCCCTCTCTCTCCCTCTCTCTCTCCTTGTATAAACCCTTAATCTCCCTTTTGGAGCAGATAGTTATCATTGTCTGGGAGGGATAATAGCAACTGTAATTTCTTAGGAATAAGGAGACGCCTTGTTTCTGCACCACTCTGTCCTGAGTCTGTGTGTGTTCTCTGCCGACATCCTCCCCAACCCGGATTATGAGGTTATTAATTACAGCAGCTTGCTGGTGCCATCCGACCGGAATGGTAATCACTACATAGCAGTCAATAGTGCGCACACACTTTGCGCACGCGCTCTCTCACACACACGTTTGTGGCTGTATGAGTGTGTGTGTTGGGGGGCCAAGATAGTGAAGTGAGAGAAGTAAAGATAGTGAATGTGGAGTGGAGAGAGAGAGAGAGAGAGAGAGGAAGAGCGAAAGAGAGAGAGAGAGAGAGGTTGTATGGACATAAACGTTACAAGTAGAGAGTTTATTTCCGAGAGTCTGCCTCTGTCCACGCTCTCAGCTGTGCTCTGGGTCCTGATGGACACGTGTCTCGTCCCTGGGCCCACGGCTCCTCGCGTCTGCGTCCACTCCACCTACGCAAACAGAAGGACCGGGCCGTGTCTGATTTACTGCCTCAAACCAAACGAACCAACTGCACACATGGAGCCGAGAAACTAGCGTGGCCATAAAAGCATTAAGGGACCCCCACCTCTTAAACCCCCCCCTCCACACACACAGAGAGAGAGTGCCATTGGTAAACACTAAACACAGTCCTTGCTGACTTCCGTAAGCACACACAAACACACAACAACATTTATGCACCATCCACAGAGTATACGAACATGCAATTATTATTATCATTACTATTATTATTATTATTATCTGCATAAAAACATTCGAGATATTTCTTTTACAAAGTATAAGCTTCACACTGATCCTGTTAACACATATCGGTTTTTCGGGGAAGCCCACCACTGATCAACAATTTTGAGCAGAAAACCTGTGATCTGGATTAAAATAACGACACAAGCATTAGATAATGAGAAAGAGAAAAATGGCGGGAACTCCAGATTTCTTTTGGAAGCCTATACGCTTTTTCCTGGAAGGTTCTCTTCCTTAGCTTTTTTTTAGACTCGCCACACTTCCACATTTTCACTTTCATGAGCAGAAATTGCTGCTGTAATTATGATATACGGTACAGCACAGCAGAGTGACTTACAGCTTTTTCAATATAATCAAGAAACGCTAGTGGTCAGCTGAAGTCAGATATATAACCCACTATATATTTGATATATCTTTAAAATTAAATAAATTAAATAGAATTACATTACAGACAACAGTACCTCACTGGAAAAAATGTTATTTTTAACATGTTAAAAATACACCTGCTTCCTAATAATAATAATAATAATAATAATAATAATAATGATAATAATAATAATACATGTTTCCTTCAATGGAACGGGCAAACATCAAATAACAAACTGTGCACAGTCAATCACTAAATATGCCTTTTCAAAGTCATGTCCCATTAGGGTGAAATAAAAAGCCAATAAATCAAACAGTGTTTTAAGAACATTGAAGCTTAATCCAATAAATGAATTAGTTTCCAAAATTAATTGTTCCTAGTAGCAAAAGCAAGACTACTTTGAAAATACATTTAAAGTTTTTTTTAACTCTTCTAGTAATTTCAATAGTGTGATTTTAATTACATTACACCAACCAATCATGCATATTAAACAGATAGCCCAACAATGATTTGCATTAGCAGCAAAGCAAAGCATTTTGGAGCCGTTCTTCCTGCCCATTCGGTTCGGAAGCAAATTAATAGTCAATGGACTGCAACTTATTAAACTGGATTATGACAGTAGATCAAAGTGTGAACTAATGCATTACCTTGCACATGCTTCCCATTACTTGTTAACTTCAGGGTGTTGCCTGTTTAATTTAAACAACCAGTCTTTCTGGATGAGCTTGTGGATTGTGGATTGTGGGAGATGCACTAAACAGTCAGGCTCAGAACAATAGATGCAAACAGACACTCAGTAACTTACATTTCATTCATTAACCTTCTGTATATTTTATAAGACTTTATAAGACCATATGTTCATTGGGGTCATAATATGAACTGAAAGTTATTCAACAAACTGTCAAAAAAGTCTTTATTTCTGAAAACAACAGACATTTTTTCTATATTCCTCGTGGTTTTTCCATAATAGAATTCCTTGTTTGGAGAATTCCAGGATACATTTTATTTACCTGCTTCTTTACCTTGTCTAGTGGTTCAGACCGTGTTCCTTTCCTTTCTTTTCCTTTATCTATAGCACTATAGCCCTGAGGAATGCCCCTCTGACAATGGTGCAGGAGACTGTGAGCTCAAAACCCTTGGACAGCAATGAAATGTATTTGTTATTCGAGTAATTTCTCAGCCTGGGATGAAAAAAAAGTGGATCTATCTAAACAAAGGAATAAGAACACACCCAATTGCAAACTTCTGTTCTTTTTTGCTGTTGATGATGTTTGCTCTGATTACAAAATTTACCAAAGCCTCTCAGATCACCTTTTTTAACATAGTCAATTCAAACACAAAAATTGAAAATTGTCCTCAAACTTTGTGGCTAACCCTTGAATAGTATTGTGTAGATATCCTTTCAAGGGCTTTGCACTGAGTACATTTATTTTTAAACTCAAGGACTTTTGTCCCTTTAAGACCAGATTTTGGGACAAGAGAAAAAAAAAGTAAAGGTCCTTGTGTTAACGTGATAATCTCATTGTTGTGCGATTAATGCTTTCAAGTAAACACATTTTTTACCTGCAGCTGACTATTAGTCACACAGTGTCTAGAGATGTGCTTTAGCTAAGTGTGTATGCCATTCTAAGCCTCTTCAAATTATTTAGTATCTATAGTATATGGCTCGCAACAGTAATTGATCCATAAAACCATATAAATAAGCCAGGATTGTTAGACTCCACCTCAGTAAATAAACATGGATTAAACAAGTATATAACAACCCACAGCTCGGACTGTAGATATTTCCTATGCCTTCATCCGTTAGTCAATTTTGCATCCATTGTGAATTTATTTCTTTGTTTGTTTCTGGATTGTTTCCACTCTGCCCACTCACCCTTGCTCCATCTGCTGCAGTTACTCCTGTATCAGTAACACAAATCATTGATTTTATGGTAAAGTCACTTTGTAAAGGGAATGAGTAACTCTGGGCCCCACTATCACTGTATTACACGGGTATGGCCCACGAAACAAGATGAACATTGATTCAGCATTACGGATGATCGATAATGAAATAAGTAACTTCAGGGCCAAATTAAAATGCAAGCTGGCCTGATGCTGACAGGCTCTGAGAGGTGACAGCAGGAGAGGAGGAGGAAAAAAGGAGAGCAAGGGGGGAGGAGGAGAAGAGAGGTGTGGAGGAAGATAACAAGCTAAAAGTTTCTCTGATGAGGTCATGATGAATAGTGAAAGTAAATAAGTTATGACTAATTATGAATATATTTTATCAAAATATTTATTATTTTATTTTTACAATTTTATAAATCATAACAACAGCTAGCGAACATGTCTTTAAAAAGTCAATGAATTACTAACAATTAAAATATATACATAATATACAAATATATTATCTATTTTTTTTTTTTTAATTTTAATAACCGTCTTATTCAACCAGGCAAAAATAAACAAAGAAAATCAGCTTCATATTATATCTATTAAATAAATAAATACTCTCTCTCTCTCTCTCTCGCTCTCTCTCTCTCTTTCATTTACATACACACACATAATGGTAATAATATATATTATATGAAGTTAAAAATACAACAAAATAAGCTAAAATTAATTTAACAACAACAGCAATACTACTACTACTACTACTACTACTACTACTACTACTAATCATTATTATTATCATCATCAAATAACAGCCAATGTCCCCTAACATTGTCAGGTCACAAACATACAACACATCAAAAACCTTACCTTATTCTTATTCCACATTTGTTGTCACAGTGGAAACATCATCATAAAAACTCTGAACATATAAAGACTGTTGCTGTCTTCACAACAAGATTCTTGTTGTCTATGCAGATGACACAATGTCCTGTGTGCGTGTGTGTTTGTGTGTGTGTGTGTGTCTGGACTCAGCAGTAGCCAGAGGAGCTCTTCCATACCACACAGATAAATATCAGTTTCCCACCACATGTGTTCTACTGGGCCAGACGGATCCACAGTCTTTCCAGCTGTTGCTGCTGCTGGTTAAAAGCTGTAGAAAAAGCAGCTGCACCAACAACAGTGAGTTGGTCTCATAAATGGTGCAGCAGTCTGAGCTTTGTAGAGGGTGCAGGGTCACTAGGTGGCATTCTGGCACAATTACTTTATTGACACACAGTTACTGCAGGTAAAATAATTTGATGAAAATATTTGAAAAATAAAAATCAAAATTTTTACTTTTCTGCGTGTTTCTCACCAGATTAGGGCATTTTGAGGTTTTTTGGGATATACATTTTTTAAACACAAAATATTCAATTGGC
>NC_024311.1:10522714-10524135 GCF_000523025.1 Cynoglossus semilaevis | reverse complement strand
AGAATTGTCACCTTTATTCATTTAGAATAAATTTTACAAAGCCATTTAGTTGTTCTTTGTTTTTATTTTTTGTAGTACTTTTATATTTTCTAAACTCAACTGTTGTGACTATTCAAAATACACTTTGTAATGATGCTTCTATCTCTCTTTGTACTTACAAATATGTACATTTAAGTCTGACACTCAGTGTTTCGTCCCACTGACTACCACAGGGTATAATGATCCTTTTTTTTTTTTACTGTTTATTTCTATATTTTCACATTCTCCTCCCTCAGTGTACTTCTGGAGTATTGCCAGTGAGCTTACGTGTCTGTGGCTGAATCTCCTGGTCAGACTGGAGTCCCGTGTCCGGGCTCACTGCCTTCTGGGATTGGTCCTCCTGGCACTGGTTGGTAGGCCATCGGCATGTGCATCTTGACTGGGCTCAGCTGGAAGAGGACCCTGTTGGGCGCCCTGTGTTTGCAGCGGATTGAGGGCATGGTGGCACTGCAAAGGCAAGGTCCTGCCAGCTGCTGCACCCAGTGTCCTTCCCGTCCCATGGCCTTCCTGAAGGAAGGTGGTCACAGAGATAGGCCGTGGTCCACAAGAGTAGTCCCGAGCGGACAGCGCCTCCAGGGACTGGCTGGGCTGCATGCTGCTAATGTCCAGGGCAGAGATTTCAATAGATTGTCCAGGCAGTTGTTTATGGGCCAGGTCCTCGTTCAGGAGGCTGTTCAGACACTGTTGGACCTGTTCCAGGTTCTGCACATGAAGGAAGTCCCGGAGCATGTGAAATGGACAGAAAAAAACAATCAAATGTGAATTTGAAGGGGAGTAGAAATGTGATTAAAACAATGAATGTGCAGTAATAAAATAAAATGAACAGGAAATAGAAGGAGAATGAACAGAAAGATAAAAGAAAAACAGGTTACATGGTCATTTCTTCTTCATCATCAGTTCATTTCAGACATCAAAGGCTCTGATTTCAGTACTAGTTTTTACACAATCATATTCAACTCTGTTTAAACTGATCTGAAGTCTGCTTCATTCGCAGAGCCCAGTGTGCTTTAGTAAAACTGTATTTTTTAAAGTATTTCTACTCAGTGTCAATCAAACAGCTGACATCATCACAGTCTTAGAAACATGTTATACTGTTACATCAACTGTGTTTAAATCAACTGGAATAAAGAGGTTCACTGTCTGAGGTGTTTGTTCATTTTCTCCATTAACAAAAACACTGACCACCGTTCTGCAACCATTCTTTCAATTGGTTGTGGTGCAGTGGAAGGATCCCTGCCTGCCATGCAGGAGGTTCACACTTTCATTTTAGTCAGATTCCAATCCAAGGTTTAGAGTTCTGTTCTACTGCTTCTCCTCCAGCCACCACCATTTAAATGTGCTCTTTGTACACACTTCTCAGGAACTTATTGGTATAGTATTTT
>NC_024311.1:10513577-10522614 GCF_000523025.1 Cynoglossus semilaevis | reverse complement strand
GGGTGGCGACTTCTTATTTTCGGTACACTGCATATTGGCGCCTTTACTGTATCTAAACAACTGCGCTAAGTATTTTAAGACAAATGAGTGCATTTTTAGTCATTTTTGAGAACCTTTTTTTTCCGCAGATTTGTTCAGGAACTTACTGGTATAGTATTTTACTGTGATCAAAAGTTGACGTACCAAAAAAGTATAATCTTTCTGAATTTTAACAACAGAAATGGACATAGCTAAGTATTTTAAGACAAATGAGTGCATTTTTAGTCATTTTTGAGAACCTTTTTTTTCCGCAGATTTGTTCAGGAACTTATTGATATAGTATTTTACCGTAATCAAAAGTTGACGTACCAAAAAAGTATAATCTTTCTGAATTTTAACAACAGAAATGGACATAGCTAAGTATTTTAAGACAAATGAGTGCATTTTTAGTCATTTTTGAGAACCTTTTTTTTCCGCAGATTTGTTCAGGAACTTAATGGTATAGCATTTTACTGTGATCAAAAGTTGACTTACCAAAAAAGTATAATCTTTCTGAATTTTAACAACAGAAATGGACATAGCTAAGTATTTTAAGACAAATGAGTGCATTTTTAGTCATTTTTGAGAACCTTTTTTTTCCGCAGATTTGTTCAGGAACTTACTGGTATAGTATTTTACTGTGATCAAAAGTTGACGTACCAAAAAAGTATATTTTTTCTGAATTTTAACAACAGAAATGGACATAGCTAAGTATTTTAAGACAAATGAGTGCATTTTTAGTCATTTTTGAAAAACTTTTTTTTCCGGAGATTTGTTCAGGAACTTAATGGTATAGTATTTTACTGTGATCAAAAGTTGACATACCAAAAAAGTATAATCTTTCTGAATTTTAACAACAGAAATGGACATAGCTAAGTATTTTAAGACAAATGAGTGCATTTTTAGTCATTTTCGAGAAACTTTTTTTTCCGGAGATTTGTTCAGCAACTTAATGGTATAGTATTTCACTGTGATCAAAAGTTGACTTACCAAAAAAGTATATTTTTTCTGAATTTTAACAACAGAAATGGACATAGCTAAGTATTTTAAGACAAATGAGTGCATTTTTAGTCATTTTTGAAAAACTTTTTTTTCCGGAGATTTGTTCAGGAACTTATTGGTATAGTATTTTACCGTAATCAAAAGTTGACGTACCAAAAAAGTATAATCTTTCTGAATTTTAACAACAGAAATGGACATAGCTAAGTATTTTAAGACAAATGAGTGCATTTTTAGTCATTTTTGAGAAACTTTTTTTTCCGGAGATTTGTTCAGCAACTTAATGGTATAGTATTTTACTGTGATCAAAAGTTGACTTACCAAAAAAGTATAATCTTTCTGAATTTTAACAACAGAAATGGACATAGCTAAGTATTTTAAGACAAATGAGTGCATTTTTAGTCATTTTCGAGAAACTTTTTTTTCCGGAGATTTGTTCAGCAACTTAATGGTATAGCATTTTACTGTGATCAAAAGTTGACATACCAAAAAAGTATAATTTTTCTGAATTTTAACAACAGAAATGGACATAGCTAAGTATTTTAAGACAAATGAGTGCATTTTTAGTCATTTTTGAGAAAAACAATGTCCAGAGATTTGTTCAGGAACTTAATGGTATAGTATTTCACTGTGATCAAAAGTTGACGTACCAAAAAAGTATAATCTTTCTGAATTTTAACAACAGAAATGGACATAGCTAAGTATTTTAAGACAAATGAGTGCATTTTTAGTCATTTTTGAGAACCTTTTTTTTCCGCAGATTTGTTCAGGAACTTATTGGTATAGTATTTTACCGTAATCAAAAGTTGACGTACGAAAAACGTATATTTTCTCGGAATTTTAACCACAAATATTGACATAGCTAAGTTTTTTAAGGGTTACCACCTCTAAATCGACAAAATAAGGGGACCAGTAGCAGGTTTGATTGGGTAGAAAGTAGAAATAACTCACCACCACCAAACAGATTTTCCATCACTTCCAGCAAGTGGCAGGACAACAGCCTTTCTCAGCACTATGAATAGGACGTTTCTGAAACACATTGGTAGAAAAGAAGCAACCAAATGGTAAAACCTAGACTGTAACAAGATTCAGTAGCCATGAACATATATTCTACATCGTTGTGGAACTTTATACAGCTGTGGGCTCTTGACCTGAATCTCACTGGAGATTTGAGATTTTCTGCAGTCGGTTAACCGATATGAATGTTCATACTGCACTATATGGTAAACACTGGTAACTTATACTGCAGTAATTTGAGCCAACTCAGCTTCATTTGGTTTTCTGTTGTGTTCTTCTGTTTGTGACTCACGTGCACCGTGTTGTCTCCCATCAGATTCACGACGACGTCCGACAGAAAAGCCGTTTCCACACCAATTGCAGAATGCTGGTTCATAATCCTCACCCACCGGTCTCAGTCAAAGGGTGGCGACTTCTTATTTTCGGTACATTGGCGCCTTTACTGTATCTAAACAACTGCGAATTTCAGACGCTAAAGTGCGTGCGATGGTTGTGAGCGAGCGGTTTGGTTGAAACACCATTCAGCCTGTCAGCTACCGCCGTATCTCGGAAGTATCCAATCATTGCTACGGACCACACGGATAGACTGCCCACAGACGACCAGGTACAGAAAATAGTTTATTTTCAATGAAGTTATGTCCAACGAAAAAAATGTCGAACGGGGGAAAATGCTCAATTTCCGTGACGCCGGACAAAGGCTAAAATTGCTGTGGCGTACAACGTAGAGCGTTTTGTTTTAGAAAAACACGCATTACAAACATATTTGGAGTCTAAGTAATTATTTATTTCTGGTTAAAATGGCTGTGAAAGATCAAAGAGCAGAAAAATGTAAACAAGCGTTAAACATAAGGCAACCATGAAATCATACTGAATATGGTTGAAACAAAAATCCAATAAAATACTTACACCTAATAAACATTATTTTCTTGGACATGTTTAACTTTCTGTGTATATTTTACGAATCGATACTACCAATAAAAAGTTAAAATGTAGTTGTTATCTTTCACCACAAGGTGGAGTCTTGAACTTAAATTTGAAAAGATCAACTTTGGACAGACAGAACAACACAGTGACGCGGCGGTCTGTGAAAGTCTGTGTTAATGTAAGGAGATCCATTGAGTGCTGGTACCGCTGGTACCTTCCTACGTCTACTTCAAGAATCATTTGTTTGACTAAAAAAATAATAATAATAATAATAAAAAAACAATGAAAAGGTAAGAGAACTATTCTCTGCCCAACACTGACAGAGTTATTTTATGTACTCTTACCAGCAACCATTTCTTAGTGTTTGAACTTTTTTGACAGCCAGCCATTACAACTTTAAGGTGAGATATTACTCTTTTTTTATTGTAAATATACAATTATTTTATTGTATATTATTTATTACATATAGGGCCACAGTGAGAATTTTTTTTAAAAAATTATCAGAAGTTTGTTTACAGGAAGTCGTTATGTTACAAGAAAGAAAATCTGTAAATTAATGTAAAAAGTCTGAACGTTTCAGGAAAGAAAAAAACCTGTGGTGTTGCAGGAAAAAGTCGTAAAGCTGAAAGAGAAAATTGTGTGTTTCCTTTCTATAATATATTCTATTTTCTAATGATTTTAATTACAGGAAGTGGATGTGATACTAAGCTTGTCTAGATTACCAACTTTGTTCCTCACTCAGTCGTAACATTTTTTTTCCAGCTAGCCTGTTGTTTTTACGACAGAAGTTAAAGGTGCAGCTAAATAGCCACACCATTGCTAACGTTTGTATTGATCTCTAGAGTTTACTTTCAAGCTGTTTCTTACCAAAGCTGCTCTAACTGTAAGTGAAAGAGGACACGCTAGCTGGCTAGTCTAGCTAGGTTAGAAAATAGCTTCCATAATTCTAAGTTTATCTGTTTTCACATTTCCACTATATTGTGATAAAAGTGAAGACCCAGCTAGCCTTAGTTTCTTTGTCCAGTTACTGCGTTTCTATGTTTGTAAGAATCTTAAACTCTGGCGTTCATCTGTCCATTTTTAGATGTTGGGAAATGTTGAGAATGATAAAAGTCTTCCCTGCCGACCCTGGAGGATCCTCCCCCGTGTTAACTCCCCCACTGAAGGTCAGAGGCCATAGCTCCACTCTTGTAAAATTCATTTGATGTTTTACAGCTGTATGAAATTCCTCTGATCGACTTTGGTGAAAGTTTGATCTCTGTCAGATTTCTTCCTCAGAGTTAAAGGGGCCCTTCAACAGTTTTACACTGTTTGAATGTAGGTCTGACCAGCAGGGGGCTTTATGTAACAAAAATATGATTTGATTATTAATCACCCAATGTTGTGATAATATCATAAAAGTATAGTAATAATGGAATTCAAAGGCCATAAATAAAACCTTAGCAGTAAAAACATCTACTGGTTTTCTCACGTCAGATTTAGTTTAGTTTCAGTTATTTAAAGATTCAGTTTCAGCAGCAGAGACGGAAAGGAAGAAGGTCAGACTTCAATGAATGACCAGTTATTGGATCAGTATTGGCCAATTAAAAGATCATTCTTAGTTATTAGTGAAAAAACAAGCCATAGTTTTAGCCACTTCATAAAAATCTAAAGATGTAAAAACCCTGGCAGTAGATGATGAAGCAGTTGATCCAGTTCAACAGTTTTCTACAAACTATATCCTAAGTCAAGGTGTAAGTGTTCCTTAGCTAAGGCCTCTGATTGGTCGATGAACCTTGTTCCTCCTGGCAGCCTTGCCGCAATTTTTCTCCTGAAAGGCAGAAGTGAGATCACCAGCTGAGACTGTCCTTTCAGTCTGAGACAGCTGGGTCCACCTGGTGGACAGCAGTCATGTGACGTCCCTAAAAAGTGGCATCCGTGAAGTCCCGTCTGGAAAATCCTTTCTGAAAAACAGAGACAAACAAATGCAATTAGATAAAAATAAAAATCATGAAAATATTGTTTAAAAAAAGAAGTCCAACATTGTTGTTAAATTTATTTAACTTTAGTTGTTTGTTAGTTGTTTATCTTTTGAATTATTTTTAATATGTGTATTTATATATGTGTCCAGAAGAGGGTGGTCTTGTTCTTTGCTCCGAGGAGGTGGGACTGAGGAATGTTTTTGTACAGTCACTCATTACAGTTTGAAGCAGCGTCTAGTTGTGAATAAAAAGTACTGTAAGGCTCTGACTTCTAAAGAAAGAGGAATTTGACACACACATATACACACACACCTGTGTCACGGCTGGAGGTCATAGTTCATCCTCACCCACATTCTTTCCTTCCCGACAGTCCACAGGATTCGCCCCCACAACCTCTAAAGGCTCACTCAGGTTTTTACTCTCTGTTGTTGTTCTTCTTCCACCACTGACCGTTCCTGGCTGCGTTTCTCTTTTCTTTTTTTCTCTTTTGTCAGAGTTGGTGTTAATGAGAGCTCACACTGTGAAGCTGATTCTGTTCTGTTTTGTCAAAGTCCAGCAGGAAGTAGCAGCTGCCGCCAAGACCAGCGAACCCAGGCCTGATTTATTCAGTCCAGGAGGAACAAGGCAGACCAACCCAAAACACACCTTAGTCACAGTCTGGACCGAGCCCAGACCCTGACCCTGACCCTGACCCTGACCTTGACCCAAAACCAGCAAAAACAACTGAGATTCAACCAAAACTATAATCAAATGTAATTCATGTATGAAGACGATTGTGTCTCAGTGTCAGAGGTGATTAAAGATCTGTTATAATAATCTGATTCTATCTATCTATCACACACCCCGCCCTCTACTAGTCTTTAGTGAAAAACCAAGCCAAAAAAACAACAGCTAAAATGAACCTGAACATTTTAGTCAGCAAATAATCTGTTCGATGTTAGCCAAAGCTTACATCAAGCAAAAAAAGAAACTGGAAATAAGATAAAAGGCTTTAAAGGTTAAATACACAGCAGCTAATTGCTAGCTAACAGTTACAGAATAATTCAGCTAACAAGCTAAACATAGCTTATTCGAACACCAGCTAACTCCAGTAAGGCTAGGTTAATACCACAAAAAAACTAGGCAAATGTTAGCTAAAGTTACAAACAAGCTAAATGTTAATGTCTGTCCTCTGTAAAAAAAAGAAATTTGATTTTTCTGTCTTTGTTTTCAAATGTCACTCAACACAGAGGAACTGCCCCGGCTGGGGTATTTGTTTCTTCACAGTCAAGAATCTATGGATGAGGCGTGGACGAAGACGAGGACTGGGACCAATTAGAGGAGAGCAGTGGAGGTCATATGTGACAAGAACCAGATGTTTCAGATAGAAACCACCGAAGCAGAGTGGTAGAGATAAAGCTGAGCCGACGCCTGTACCATCTCGTCTACGACTGCACGAGAAAACCTCATTTGCAGAAACTTTCACACGGACGAGTCGATCTAAAACAACGGGATCTTATTGTAGAGTTGAGTCTGGTCAAGGCTCATGGTTGTAGGAAAGTTAAGAAAAGTTTCTCAGGTCATCTTCAAGGTCGTTGACACGTTCAATCCTACGTCTGAGCGACGTTAGCTTGTATTTGAGCAAATGTTTAAAGCCCAAAAAGATGCTGATCTAGTTCTGGGTTTCAGTCACGTACAAAGAAGTGGGCTGTGACCTGGTGCCGAAGACAGTCCTCCAAACACCACGAGTTTAGACTCAGGGCTAAATCATCTGGGACAGTTACACATGAACCCAGGAACGGTTTAAAGCAAAACTGCATTTTGTATTCTCTCCAGAGGTTTGGAGCTCTCAAAAACCCGTTATCACTTTATTGAATGTCATTAATTATCTTAACCTCATCTCCTTCCTCACCACTTTGTAGTCTTTGTGCAGCTTGTTGTACTGGAACATGTTGTACAGAACGGTGGCGGCGGCTCGAGCACCTTTCAGACTCCCAGGGCTGAGGAAAAAACAATCAAAGAGACAGTGGGCGACAGAAGGAAATACCAGAGGAGAGAGAGTACCAGTCACTGATTACCAAGGGTTAAAGACCAGGAGTTCATCTGGAAGAAGGCCAGCAGGGGGAGTGGTAACTGTATCTGGTTTCCATAGTTACCCCAAGATAAATCCCTGGGTCTCACCTGCTGTCATGGAACGTCTTGATGCCCACTAATTTGGGCAGTCCGTTGTAGAAGGCGATGTCCCTCGCTGCCGCAGAGCTGTGGGACACCAGGTGGTTGAGGACACCACACAGGTTGGACACCACCTCACCGGACGGTGTCTTCTGGAGGCCGTCAGACGGTAGTTTGGACACAATGACGGAGACCACAGACTTGGCTGCAGGAAACAGAGCAACTGTCTTTTATTCAACTGTCTGTAGTGGTCTGGTGCCACCTGTCAGTCAGACGGTTCCGTTACATCATTTACTGTTAATTCAAAATGTGAAAAACATGTTTTATTTCCAGCTTCATAATTAACAGCAGCTCCGTGAACCGGTCGGACCAAACACTGTTTCTGTGGCGTCAGGTGGCAACACTCTGACAGTGAGCTGTGGACACGTGTCTCACCAAAGTGTTCCTTGTTGGTGGTGTGTCGGGCCAGATTCCTCAGAACACCCGTCAGAGGGCGGAGCTTCACCTCACTGCTGGACTCTATCAGATCCAGAAGGAGTGGAAGAATCTTCTCCTGCTCCAAGGCCAAGTTAACAAGCACTGAGGGCCACTGACACCACACACACACACACACACACACGTACACAAATATATTGTTGTTAATAACAGTAACAACATCATCGGAAAAAAAACTATTAAAAAATAAAAGTTTCTCTAGTTTCCCAAAAAATACATAGCTATATCATATTTTGTGATTAAAATGAAGAAAAAAACAATTTTTTTGGTCAGTCAAGTTTTGTGATAGTAACATACAATATTGATAATTTCCTGAGTCTTTAAAATGTAAACATTTTTCAAAAAATGAATAAAAATGCACTCATTTTCCCTAAAATACTTAGCTAGATCATATTTTAAGGTTAAAATTCTGGGAAATATATTTTTGTATCAAAGTGCGGTCCTCACCCAGGAGTCTCCTGTGGTGATGTTTTGCAGCGCCCCTATCGCAGCCTCGCAGCTGGTTGTGCTGACGTCTGTGTTTTGGATCACATTTTTATACAGTGTCAACACCTTTGGATGCCACAGCCATTCTGCTCCTCTGGGTTGACGGTTGATTTCAGACAGAGCGTTCAGGTTCTGTTTACGCTGTTGTTGGAACAAAGAAAAGAAAAACAAAGTCGGTGCTGCAGCAAGAAGTAAATCACAAATATTGACATGTGCTAAAACTAGCAGGTGTCAGTAGTTTCAAGAAGGTTAGCAGCACTACCTGAAATGCCACACACAATGAATAGAGCAAAAAGCTCATGCTAACATTACTCAATCTGAAAGGTCTAGCTAACATTACTAATGCTATTGTAGCTAAGCCATGCCAACTGAAGATAAAACGCTAATGCTAATTGCTAATGCTACTCAGATTGGAAAGCTACTGAAACTTTAGAGTTAGTTTCAGTCATTTTGCAGCTAAAGGTTGAGCACAAAAGAAGCTAACGTGGGGGACTAATAGGACTGAATCTACATCATATTTCTGTCGTCAGCTAGCTGAAAGAAGTTGCTGGCATTACTGAAGATAAAGGCGGTCCCTAACATTGCACTGAGTAAACTGTGCAAACAGTACTGGAACTCTGTGTCAGTACTAATTTCACAGAAGCTTGTGTTGTTAGCTAGTTGCTGCAGGCTAATATTCCTGAGGGTGGAATCTGATTCAAGGACTTAAGTACCTGAAGACTAAAGTCACTCTGTGTGTGTGTTTTTGTTTTTGTATGAATTTCACCTCTTGATGTTTTTTGTTGTAGACACTGAAGCAGCCCACAGGGTCGATGTCTCTGGACGCAGACGCTCTGCTCTTTCCTTCCAGACGTAGACGTGCCGACGGAGGGAGCTCTGAGTACAGCTGGTACGACAGGTTCCTCATCACGCACAGGCAGTTCTCCGAACCCTAATGTGGTAAACCGTTACATTCTACGATGTTACTGGTCACATGGTCAGTGGTG
>NC_024311.1:10510909-10513534 GCF_000523025.1 Cynoglossus semilaevis | reverse complement strand
AGGACCAGGGAGTCCACCAGTCCTCGCATGTCCCTCATCCTCTGTCTGGTCCTCTCATTGACTGAACTCAGGTTCCTGAACACCCACGTCCACATGACAACACAAAAAGGAAGAAGATGGCAGTGGCTGGCAGAGCACGGCGTCATTTAAAGCATGATGGTGCCAAAAATAACAAATAAAAAAATAGATAAATAGGTTTAATATTTTTAGAATACTATATGGAGACATGGCGGCCCCTAGAGTTTTTTGACTGATCTGAGGCGGTTACACATGGTTACATCGACACCTGGTGGTCAGTTAGGCAGTCACATGGTTGTTGGTGCGACACTGACCTGAGGCAGCCGCTCGTGTTGGAGAAAATGTCTCTTTCAGACGGGGAGAGCGGCAGGTTACTGCACAGAGGAACCAGAACTTTCTCTGTCAGTGCGGATAAAATGTCTCGACACAGTTTTTCCTTCAGGTTGTCCCTGGACGACAGATTCCACAGGATGCCTGCAGCGAGGACACGAGTCGGACTTTGACAAACAACATCATGTTGGATGACGAGTGAACGTGTGGAACCAGCGCCCCCCTCTGACCTGTTATGGTTTTTCTCAGTTCTTCGTCAGGTTGGTCCAGACTCTCCACCAGACGTGTCAGTCCTCCAGCGTCGATCAGCGCCACCTTGTTTTCTGCGTTTTCGTAAATGAGGTTTCTCGTGGCGCCCGCTGCGTACTGCTGAATTTCCAGGTTGTCGCTGCTGAGAAGCTGCATCAGAGCAGTGATGCCATGTAGCAAACGGACCTGATGGGGGCGACATTCACAAACATGACCCGTCATTTTTTAAAGATTATATGACAACAAAACATATTTATGTAAAGGCCGATTTTATAATCATTTGACTTTTTCCAAAAGTTCATTTAAATTTTTTTTTTCAAAATATGAGCACTCAATGACTAAACATGGGGCAATTTTATTTTTTTTTTTTTTTTCAAAATATGAGCACTCAATGACTAAACATGGGGCAATTTTATTTTTTTTTTTTTTTTCAAATATGAGGCCTCAATGACTAAACATGGGGCAATTTTATTTTTTTTTTTTTTTTCAAATATGAGGCCTCAATGACTAAACATGGGGCAATTTTATTTTTTTTTTTTTTTTCAAAATATGAGCACTCAATGACTAAACATGGGGCAATTTTATTTTTTTTTTTTTTTTCAAAATATGAGCACTCAATGACTAAACATGAGTCAATCTTATTTTTTATTTTTTATTCCCTCTGTTTAACCAGATTAAACCACTGAGTAACAGTGACATCTGCTGGAGAACATACAGGAGGATTTGACTACTGGAATAAAAGCAAATGTATATTTAATATTTGACGACTTTATACCCTGTGTACTGTACAGTAAAACGGGGGCGGGGGCTGGGGGGGTGGATGGGCGCAGCTGCAGCAATAGCAGCAGTGGACAGGTCAGGCACACCCTTCCTGCTGCCCTCTGTAACTGCCCCTGTTGTTGTTAAAGACAGGACTGAGTCACGACTCTTTGTTCTGGTTTCGACTCCGCAGCTTCTGTTTTCTCTGTCGTGATTGGTCTTCGTAAATAGAGTTCCTGCTGCAGGTCCTGGAGTGACTTCATCGTTTTAATGAAGAGACTTTTTGAAACGCTGGGGACATTTCCAGACAGAGTCCAGTTGTGGACAAATGGAATGTTCTGTAATGAAATCAAATCATCTCCAAGTGAGAGAGAAAAATGCAGCGTTTACTCTCCAGATAAGTACCAAGGCTCCAGGGACTTTGTTTCTCTGCTCTGTTACTGATTCATCCGGAAACTCATCTTTATAAACAGTTCTCTCTTCTCTTCTCTCTTCTGTGGGGTTTATCAGATTTAGTTTTCTTGGTTTAAAAAAAATATATATTTTGAATTTTTGAAAATCCCGTTTCATTTTTACATGGTTTGTGTATAAAAGCGACCGAAACTAAAAACCAGCTGACAAATCCATCAATACAGCCACAGGGGGGGAAAAAAACATGTGACCCCGTTACCTGGTTTTTGGCATCGTTGCTATGGTAACACTGGTGTTGAATGTATGCAGCTCCAAGAATTTGCAGAGCAGCGTCAGGTTCAGACAGATATCTGACTGCAGTGACCATGTCCAGAGACTGTAACCTACATATACACACACACACACACACACACACACACACACACACACACTGGTTACTCTGGTTTCCTCTCACATTATGTTCTACTTCAGCTGTGGGCAAACTACGGCCTGGGGGCCAGATATGGCCCGTGAACTTGTCTAAATTCTATAATGTAAATTATATTTTCGTCTGTCATTTTGTATTTTTCCTGCAATTCCCACATTTCCCAAATAGATGTTGCTCTCCAAGGCTGAGGTGGATTACTCTCTACTTCAGGGTGTTTGTTTGCTAAAGCTGTTTTTTTCTTTCAGATCAGGTTAACTGGTCTACATTGACTATTATCTGTCAATGCGGATGAATGATCCTGTGATGGACTGGTGAGGTGTCCATGGTGTAACCCCCCCCATCTGCCCGCCCCATGACTGATGACTGCTGGGAGTCGTTGATTTTGAAACCCTTGTCTACCTGATAATGTCAGAGAAACTTCTGGAACTTCT
>NC_024311.1:10489810-10510867 GCF_000523025.1 Cynoglossus semilaevis | reverse complement strand
GCTGTGAATGGAGACTCCGTCCAGAATGTCCACACCCTTCCCAACGCTCCTCACACTGCGGACGGAGGCGGTCCTTTTCAGTTGGACTTGGTAAGGCCCCGCCCCCAGGGTGTGGTTGTTCCTGGGCACCTGCTGCTGCTGCCACTGCGTCCCCCAGTTCTCAGTGGCCGTGACCCCCCTGCTGGGGTTGAGCCAACCCTCCCTCTCTAAGGTGAAGCCCTGCTGCTGCTGCTGTTGGCGGTTTGCAATGCGGTTAATGGTGCGGTGGGCGGGGCCTTTGTAGGTGGAGCCGCACGACGCCTCTTCCTGCCAGAAAGCTTTGTCCTGAGCCAGGGTTCCACTCAAGCTGCGCCGCAGGCTGCCTGAAGGTGGCACTGTAACCTGGACAGAATGAAAGTCTGACGGGAAGCCTGTCTGCTCCACCTGGCCCGTGGACCTGCTGTGTCCATTCCTGGTGCGACAGTGGAAGCTGCTTTGCGCCGCCGTGCTTCTCCTGTGGCTCAAACTGACGCTGTTTTCAACAGCCGAGCGGGAGGAGAAGCCAGAGGAGCGGAGGGGAACGGTGGGGACCTGCAGGGGGCAGTGTTTGACATTTAGTAAAGGAAGAAAAGGACAAATGTGTTTTTTTGGTTCTAAAAAGAATTGACAGCAACAAGTCCCAATGAAAATGTATTAGTCAACACTAGCTGCAGTGTTAGCACGCTCTGCTACTGGAATCAGAATAAGACATGCTAACAGGGTTTACATCTCAACAAATCACCTTTTTTAACCGTCATAATAGTTCTACACAGTTGATTGTTCTCGGAGTGAAAGCTCTGCTCACTTTCTGTTCAGTTGGCTGTTAAACCTTATTTCTTTTTTGTGGACTTTTACTGACATTGGTTTGTGAAAAAAAGGAACGACACCCCTAGTGGACATCTTTATCGTACCTCAAGATAAGAACGTTTTTCTAAAAATCAGAACAACTGATACACATCACTGCAGTTCAACACAGAGGAAGCCAAAATGTACACAGTACTATGGTCTGGTATAACTGTGGATAAGAGGCGCCACCCTAATGACCAAATCATGAACAATGCAGCCGCATCAGTAAAACATAAACAGGACATTGACCTGGAGTTTTTTTGCTGTGCAGGCGAACACAGTTTCCTGTTTCTCTGAGTTCAGAGGCAAAAAAAAACTCTCACTCCATATGTAAGAGCCAGAAAAACTGCAGTAATACTGCAGCCAGACCACAGCCCAGGCAGTAAATGACAGATGTGTGAAAATTAAATATAATTTAGAAAAACACACAACACACACAACAACACAGATCCTGGTGGTGGGAGAGGGGATGCGGGGGGAGGATGACTGTGGAGAGGAAGAGGAGCCAAAAGTATGTGACAGACTTTTAACTCCTGACCAGAAGCTGAGAGTTTTAATTTGAAACAGACCCTGTAGGGGCGTCGGTCGTGTGTCGTGTGACAGGAGAAGAAACTAGAACAAACGCTTTAAAGCTGCAGGAGGCACAGTTAGTCAAAAGGTTCTAAGACAAACTGGATTATTTTTCTAAATAATAATAATAATGTTCTGTTCCCACATCAAACTTCAGAACATATTCATTCACTGTACAGTATACTGTACTATACTGTACTATACTGTAGTATACTGTAGTAAACGGTAAGTATTTAAACCACGGGCTCAACTTCAGTAACATTAAAATGTAGCTTAACTTGCTGTAAAAAATATCTGGGTAGCGGACCTAGGCGTGTTCATGTGTCCACCAACAGTCATGCTTGGCTCAACAGTAGGGGGGGCTGGACTGTTCATCCAGGGAGGGGGCTTTCACAGCCACACCTGAATTTCAATGATATTCTTCAATTTATATATAAAGTCCTCCAAACTGTCACAGTTTATTACTTATTACATTAGTTTTAAATACTTGAAAAGAACAAGGTTTAAGACAAGAATGTATGTGTCAGTACAAAAAAAGTTGGACTTACAGCCAGGACACGAGTCGGTGTTTGGATCATGGACCGGGACGTGAACGCATGACTCAAGTGGTAACCCCTGGAATCAGGAAGACCGTCGTCTGAAAAAGAGCAGGAAAGGTGGGATCAGTACCTGGTACCTGTGGGGATCAGTACCTGGTACCTGGTGGGATCAGTACCTGGTAGTGGGATCAGTACCTGGTACCTGTGGGGATCAGTACCTGGTACCTGTGGGGATCAGTACCTGGTACCTGGTTCTAGGCCATGTTTGTCTGTCGTCTGTCTCTATGTTCTGGTCTGGGGGTCGTCATGAGAAACACTTTCACACTCCTTTCTAAGAAAGTTGGTCTCCAACACAAAGAATTTTGGGGAAACTATTATTGTACAACCTAAACATGTCTCATCCAGTACGTGGGCCTGAGGGTAGGGGGCAGGGGTCAAAGGTCAGAACAAGAATGAGTGCAAATCTAAAACTCTTCAAGGAACCTTTTAGTCTGTCCGTGGGGGCATAGTTGGGGGGAGGGGGGGCACGGACTCTTAACATTACTCTACCACCATGAATACTAATTAGGACTAGCAACAGTACTACTACCAGATCTGATACGAATGTCAATAAAAGTACCAGGATCAGTCCAATCTGATCCAAATGGTACTAACAAGCAATACAACATGGTACTACAAACCAAATACAGGACCTCATGTCTGTGTTTGTCTGTAAAACGAGGTGAAAAATGTTCACGTTTTGTTCATTTTCTTAAATCACAACAAAAACTAACTCAAGCCACAGAAATAATCAGAGAATATATGAAACCCTTTGTAAAAGTGTCCATCAGAGGGCACTATTCTGCATACATTTAACTATACAGTTTAATGAATGAAAAACAATACTGTAGAACTGAACCGGTGCACGGTGGAGAACCGTTTTCAGAGCAGAGTTTCTCATCACTTCTACAGCTGAAAGTGATCACTGAGCTAAAACAGTTATTCCTGATCAATTGGTGACGCAGGGGCAGAACCCAATTAGCCTTTAGCTTCTTCCCGGCCTTACAACCGTAACTGGAGATAACTGTACAGTTCTGACGTATTCTTTTCCAAATGAAGAGGAGCAGGTTTTCTAACCAACAACCGGAGTGTGACAACAAACCCAGGGTCAACACAACTCTTATCAGAACAGTGTCGATGTCGTAAACTATTCACCAAAATGTATCCAACAAACTTTTGTTTCAAACACGGGGGTGATTTTCTTGCTGCTTCAACAAGTCTTCATCTACTGATTTTATATTTTGTCCAAGGAAGATTTTGTGATGGACGTAACATTTAGTCATTGTGTCGCCTCAGTTTTTTTTTTTTTAAATCTACGGGTGATAAAATGTTAGGAGTCGGCTGTGCAGCTCTCTGAAGCTTCAGAGTGGTTTCAATTAAAATCCTCCCACAGAAGATTTACGCCGTGGATTTCTGTCATCTCAGAGAAGATGCTGATTTTCTCCTCCTGGCTCCTGCAGGAGTGGAATCTCCTCACTGATTTATGTGCAGCTGGTTCCTCTGAACACTGAACCATTTTTGGCATAAACATATTCTAAACATCAGCTTTAACTTCCTTTCACGAGATGAACAGCTCAATGTTTTTTTCCCATCGTTGTGTCGACTAGTGTAAAAAGGAAAAAAAAAAGAAAGAAATTACACAAAAAAAATTCACTTTCATTTCCTCCTCAGGTTCGAGGTTTAAGGACCAGTTGCTTGTTTTAAATAATTTTCAGCTTAGTAAAAAACTCTGGGTTAAGACAGGTTAGTTTTGTTATAGTAAATGTTATCTTATTAACTAGGCTTGGTTTACAGGGTTGTTGTCAACTCTAAGGATTCTAGAAGTGTTTAGCGACAGTTAGCTCAGTTTAATATTTGTGTTGTAGCTTTAACGTGACATTAGTCTTGGTCTTTTTTAATTTTTATCATCTGTTCCCTGATTGGTTGTTATTTTAGTGAGCTACGTTGGGTTTGAATTATAATTTGGATTATAAGCCTAGTTTAGGGTTTGGTTTTTGGGGTAAATTAGTTTGGCTCAGGGCGTGTCCCAGGACTTAGAGAGCCCTAAAAAACATGTTAGTCTGAGTCTTCCTAGATTCCTGGACACTTTGAAGTTTGGTTCAATTTTTTGATTAGTCTTAGATTAATCAAAACTAATGACCAAGTGGTTGATGGCTATTTGTTTTCTATATGCTGTCAGTTTGAGTGCAGGACTATAAGTTAAGTTAGGTTAGGTTTAGTTCAATTAAGAGACCTCTGAGCTGGCCATAATATAAAAGTGATTTACAAACGACTGACAAAAACTAATTTCTGAAGAGTGATATAATAATATCGTCTGTAAAAGCTGGAACGTCTACAGAACTCTCATTGAACCGTTCTCTGTTCTCAGTGTGAAATGTTCTGACGGTGAGGAAGGTCAACACCTCCCGAAAATAGACTCTGATAAGACAGTGGTGGAGACGGGCGGAGCCTGGACATGAATGTTGGGTACTGACCTCAGAGGAGTGAAGTACAACAGCAAACATTCTGCTGCCGTTTCCTAACTAATGTGTAACAGCTGTGTGTCAGCGGTGAACGTTATTCTGAGGAACAACATTCATATTTCATCATTTATTTGGACAGGACGTTCACGCAACTATAAACAGGAAGTTGATTATCTTGTCTTATTCCACAGTCGTCAAAACCAGTCGTTAAATACCATCTCAACTCCCAGAATGCATTTGTCTTCAGGCTAGAACTTCAGGTCAGACCCAGGCTTTAACTCCCAGCAGCCTCACCACAGACAGTCAGTAAGTCTACGACTGACTGTACGACTGATTCATATCGTTGAGGACAATCATCCAGGTTTTCGAGTTACACCTTTGCATATATTTCTTGACGTTTTAACTGATTAATCATGATTAATTACAATCATACTTGATCATGAATAATTGTGATTAATCAACATCAAAGGAATAAAATCCTCAGTTCAGGAGTTTTGCAGAATCATCGCCAGGTGTATGACAATATATATTTATCATTTTAAAGTTTTGATTTACTTCACACCTTGTAAAATATATCATATATAGATCATTTATATGTGATATAATGAAAATATCCACAGGTCGTATAGTGACACTTGATGTGACTCGTCCTGCTGTGAAAACCTCCCGTGTGTTATTTCCTGCTTATTTCCTGTGTTTTTCTCCTTCTTCCTCTAACAGTGGAAAACCAAACCCATGACTTCATCTCTTCCAGTGGCGATAGCTTCAGTTCACTGAGTGATTACAGGCTCTTCTTGCTGCGGTCTCCAAACCCACGTTTACTTGGTTCTATTGTCTCAAACCAAGGTAGAAAACAACTACATGTCTGGTTTGATTCTTTGGTCCAGCTGGGCCCAAGCTCAAGTAGCTCTACGAGCGAATATTGTTACCCAATCGAACATGACTGGTGTCAGCGCGGAGGAGAGGCTGCCTCCTGTTGGTCCGTGTGTGAGCGTCAGAAACAGAAACGTGGGGGAGGAAGGACGACGATGTCTGCTGCCTCTGTCTGATAAGACACACGGACAATAGAGCAGCAGTTTGACCTGTGAGGAGGAGGACGCACTCACTCTTCCTTACTGGTATAAACGATATTCAGGATGACACATACAGAACGCTGTATGTGTCGTCCAGAAAAAATTAATGTAAAATCATTATTTTTTTCTTTTGATTTTGGTGTGGGATGACGGCGGGTTTGAAGTGACCACACTGTGACCTTTCAGAGAAATTTCACCAAACAAAATACTGACTCAGCTTATGAAAACACAACCAGTGATGAACTCTGTTGCAGAATCCCTGAACCAAACCACAGACTGAGAGTCGTTCACACCCACTCTTAATCACATCACAGATTTCTCCACAGCTCATTATTCAGTCATCAGCAAAAGTGATAACTTTAGTGGTTTCAGATGTTTTTGAACAGGTCTCAGCAGCCAACAAGTCATTCTGCATTCAAACCCACCAACCAGCATCCGCCATCAACCGTCTTTAATTAAAAACACAGAGTAACAGACAGTCACTGTTCACCCAACAAAAATAAAAATCCCTCCGTCCAATCAGGTATCTGCACCGATACATTCTTTGAACACGGCAGAAAGAGTTTTTCTTTCAACAAAGCACCTCAAGCTTAAAATTCCATCTCAATTTCCAGCATGTTTTTTGGGAAGCCTCGCCTTCTGGGGTGAAACCTGGATGATGTCAGACGAGCCTCACGTAAAACAGAGTAGAAGGTAAGTCTACGACGGACAGGCTGACTGACACAGCTGTCAAATGGATCAGCAATGGCGATGAGGATAAACCACTTCTCTGAAGAATTGAAAGGAAGTCCCAACACGCCAAGATGAACATAAACTCTATGAAGATACGTTTTTAGTTATACTTTCGTACTTTTTCAGGTCAGTGAAAGTAGTGACTTTAGCTCACCGAGTTTCTGAATTTGAAAGTCTTGTGTCGTTAGATTACTATCACCTAGATTAATGGTTTAGGTTAGTGATCTTATTAAACAGTGTTGGGCTTCAAAACACATGACTGGAACCGATGTTTGAAATGTTTTACTGAGTGACTTCTTCCTAGTTCTTAGAGCCCTGTGACTGTGTCCACATGGAGACGCTTCATCGACTTCCAGTCAGTGTCGGTTTAATGTTTGTCGAAGTTCATTCAGCAGCGAGTTAAAGTGAATCACCGTCTAAAGGAGCCAAAATATTGTGCACCATTAGTTTGACAGTATGATGTGCTCATCCATCCTCCATGGTCATACTGTATATCATATATCACTCTGATGTCACACACGGCTGTTGGAGACTTGTGGCTCCGACTGTGGAAGGGACTGTTCCAACATCATCACGCTCAGTTTTTTGTATTTATTCTAATTGTGCAACAAAGCTCGTGGATTCTGGAATTCTCTAGAACTACACGCACCTGTTTAGGAATCTGGAACCACTTAGTAGTTGAACCGTTACCAAACCACTTTTCGTAAAATCAGCCATCTTTCTGAGAATCAGCAACTACTGCAGTTTTTGCTCTGTGTAGATGCCTGGAGACCCACAGAAACGTGTGTCAGTACGTGTGACCCATTTTTTTGGAGTGGGCCAGTTGGTTCTGATCTTGGTCCACGGTCTGTGATGCAGAATTAAGTTCTGATCTGTTTGTGTGTGCTAACATCTGGTGTCTGACCCAGGCTCAGATTGTGGTTTGAGTTTGTATGGTCCTACCTGGTGGTCCGGACAGGTAGTCGTCCAGTCTGGTCAGGGAGCCGGACTTCTTCCTCTCCTGCAGCCTCTGTCTCACCTGCTCCTGGACTCTGCGGACTCTGGCCTCAGGGTCCAGACTGAGACCGTCGGAGGGGAGGACATAAGTGGTGCTGGAGGAGTTTGGCTGCAGAGCAGAGAAAAGGCAGCTGTTGTCCAACATAGGTGCACTCATGTCCACAGCAGGAGACAGAGAAGAAGTGAAAAGTGAAAAGTGAAAGAAAAAGAGAAGAAAACAAAGACTAAATTCCACAGGTCGGCAGAAATGCTGCTGCAGCTGCTGAGGCTTCACTCTCTCTGCCTCTGAGTGTGAGTGTGTGTGTGTGTGTGTGTGTGGTGTGTAAATGCAGGAGGGGCTACAGGATTACAGAACAGCCAATCACAGGTCACCTGTTGTCCAGACCACTCTCAGCCACAACAAGGTCCAGAGACCAAATCAGTGACTCTACGTTTGAGCAGCAGTCGTAGAGACTCACCGCTGTCTCCGTCACCGTGTTCAAACAGGTCAGGTTGTGATCGGAATCCTGGTTTGGATTAACCTCAGTGGCGCAAAGTGACCACAGGAGGCAGCATTAGTGCCAGTGTCCGTGTGAGCCAGCGTTAAAAGATTCCATAGTTTTACCCTCTGCATGATCAATAGTCAAAAGAAAATCCCATAATTTACACTTAATCTGACCCCTTCATTCAATGCTAATTTAGCTCATTAGCAAAACAGGATAATAAACAGGGTTTAAAGGCAGCCTCTATTTCTAGGATCCGTTGTAACAGCAGGGGGCGCTTACAGCCGTCTACAGACTAACTCTGTGTTAGTGCTTTATATCAGTCTTTCCCAAACAGGGGATACGAAGACACCTAAAGGTACCTGGGAGGATTGCAGGGATATATGCCAGATTATAATGGAGTCCCAAAGTGAAGGCTTCTATTGGTAGATGTATTAATATATTTATATATTAAAGTTATTTCATATTTCTATTATATGATGTATATTTTTTGTCTTAAATTTGAGTTAAAATAAAAAATGTATCCAGTAGAGGGCACCTTTGATTTTCTGTGTTTTGTAGGAGATTGGACTTCACATTGTTTTTAACTGACATAATTAGATATAAACTAGATGTTGAATGTGAAGAAACATTTAGAAGCATTAGTTAGGGAGTGTTAACATGACCACATTACTACGACCAATCATCTGAGTCGTCTCTCTGAAAGTAGTTCAGCTCAGCTAAAATTTCAGAAAACAAACGTATGACATCACTGTGAAACCCTCCCAAAGGTCACTGAGGTCACAGTGGGGGGAACAGCAGAAACACAGGTTTCCATAGATACACAAGTGCAGTAGGTGAACACTGTGGATAACTGCAGCAGTTAAAACCCCCAGAGTCGGGGAAGGGGGAGGGGGGTTTGAGTAGTAGATTATGTGTAAAGGACAGCAGAAAAGACTGGACCATGGGAAATCTGGACTCACAGCTGGTTCTTGGTCCACTGGCTCTTCGTCTTCCGTCTCTGTCTCCGCATTTTGTACAAAAATGACCTCAAATTTGGAGTTGAAGTTCAGCTCTGAACCCTGAGGTGGTCAGTGTCAGTCTGCTCTCAGTCCAGTAACGGAGGCGTGGACTGTGGAGAGGTTTGAGACAGTGATGGACAACAACATGACCCAGGACAACAGCACTCCTGTACAGTGTGGGAAGAAGGAAAGAAAAGACTAGGGATAGTTAATAACAAACCCTTTAAATGACGTCCTGTTATCTGACGCTGCTCTCACATTTGTTTGACTTTGTGGAAACACAAACCAGTCTGAAGACGGCTCCGAACTGCACGTCCAAGTTCCACTGATGTGTGTGTGTATTACTGTATGTCCGTGTCTGTGTAGTGCTTATAAGTGAATGTATATATCACTGGGGAGTACTGGTGAAGCTATACTAATAAGGGACAATGTTTAAGAAAAATCACAGCGGGGACATTTTGTATGTCCGCCCTGTGTAAGGGGGGAGGTTCAAGCTTTAGTTTGGAGGATTCAATGAGCCTTAGGGTTAGATTAGAGTTAGGGTGAGGTTTAGGATTAGGTATATATTTGCAACAGTTAGATTAAGGTTAGGGCTTGGAAATGCATTATGTCGATGTGAAGTGTTCACAAAAGACATACCAGAACTGTGTGTGTGAGAACTAAAGAGACCCAGTATAATGGACATGACCTAATGGTGTCATGTGTTTGTGGATTTGTTTGTTCTTGATGCTGAGCGAAAGTTTTTGTGAGTTTTTGCTTCTCGTGAAATTCACATAGACACAATATTAGATCTGCTTTGTGTCTGTTTGTCTTTGTACCATTGTCTCAGTTTGTGAATCTCTGCTGTGTGTTAGAAAAACAGAAGAAGAGGAGGGGGGAAACTCTGGAATGTGGCAATAATGTTCAGGGAGGAGAAACTTTGAACGGAAAATAGTGATTTGTCTGAAACAGGTCACATGACCAATCTGATGAGTGTCAGTGTGGGTGTGGGTGCATGTACACATACACACATACACACTGAACACTCTTGACTTCATACACATAGGAATGTGTGCAGAGACTGAAGAGTGAAAAGTATATTTCAGTCAGAGCTTTAGTTTTGTCTTTCTTTTTTATTTAAAGGTAAGAAATAAACAAAGTAAAAAATGTTTCTCAAACTCGTGTTTTAAACTTTCTCATTTTCCTTTTTGTTTGGTTTAATTACAGATTATTTTGTATAGTGACTGTGAAATTACACCTCCAACCTGACGTTTGGATGTTTAAAAAGCATGTTATTTGGTTGTGTGGTCACATGTGAGCTAAGTGTGCTGTGAGCGCCCCCTGTAGTAAGAACATCACAAGGTTACTGAACAACAGACAAACAGATTTGAAAACACATTCAGTGGGCAGTTAAAAAAAATAAAACAGGAGGAAACTTTTGATTCTTGTTTGGGGATCACGAGCTACTGATCCACTGCTGCCTCGAGTGGTGGGTTTGTGTCATCACACTAAATCTCAACAGACTTTCAAACAAGACAGACATTTTTGAAGGATGTGATGCGACTGCTTTGCCTTATCTTATCCTGCTATCCTGTACATACAGACTGTGTGTGTGTTTTTTGTATTCCTCTGTTTAATACTGGAAGGATTTTTTTTGTGTGTTGTTGCCATAGTAATAAAACATTGTGTTGTTTTAAGATAAAGAGCAGCTCACACACAGGAGAGAGTTTTAATTAAAAATTAATAAATAAAAACACAACGCTAACCCTCCGACTGAACTGTACTTCACCTGATCCACTGGTAGAAACCTTCAGTGTTTGATGAGTCAGTGGTGGTCCACATGTCATGCAGTCCACATGTCAGGTCCACATAACCCACCTTCTCACCAGGACTCATGGAATCTAACAACGTTCTATTCAGGCATTCAGACACTGAGGAGCAAAAATGCAAGAATTTTCCAGCAGTCAATTAAAACTGAAGATGCCTCTCACTCACACACACACACACACACACACAGACACAGACACACACACACGCACAAACAGACTCTTGACACCTCGATGTCACTGATTTGGATCAGTGACTGAGGACTTACACAGACATGCAGACTCTTGGTTCCATCAGCAGGGACCAGATAGAAACAGTTCTGGGGAGAATTTCCAGTAAAACTTTTTTTCTTTTTAGAGCCTGCCTCATTTTTTTACACATCAAAAGTTCCAGGATTCAAACTCCTGTCCTGAGGTCTACCTTCAAAGCCTCAGGTCTGGCGTTTCCAAGCAGAGTCTGGTTATTATCCAGACACTGTGTGTGTGTGTGTGTGTGTGTGTGTTGGAGTTCACACAAGTCCAGTACTAACCCTGCCAAACATCAATCACAAACTGGCATCCAGAAAATCATGTGCAGAGATAAAGAAGCAGCTTACAGTCTGTTATATAAAAGCAAGGTGGGGGGCGTGGGGAGGGTCATGTGACCCTGGGCCCTACCTCCCAAACACAGAGCAGCCATTTAAAACAAGCAGTGAGCAGGGAGATTTGTGAGAGTCTCGTAAAGAGGCTGTAAAACTCAGACAAAGCAATGAACCGGGGCTCAGAGGCTGGAATGGAAAGTGCTGAGTCATGATTCTGTTCACGATGACGGACAAAGCAGTGGCGTGCACAAGTCTGTGGTGACCAACGGTTGCCTGGTGACACTACGAGGCCATGGTGTTTACCACCATCTCCTCAAAAACACCACAGCTTTAGAATACTGAACAGGTTCTCAACAGAACTGACCGAGATAAACAAGGATCTGAATGTAGACTGGAATATCTGAAATCAGAGATCTCAGAATATAAGATCTGAGAAGATCAGAGAGGAAAAAACTGCGTCCAAAAGAAGAAAGTCCACAGATCGTCCAACGTTGGTGAAGATCTAAGAGGAAACATAAGCAATTATAAAAATAAAATGTCACTACAGTGTTCCAACATTTAATTAAATCTGAGAAGATCTGACAGGATCTATATAGATATCATGAAATTTGAAGTTACCTTTAAAAACAATCTTGGGGCAGAGGTCCGAGGGTCCGACAAACAACAGAGATGAACAAGAACAGAAAATAATCTGACAGGATTTCAATTTTAGATTGATATGAAATCAACTAAGAAGTCTTACGAAGTCTTTACGAATAAATCTTCACTTGAATCTCAGATAAACTCAACTAAACCACAGCTGCCCTTCCTTTTCCTCTGGTACCCTCTAGTGGTTGAAAGTAGTAGTAGTTTCACTAGCTCCTCACACCCCACTTTAACCACAGTAAAAATGCCTTTTTTAAATAATAAAAAGATTAAGGGACGTGTTGGAGCAGGAAGTCAGAATAGTGAGTGATAAAAAATTGTAGCTTTGCTGATACTTCGAACATTAACCTAATAAAAAAGACAAGACACTGAGGTTGGGTTTTATTTGTAAAAGACATTTAATCCCTTTTATACTTGGGCAAACCAATGTCTAGAGGAGCAGAGAATCGGAGCTGCAGGTGGCAGCACTGAGCCACTTTGTAAGGCAGCAAATGGGGCCAAATTGGAGCAAAAACACTGCGTCGACGCTAAATGAAATTTCGTCCGACAGCTGCGACTTTTCTCAACAATTAAATGATTTGTGGGCGACGGTGGAGTTTGTCTGGGGTCACTGCCATCACCTGCAGCGCCACCTTCTCAGCTAAAGACTCGTACCAGACAAAGATACAACGATACAAAGAGAAAAGAGCAAAAAACAAGGCAAATATCGACTTTTTTTTACAGCCAACATTACTTTCATTAGTACGATACGTCAAAGCCGTAAATGTTACCACACATTTAACTGTTTCTCAGTTTACGACAAAGGTTATTTAGCACGGGCTAACAAACGCTGCGTGAACAAACAGAAGCTCTGCATGAACAAGTTTTACAGCCAACGTAGTAGAAAAAAATGAAGGCAACAGCGCCCACTGGTGGAAACCATCTAAACTGACTGAACGCTGCTGGAAAAAAAAACAAATATTAACAACGCTGCTAATTTTCTACATCACTGATTTATAAAACTGGGATATATGTTTTGTTATGGTCGAGGGAACGGTAGGTCGAGTGTCACAGTCCAGTTCTCAGGAACCAGGTCCAAGTCAGAAAAGAGTTTCAGCTGATCCAAACTGAGTTCTCTGGGTTAAGCTCAGAGTCACGGAACAGGAAGTACAAGCGCTTAAGGGTTCTGAGTCAAAGTTGCAGGATTTCATGTTCAGGCCCAAGTCATCAAAAATACTTTGAATCAAATCAAGCCAAATCCCATTGGTCTAGGTAAGAGTCCCAGTACTAGAGGAGGAAGTGCAAGTCAAGTCCTCAGGGTCTCAAGTCCAAGTCACTGGGTTAAATCTGTAAGTTTTCACACTGTAGTCCAAGTCATGGGTCATTAGTCCACAAGTCCTGGACTTCATTACTACAAATATTGTACAAAACACAGTCAGCATTGAAAGACTGCCCCCATGTGTTAGATCTTCAAGCCACCAGGCATTTAAAAAGTAATGTAAGTCTAATATGAGTCTAAACTTTTAATTGGAACGTTTTAAGCCGATGTTCCCGATTCAGCCAGCAGGGACTCGAGACCTCATGTGGACGACGACAAGCGTGTTTGTTTTCTTCACCCTGTTGTCACAGAATGAACACTGGCTTTTATCTGTTTTCTCCAACACTGCAGTTTAGGTTAGATAAACCAGGAGTTATAACAGGAAAGGGGGCGGAGCTTAGTCTATTAATGTCCATGCTCATGCAGTCATAAAGCACTGTTAATATTTTTATATATATATATTTATATACAGTTTCATTCATACATAACAGTAAAACAAAAAGAGGGCATGGATAATGGAGGCTAAAGAGCATGTTTGTGGGCAGTAAACGGACGATGAATCCTGGGAGCAGAAATTTACTAAGTTTAAAATGGCACAGCTCCAAATTCCTGGTGACCTAAAGCCACTTCCTGTCAGCTGATATAGCACGTGATGCACGCATAACATCACAAATAATCACCTGATAGTTAGGAGAGAATAGTTCCAGTGTGAACAGAAGGGGGCAGTAAATGCAAGGTTAGTTTTTTAACTTTTATAAATGTGTTTTTTTAAGAACAAAAAAAGAAAACTAAAAAATTGTAGCGTTCACTGTGATGAATTGAAAACAGAAAACGACCAAAAGTAAAACAGCAAACATTAAGTGTGACCTGCTGTGAGAGCGCCCCCTTTTGGCAAAACTTAGATTTAGTGTTTTATCACACTCTCAGACAGAAATGTGACTAAAAAAAAATTTAAGTTTCTGATGACTAACTCTCCTGCACCAAAGTCCAGAGAGAAAATTAGCATTTTTAGTTGATAGTAAAAAAAATCTGCTGCTCACTGCTGCCTCGAGTGTTCAGGAGGTTAATCCGACAGCAGGTTCCTGAACACTGAAATTACAACACCATGTTAAACAGACTGAGGCAGAGGCTGAATTGAACCTCTGGATCACAAGCTAAAATCGCTCATTTTCTCTATGGACTTTGGTGCGGAAAAAGTATCTTTCAGATGGCAAAAGAATTTTCTGTCATAAAACAGTGAACACATTCCTGGTGTCGCCCCAAAGCCAATGAAAGCCAGGCCATGTTTCAGGTGAGTTGTAGCAGTAGGGGGCGCTCACAGAGTAATCATTCAGCTCAGTACTTCAGACTGACAGTTTAAAAAAAAAAAAACCTGAAGTACCTGTCAGGTTCCAGCAGGGAGCTGCACTGTAAACTTTAGGAACCTCTGCTCAGGATCCCAGCACCAGACCGGTGTGGAACTGACAGAAGAACACGGGTCAAAAATGCTCCACAGCAACTGTGACTAACAAAAAATATATATTTCTATTTTGATCATCTTCAGACTTTGATGAAAAGGCTCCAAAGAAGACTTTGTGGTTTGGACTTCTTCAGGAGCTGATTAAATCCAGCAAGCAGTAAATATGTCAGGAAGTGATGTTGAGAAAAGAAAAGACAGAGTTGGAGACAAGACGGAGATGTCCTCCTTCCTTCATTAGCCCATCTGCTGGCACCCGTCCTTCCTTCTGTTTCTCTGTGGTTTTTAGTACACAGGGCTGTTCCGGATCCCACAGCACAACACCATGCTGAAGATCATCTCAAAGATCTGACAGAGGGGGCGCAAATGAGCACAAGAGCTCATCAATACTTCATTTTAGAAATTTTCCCTCCACTGCTGTTTAATTGACCTACTTCATATCTTGTACTTATACATTATTTTTTAATTTTGTTCAACAGAAGGACTGCATCTGTTCTCCTTCTGACTCCCACCAGACTCATTGATTGTTACCAAAGATATAATTCTCACAACAATCAACAAAAGCACACAACCTTTTTGGGCATCGATCTAAATAGAAATGATGAGAGGATATATTTAAAATTAAAATGTAACATTGTTCTGCTGTTCAGTGATGTCGAATCTTCTGGCTGAGTTTTTGATGCATGTGTGTGTCAAGTAATTAAACTGTGATGGTCCTGCTTTAATCTAATGAAATGTATCTTATAATTTAAATGTATGTTTTGTTGTCTCACCATAATAACTGCAACCACCAGGGCGGCGATACCGATCAGATAAATCTTATCTGAGAACAGCTCTTGGATCCTCTGGTGGCAGCTCTGCAGAATCAAAACACTCAATCAGGTGTTAGCACTCAATCATCACTAAATAACATGGCCATAATAATAATAAACAATAATATGAATAATCTCAGAACTTTAACAAAACCAACTTTTACTGGTCAGTAATCCCAGCCACCTTGTGATTAATCATAACTAATATGATTAAATATTTGATTTAGTTGACAGCTCTGGTTTCTGTTTGACAAAGTTCAGTTCTGTTCAGTAACAAACACACTCACCACTTGTAGCAGGTCTTTATTGGGGCAGAGCTCGGTGATGCCCATGCTGTCTGTGATGCGGGTCACGATGGACGTGCCCACACCTTTGCCACAGCAGCTCAGCTGAGACAACAACAACAAAATCAGGGGTTCAGTGTCAGACAAGCATTTTGTTTGATTACAAGGCTGCTAGTTGAAGACCTAAACAGGTGTGAACAAACAGTACTCAGTACTGCTTATGTGCCTTTGTTCAGTAGAATTTGGCTGTTAACCAGTCCATGCATCCAGACATCCAATTAAAAAGGTTCTGTATGCTTCTGCTCTTGCCACAAGAGGGCAGTGTGAAACGAGGAACTAAACAGCTGCAGCCACATAATGTAATTTCAGCAGATTTTGGCTGAGGTTCAATATCATATAGCATTACATGACAGAAGGAGGGAGAAAAGTTTAGACAGTGCTGGGAATAAAACTGGATTTTAACAAATATGAAAAAAAGATGAAAAAACTATGAAAGAAAAACTACAGGACATCAACAACATTTCTGTCATGTAACACACACTGTAAGACAATGTTAAGAGACACAGTTGTCCTGTACTTAAAAAAAAAAAAAATCAGTACCGTCTCATGGAAGACCTTGAGCACCGTGGCAGCGGCCTGCTCCTTGCCCTTGTCAGTGGTCACGCTCTGGGTGATTCCTTTGTCGTAAACAGAGTCGTAGAAGTTGATCATCTCGGTTGACACCTGAACAAAAACAGTTCCTGTGATTTCATAGTCACACAGGTAACTGGGCTGACTGCAACAGCAGAGGGGGTGCACAGCATGGTCAGCTGGGTCTGTAGCCATGTTCAAATTCAACAGCTACACTACTGTGTTCTGCATTCACAGGACGGCGTAAATGTCAGCATCAGGAACAGATTTTAGAAACAAACTGTTTTTATTTATCTGGTGGTCTCAGACGACAGGAGGGAGTGAGGGGGTTGTGATAGGAGACGCTGATTCCCTGATGTAGTCCTCAGACCATGTCTACCACAGAAGCCTGCTGGATTCTAATGCATCAATTACCAGAAGTCAGGGGTCACGGTTGGTCAGCAGAAGTTTTAAAGCCTTGTTTTACACAGGTTTCATTAACACACACCCCCACAAACAAACAAGAAAATACTTCTAGAAAACATGCCTTTTCTTTTTTTTTTTTGAGACTACTCGTCTCGTCTTGTTTTGTTTTTTTATTGTTACCTTGTCTTTGTTCATGTAGCCCCAGATTCCAGCAGCAACCTCAGCAGCGAACAGGATCACCAGGCAGGCAAAGAACTGTGGGTAAAATTGATAAATAATAATTTAACCAGACTACAGATGACCAGCAAGTGGTGATCCGAGCTAAAGAAAACTGTCCCACTGTCTACTGTTGTGTGTATATAACGGAGCGGTTTGTGAGTGTGACTCACAGTTCCCAGCAGACACTGGGACTCCTGGATGGCACCGTAACAGCCGAGGAAACCAACGACCATCATGACTGCGCCGACGGCGATAAGGATGTGGACGCCTGAAAAGATAGGACGGGACACGGGTGGTTATAAATAAATGAATGTTCAACACCTGTGTGATGAAAACACTGGAGTTTGTAATTTTTACTCTCTCCATGCTGAAGGGAAAAGAGTGACTTCAGCTCTTAGGGAGCAGCTTGCTCTCTGCTGCCTCCTGTGGATAGATTGGTGTTGTGCATATTCTACTAAAAAACAGCTTCATCTTAAAAGCTGTCCTGGTAAAAAAAAAAGCATCCAATATTATAACTTAGAAGCCGTTGTCCAACTTTTGGTGTTTACATTCCTCTTCTTATGAGGGGTGTGGCCATGAATGTGAACACTAATATCTCACATTTCTGAGCCTTTTATCTGCCTGTAAATACACTGCTGAGTGTCGGTGTCAGTGCTAGTGCTTAGAGGAACATTAGCCCAGTGTAAACACTCAGCTGCACTCTCATCATGTGACCAAAATGAATGGAAACCACAGGGACGGAAAAAAACAACAGAGCATGGCAGCTCACACATCGATGTACAAGTACTCTGAAGTACTCAAGTTGTACTTTAACAAGTTTGAGTTTCTTTATAGGATTGTGGCTACATTTCTGTAAATTGATTTGTTCAAGATGCCGTCCCTGACACACAGGAAAACATGTATATATTTATTTATCAGCCCTGGGACTGAGGACAACAGGCAGCTGGTTCCACTGAGAGCTGCTGGATCTGTGATGTCATCATTGTCCAAGAGGTCTGGGTTTACACCAAGAGACCACCGACACCCAGACAGTTCAGCTGCAGCACATCTACAAAAACTGGGCTGCGGACAAGGAGGGGCCGGACACAGTAAACTCTGATTCCTGATGATAACCAAATCTAACTTTATGACAGGTGTTTCTCCATCTTCACTGCAACTCCAAGTCCCACCTCCAGAGGGCTCCTGCCCCCACTCCAGGGCAGTCACACCTCATCTCCTAGATAAGGTTGGACTGGTTTTATAACATCAACATTGTCCCATTCTGGTTTTAAGTGTTTGTTTTTCTTTCATCTCAAGAATTTAAACATCCAAACGTTGGACACAGAGTCCAAAACGTACCAAAGCTGCGGTACCTTGTGGTGTTATGACAGTACCGATGGATTAGAAAGTACCCAAAGACTGCAACAAAGAAGAAGAATCATGACAGTAACCTCTCTCCCTCCCCCCTCCCTTTTATCTCTGCGTCATCTCTGCTGCTACTCTGCCCAGACATAATCTGATTCCAGACCACTAACTGGTCCAGTCCCTCCCCCCCCCCCCCCCCCCCATCTAGTTCCTCACCACAGAGACACTCAGTCAGAGCCACACAACACACACTCAGACTAATTTATAAATTGACATGTTGGCGGCGGACCAAGACGGCAAGTGCTCCTCCAGTCTCAGCTAATGCTGTTTGGAAATCTCTGCCTCTTCACCACCGCCCAGCTCTCTGTACATTTTATTCATTCAACATTATGCTCTCAATAATTCCATTTAATTAAATTTATCCTCTTGTCCATCATGAACTATCTATCAGAGCTCCTGCAGCCACTATGTCCATTCTAAGGAGGCGCTATTGCACAAACCTACTCCTGTGTTCAAGCTTTTTTTTATCATCAGCCCAAACTGATGTCATTAATAGTCCTGCTGTCGAACACAGTGATTCCAGCCACTGGTCTCTGTAGAACTGTTCTTTCTAGAAGGGAAACAGTCACTCACACCAAAGTCCACAGACTAAACTATGAAATTCTAATGACAGCACAAAGCAGTAGTTATTTAAATCACATTTTATCTTGGCTCAGTCGGGGAGAACTGATTAAGACCTGCCCACAATGAAAACTGAGTAATTCAGTTACTTTGGCCACTCAAGCACTTTTTCATTATTGATCCTTTCGGAAAATTTGTTTTTTTCCTCCTGGCTGTAACCACTTCATTTAGACCAAAGTCTGGTCTGGATCATTGTCAAATCCTTGTCCTTGTCTGGATCCTTACATAGCTACAGTGCGAATTGTTTTTATTTTTTATTTTGTTTTCTTCTCGTCTACGAGCTATAATTTTATTCACTTTATTCCTCGCTAGAAATGGAAATACTTTAGTGAAATAGTCACTTGTAAATACTGTGTCTAACCTGCTGTTAATGTGATTACCATGTGTCAATCTTTTGATTCCAGTCCACAAGCTGCCAAGTTACCACTGAGGTGGTCTGAGCATGTGGTCCCCCCACACCACTGCCTGGGTGCTTAAAGCTGCCACCTGTTTACTTTGGTGATGGGTTAAAAGCAAAGGTCACATTTCGTTGTGTGTGCAGTGGTGTGCTGTGTCACTATCACAAATAATTGACTTTCACTTTCACTTTCCTGCTGCTGTAACAACTGAACCCCCCCGGTGTGGGATGAATAAAGTCTTATCTTGCCAGATTTGTTCTATTTTTTTAGAGAAACCTTTTTTAACACACTTGACACTAGATATTTTTGGGTGGTAATTTTTTTTTATTGATGAGGTGGTTTAGATATATTAGAAATCAAATGTGCAAAAACTGTAAAGAAAGGTGACCTGAGAATGACTCCAGCGCCCCCTGTGATCCCTGACAGGATGTGGATAGTGATCTCATTAGTCAGTTGTCATGAAGGCTCTCAACACAGGTGGAGCTTCCATCAAACAGATGAAGATAATGTAACAATGAACCTACACATGTTTAGGCCAAATGAGGTTCATTACCGACAATTGTTTATTGTATCAAGACTTCCTCTGAGTCACTTCCTGCTGCTACCAATATTGGTAAATCCTGGTACGACGAAACCTGGTCACTTTCTTCTGTGGCCAAAATAATCCCACATAATAATGCACTGTTTGAGGGAATAACGGCTACTGTGGGTATAGGTGGCGCTATCAAAGATCAAATGTTTTTATGGTTTACAAAGGCAAGTAATATGAGCTACAGTTTTTACTAAAACAATAAAAGCATCGGTCGAGAGTCAAGTTACAGGGTTAGATCATGTCACAGGTTTGCCCCTCCCCTGTCCACTCCCCCCCAGGTTTGAGGATTCTAACCTCGCGTAGAGGACTGTTCATAGTAAATTAAGTTCTTTCAGGGGGAGAGATTCACCAACGGGTGATGCTGATCTGATTGGCCCAGATTAGCAGACAGTTGTATGATGTCCCACAACTACATGGAGTTACACCATGTACTTCTGTCTGATCTGAGTCAGGAACCGATTCCTCTGTCAGTTTTAATCATCAACTCATGTCTATCAGATCAGTTCACAGCTGCAGACCTTCACACATCAAACATCACAGATAACAGTCACTGAATGTTAGTCAAACTTTAAACATCGGTATCAAAGACAGTTCTGGTCAGAAAGTCCTGACACTTTTTTTCTGTTGTTTATAGCAATAAACGGGAGAAATCAGGTTGGAGAACATGATACTGAAAAGTTCCTGAAGCAGCGGCGTAGGAAAAAAGGAGGGAGAGGAGAGAGAGAGAACAGAGGGGGAGAAAAAAGGCTGGAGGAAGAAGGGAGAAGTGAGACAGGGAATGGAACACTAACCACGACCAGATGTGGACGAAATGGAGGAGCGGGAGAGGGAAGGACGCACAGAGGCAGGGAGAGGAAAACTCTGGAGGAGGGAGGGAGGGGTGTGGCCTGTGAAAAAAAGGGAGTAATAGGAGGGGAAATGGGAGGGGGATGGGCGGCTGCTGAGGAATTTTTTCCGGTACTGATTTGGGTTTTCTACTCTTTTAGGAACAAGAGAAAGACTTTGTTTCATAGACCCGATGCAGTAACGGAGGCCGTTTGAAAGTCCCCCAGTAAAACCCAGCTGTGCACACCCACAAAGACAGACACACACAAACATCTTTGCATTTCTGTCTGTCAGAGACCACAAGGATCCACCCCCCACCACCCCC
>NC_024311.1:10434032-10489744 GCF_000523025.1 Cynoglossus semilaevis | reverse complement strand
CCACTCCCCCTGTATGTTTGTGGAATAAACAGAAACCTCTGGTAAACAAGGCAGAGTTAGGAACTCATGTGAACAAAAGAATCGGATGGAAACATCCAAAGGAACATCGGTTCTGTTTTTAAAGACAGACATAAACGGAAGAAATCACGCATCCCACAATTTAGGAGCATCCATACTTCCCAGATCTGAGGCTGGTGTGGGTCACCTGCCCGTCTACTCTAAAAACACTGCCCCAGTGTGTCTACGCAGTGGGAGCAAAAAGATACAAAGTTCTTCTGCCCTTTGGACCTGTTTTACTGTTTAACTTCCCTGCAGTTGTCAAGAGTCGGGTTTAAATCGTCTAACGACGACCTGCGGCTGCACCAGCTTTCCAATCCAAAAACACTGGATGTCTCTGGTACTACAGGGAGTCAACCATGGATAAAGTGGGTTTAGGTTTGTAAACCACATAATCAGGAAGTCCCTGCACCAACATCAAACTCTGATCAATGATAGACAACATCACCAAAGTCAAATAACTAATGTTTTAATGCATTTTCAACAAGGTAAGTAGTAAGTTGTAAGGTCAAAAAGTCAGCCTCTCAAAACAGGAAGTATTGATGGTAACAGGCTCATTTCCTCACACGTTCCTCTTGAGAAAATCTATGACGATTATAAAAGCACAGAGGATTCTAAGAACCACTACGCCCCCATCAGGTCAAACACTACACAGTGACACAAAATACCACGAGCACAAGTTGAAGCGTCGCTCCTCACTTCCTGTGAGCAATGACATGTTCTCTGAGAACTTGGCTCTGATGTTCCCTCATCTAAACAGGAGGAACAGCCGCTGCACTCTGGACACCAGAGGTCAGAAGAGTTAACTTCATGAGTGGGTGTGAAGTATTTAAATAGAGTCATGTGATGAGCTGCATGCTTTCACTAAGAACAAGTCACAAGTCACTGCTGATGTCATGAGGCCTGACTCCAGGATCACTCCACTGACAGCCAGGTTACTGACACAAGTCAAGTCCAACACAAGTCAAAGTGTCCGACTGGGAGTACTAGGCTAGATTAGATCAGATTAGATTAGATTGAAGTAATCTAAAACGTGCAGTTACTCGTAACAACGCACAGAGCAAAGAGGTCCTCGTTTCCATGAATCATTCAAATGACCTATGTGTTAAAAGCAGAACCAGAAGTCCATCAGGTTTATTTATTTATTTAACATATTAAAGTAATCTTTGGTGATATAAATCCCTGATGGCAGTCAATTGGTTCTAACAGACTGGAGAATGTTGAGGGTGATTTCTTATCATGAATATTTAATGTAAAGATGAATCTGTTTCTGCTTCTCGCCCTGACAGTGGTGTGGACACCTGAGGATACACTGAAATATGGGTGACGTCAATAAATTACAAATAATCAACCAAATTACTTCAATGATATTAAAATCCACAAGTTACTTTACAGAGAAAAAAATGTAGTTTTTAGTCTTCTAACAAATGTTTTTTTACAGCAACATTTGCACAACAAGGTCAAATATGGTCAGGAATATTCTCCAGAATAAATCCTCACTGAATTTTGTCACAAGTCAGGAACCTGTGACAAAATGTTTCCGAGTAATGGGATCTGGTTTGTTGGAGTGTACGTTGTAATATTTGTTCACATGAACATAGAAAATTCTTGTGATACCATTGAAGAAAAGACCACATCATACTTATGTAGAAGGTGCTGGGGGGGTGGGTTCCCTCGAACTCCAGCTCCAGCAGGTTACTGGTCTTTGGGTCATGTCTCAACCACAGGGCCACGCCCAGGATGACTCCCCCTGTCAACTGGAACATAGAGAACAACATCCAATTTAAAATCTTTTTTTAATAGAGAACAACAACAATGAGTCACAACAAACAGAACATAAAAAAGAATCACATAGGGAATATCCCAGGCCACGCCCACAAAATAAAAAAAAACATCATAAAAGTACTGTCCTGGTTTTTCTAACCAGTCAGTGAATCAGTAGCAACTGGAATAAAAGGTTTTTCCCATTAATATAAATCATATAACATCACTGTCTTCTTCTAACGGTGTTGATCAGACCACCTTACAGGTCTGCAGGGGTATTACTTCAGAAAGTCTGATATGAATGAAACGTGACACCAAAGCTCTGGTCCCCGTCCTAGTGTGGGATCATTTAGTGAGTGTGAATGAGTGTGAAGGGCTGTTCTGTTGGCTCTATACAGTCCAGAATGTAACCCTACCCTCACCCAAATGCTGGCTCCACATGCCCCCAAACCCTGAAGTGGATTCAGCAGCAGATGTGTGAATGAATGTAGGCCTTTTCTCCGGAAGTCACTCATTTTAAAGGCAGATGTTTGGTGAGAGGCGAGAGACACTGAAGTAGTAACACTGTTTAAAACCAGTAGAACTCTGTGATCAATCTGTCTCCAGCTCCTTTGACAGCAGCAACAAAGACATTAGGAGTCAATTAATTCAAGCTTTAAAAAAAAGTTATTTAGTCAATAATGGAAAAAAAATTAAATTCTGAAAACATTTTGTTTTTGTTTAAAATCTAAGCCTTTGTGCCTGCAGTACAGGTTGAGTTTTAATTTATATTAGAATGCACACCAGCCCAGATCCTAAAAGTCTTCAGTCTCATGTCAGGTTTGTTGAAACCCTATTTTTGGAAAAAGTGACATCTCCACAATACACTTCAGCAACATGTGACGCCACTTGTTCCAGAAGAAAGATGAGCAGAAACTCAGTACCTCAGTCAGACAGAAGAAAAAACAAATCCAAAAGCCTGGAGGAAACGCTGTGACATCTGAGGAAACCAGATAGGTGCAGCTTTGGATTAAATCATCAGAGAACCCCCCACCACACCACACCCCCTCCCTTACATCATCAGTGGGCCAGTTTCCTTTAGGGAAACCCTGTACATGATGGGAAGCTTAACTTTTAGTGAATTGTCTACCCTCCCTCACCACCGCGTCATCCCAAAGCTTCTGTGTTTGGAGTGAGACATGGAAGTCCTAAACATAGCAGTCATTGTGTAACTCCATGGTCACAGACGGTTTGAACTTTTCTTTTCTTTTTCTTTTTTCTTCATTTATAATTAAACACTATGGGAAAAAAATTAAAGTCCTGGTGTCAGTGAAGAGACTGAAACCAAAACAGACTCCTCTTTTCCTCAGTCGTCAAACTCCTCCTTTTCCATTCCACAGTTGAGGCCAGGCGCTGCCTGGCAACAGTCGGTGCCTGGCAACAGTCGGTGCCTGGCAACAGGATCAGAACATGCCCACAAACACACGCACTCTCTCTCTCACACACACACACACTGAGTGGCTAACTGAAATAAACTCTCCACCTCCTCCACATGCGAATCACCAATGATTCACTGAAACTCATCAAAGTTCAGAAGAAGATTCCTGAGAAAGACTAACATAAGTCACTTAACTTTGTTTCAGTCTTTTACTTATGGGGCTTGAACCAGGACCAGGGAAACAAATGAACCAGGGTAACAAATGAACCGGGACTAGGGCAGCAGATTTCGTTCATCCCATGTCTAACATTTGTCTCACAGACAATAAAAACTCCTTGAATCCTTGAATTATAGCTGTACTTGACAGAGGCCACGCCCCCCAGGACGGACACTGTATGTTGGTACAGTTGGTACACAACAGGTGTGTCAGAGCCAGGGGGGTCCTCGAGTTCAAGACCTACTTCATTAAGGTGCACCACAGAGTTCCACAGGAAATCATACCAGCCTGAGGCCGTCAGACTGACTCACCTCCTCCCTCCCTTACCTCCTCACGCCCTCCTTCTCACTCATCATTACTGTTACACTACCTGGATGATATTTGGCAATAATCTGATTCAATCAGTTTATATTTGTCTCATACCTTTCAGTTAGCCTTTTTCTGGTACCTGGTACCAAACGAACCAGGTCCTAGTTTTGATCTGGGATCCCGGTGGTAATTTCAATGCAACATGGCTACATCAGACTAAATGTGCTTTAGTACCATTGGTACTGTTTAGGAGGAATGTCAGTAGAAGCCAAGCACAGCTTAATAAACATTTGATTAGGGTAGATAACCTGGCTGTGGGCTACATAAGGTCTAAATGGGTCAGAGATAATGGTAATGAACTAAAACATTTAAAATAAGTTGGAGCTGGATCTGTTGAGTGTGGGACTCATTAATTCACTGGTGGTGGTGGAGAATTACACCGTGAGAGCAGTGCATTCTGTTCTGGGGGGGCAGTAAATTCATCTTCACAGTCGTGGGTTTAATTCAGTAACAGAGGAAAGAGGCTCAGACTGGCGGACGGCAGAGGTCCTAACATCGGTTCTGATGCAACATTAATCTCACTTTTTTAGAATGAAGCACTCTGGGTAAAAATATCAGCTACTGTGAAATCAGTTTAGCCCCAGTTTGGTCCACCCCCACCAGCATCTATTTCTGCTCTTGGACGCTTGTGCAGGGGGTTGTAGAATGCGGGGCATGCTTGTGGGGGGGGGGAGAAAGGGAAGGGGGCAGGGAGTGCTGCTGTCTGCCATTCCCATAAAACCACTATAACCAGGACACACAGGCTTTTACCCCCACCCCCCACCATCATCCACCAACACTCCGCCGCCTGTTGCCTCTTCACCCTCTCAGGGTCTGGTGTGATTTATAGAAACAGCAGCTCCTCCGTTTCTGTCTGTATGAAGTGGGCAGATGCTACAACTACAGCCTGGTCCAGACTGAACAGGTCTGATCCAGGAGTTATTAACCAGCTATTCTTTTTAAACATGAGAACTATGAAAACATTGAGAACTATAACTAAAAATCTTCAAATTTTTGCAAATACACATAAAAATCATTTGAAAAAAATAAATGCATAAAAAACGGAAACTCAAGTTGGACTTCACCAAAGTTTCTTGTGCACCAACTAAAAGCATACATAAAAAATGCAGAATTTAATCACACAGAAAAAAGTCAAATATCATATGAGGTGGCTGAGATATACCATAAACTTAGCAAATAAACGTCACTGAATGGTAACCAAATGATAGTTATTCAAAGGAAAAGAGAGTTAACCAATAATAGTGACTAACTTGCAGGAAAGCGTCAGTTAAAGAAGTGATTCAATGTTTTACCTCAGCAACAACAACAGGCCTAATGAAATGGTGGAAACCAGGAAAAATTTGACTAAATCTCTACGGAAAAACCAGATGTTTGTTGGTTCCAGTATCAACCCCACTGACAGAATGTTTCCATCTGAAGAATTAACATTGTTCTGTTATTTTAGATGCGACAGTTCGGAGGGTTTTCACTGTGACTTTTCCTACGCCCTGCCTCAGCATCTCAGTTAATGTGGTTACTTTGGCAGCATTTTTATTATTAACGCTCCACCTCACAGCTAGTGCAGCTACAGCGCCGCAGCAGCACTTAGTTGCCATTCATCACTGATAATGGCTGTCAAGGGGAACACCATCTGAAGAGACAGCATTTCCTGAAATACTCAAGTGTCTTGAAGGCGCAGTTCAGGTTTGTTTGAAGTATCTTTGTATGAGGTACTGACACAGATTCAGGGCTGATAAAAGAAAAACAGTTTCACTGTAGAAAGACTTTTCCATTAGGAAAAAGAAATGTAATTTAACTCAATGCCAATAACTACCTTTCACATCACAGTCCAGAACAAAGGAACACAGGTTTTAATGGCAGTTGAACAAACAACGAGTCGACAACAGCGGCTTAGTGCAGTTTAACGACCGCGTCTTGCTGCAGTAACCACAGTGTGAAGGAAACTCCACGTGTGTGGAAATCATGACAACTACTGGGTTTTGAAACACTCTTCCTCAATAGAACAATCTGGACTAAATGATCGAGGCAATATGATCAACTTTCAGAACCATGTGTAGACCAGGTTTACATCAAGTCCTCAGTTACAGGAAAGTGTGACCATCCAGGCGAGGACCAGCCGTATGCTGCAGGTCTTTACGCCATTTTATTAACAGTTGCATTAACTTACTTTTTTTTCCAATTCAACTGCTGCCAGACTATAGACAATCAGACAGAAGATGTGATGCCACCACAGAACACGGTGTTAATCGAAGAAAACGTGGATGCTATACCTGTGGTTGTAGACATATCTGCATCATTTTTGAAGAAATGGCAGAGCAGCTAAAAAAATAAGTGTCAAATTAAGTCGTATTTTTAACAATAGAGTGGTTTGAGAACAGAGTCAGAGCATCTTACATAAGAGTCCAACTAAACTTTTCCATGATCCACCAGCAGCAGAACAGAGTCTTCACTGCAACAGAAAACCACTGAAAATCTATGCACACACACAGACGAGTGGGGGGAGAGAGGGGAGTTTAGTTCAAACAAACCTCAGACAAACGCGACAGTACATTTGTCCCTACATCGTAGGAGATCTGGATAAGATTCTACGACTGCTTGAGAAGGCCTTTTAAACATCACAATAAAATGTGGCTGTTGTCCAGATCTGCGCTGACTTTTACTAACATTTTCCACTGACGGTTCACAGGGTGTGGGGAGGAGGTGTGTGTGGGGCAAAAATTATGTTTCCATTTAGGTCCCACAACTCTGTACTGACCTCTGTACTTGGCCTCTCACTTTCTCAAAGTCAAAAATCGAAGTGCCCTAATGATATTTGTCAATGGTGCTAAATAAAGGGTTAAGATCGCAAGATCATTTGAGATAAAAAGACAACGACTCCTATCTTATCACCCACAGGAAGTAGAGACAGAGGGCAAAGGGTAACAGCTCACACAGATTCAACACTTGTCTCGTCTCAATAAGCACTGGAAGCACCACACACTGCAGACAAATCACCCATTTACTGCCATTCATGTTTCAGGGCGCCAACAAACTATTTGTTTAGAGTTGACAGTCCAGATGAATTAGACTAGTCAGTTGGGCAACAGTAAAGGGAAATGTTAGTTGTTGATGTTGAAAAACCACACATACACGATAAACAAAACAGTCAACATTAGTGAAAGCACAAAGTGACCCCACCCTCCACGAGCCTAAGGAGTCACAGGTGATGTCAGCGACAGCAGGCTGATGGATGCAGTCAGCTGCTGACAGTCCACTACACTGAGAGGTCAACTAATGGTACACCATACATAGGTCCTGTAGACTGGCTGTGTCTGGGATCACACCCCGTCACCCCCAGACGTCTCCCCCAGAGTGTGACTGTAATATCACAGGGTTATTAGTCATCAACTAAAGTTACTGGAAGTTGCAACTCTTCTTTAACACTGACTATATTTAAACTACCCACAAGATAACTCTTATGACAGTAATATCCGGTCTAAACGTTGAGCCATCATGTCACCACACCATTGCTACCTCAATAGCTGACCTTTAGATTGTGTTCTGTAGAAAATTAAGAGAACAAAGACTATAGCACAGTGTTAGTTGAGCAACAAATTCCAAACCAATGCTGCTGGAAGGCAAACATTACAATGTCTTTAAATGTGGAAATCAACAGAAGAGAGGAGAAAATGTGTGGACTGATGAGGAAGCCACAACATTCCACCACAAACATCACGACAGTGGAATGGGGGCAGCAACCAACACACAATGACACGCCTTTACTGCATCAAGCCCTCATCTTCTTCAGCCACTGTGATTTATTGCCACGGTGAATGGAAAAGTATTTAAAAAAAACAACACCGATAGATTCAAATAATAGGTGTACATGAATTTTAACAGCTCTCACAAGGATAAAACTGTTTTGGGCAACAAGTTATATAGATGGAAAAAAAAACTAAAGTATGTAGCCATGTTTTTATATATCAAGGCAAGAACAGAGTTTTTGTTATTTTTCCACTTTTGAAACATTAACTAATTTCAGGAATTTAATGATATTTTTGGTATTTCCAGGTTCATCTTGTACCCTTTTCTAAATGTGTAACTATTTTAATAACTTTTAAATTCCAACTATCTTTTGGCTATTTTTATCACTATGTTGTTATAGTTTGTGTTTAGCTTTATTTTGGGGTAGTGTGACATTTCCTGGTTAACTTGTCTTAAGGCTGTTTTTCCTGTCTCACTTTCAATTCTTTCCAAGCTTATATTTAGCCAGGTTGGTTAGGTTCAACTATTTCATCTAACTTTCAGTTTTCTTTTCCGACTTTGGTAGGTTTTTACCTCACCACTGTTACGTTTAAACTCCTTATTTGCTTAGAAAATTCCAATAAGCAGCACAAACTGCGTTTTCAAATCATTAGAAATACGTTAACGAAATATTTTCAGTCCACTATATTGGTGAGTAACATCAATACATTTATCAATTATTTTGTACGTTTCCATTCATTAAAATGCTTTTAGAAGACTGCAGTGTGTGGTCATGCGCGTGCTCGTGCGCACTCTCGTTTTATTTCTTCGCCATGTTTTTCTGCTGTTCAAGAAAAAACATCGTCAGTTTGGTCCTGCTTCATGTTTTGTATGAAAATACGAAAGGGAAAAGACTAGCATGGCGTCACGTGCTCGTCTTGAAGCCGCCATGTTTCAATGAGGTCAGAACCGTTATAACTAAACGCAGAAAGCATATGTTTATGTTAACTAAACAGCGTGCTTACCCAGAAAATGAAGTTGAAGAAGAAGAGCAGATATTTAATGCATTTGGTGCAGCCTTCCACTCCCATGGCGATGTCGGAGACAAAGAGTCGGTGAACTGTAGACAAGGAAAGAAAACGGCGGTAAACGCAGTTTGGCGTCTGAAACACTTCAGCGTTGGACGATTGTTTGCTCAGACCGAAGCTCAGACAGTCGACACACCCAGGGGCTCAAAAAACCACGCCTACAACACAATAATGACTCCGCCCTCGGACGGTGTCTGATTTTTCCTCGGTGGGAAAAAAAAGGTAGAGAAGCGACACCTGCTGGACCGGAGTGAAATCTTTCCTTTTTAAATGAACGCGAGAAGACCTTTGTCTCTACAACTGTCTCAACAAGTGGTTTTATGCTTCAATCCAGCAAAAATTATAATAATGAAACAAAAAACAATAGCAATATTAATGATATTAATATTATTTCACTCATTATTTTATGATTATTTAATGATTTTTCTGTTCACTGTATGTTTAACATTTGATATAAATATATATTGGTGTGTGTATTTTCCAAAGATTAGATACAATGAAGAATGTTTAAAATATTAGTTATTTTATTTCAGGATAAAATAAGATGGAGGATGTTCTTGATAGATGTGGATATATTTTCACAACATGTGACATCACACAAAATGACATCACTGAGATTAAACAAGCTAATGATAGACATTAAAGGATTGTCCTTTAATCATTGAGATCCCAAAACCAACCCCTTTGTTTACACTGATATTAGGTTAGGGGTTGACTTGTTTCGTCATCACTGATTAACACAGACATGGAGAGTAACAGCTTTGAGTTACTGTCATTTCCCAGAAAGATCACACCATGTTTAACCACATCAAGAAATGCCTTACAAAATGCTCGAGTCAGCACTGCTGCAGTCAAGAAATCCAGAACCAGACAACTGCACCGAGTTACTCCATCATCTGAGCCTCCGATGTCAGAGGGTTTACCAGCAGAACCCGTTACTAAAAGTGAAAGCGGCACACAGACACTCCTTCATCCAATGGAGACAAACATTGTTAAATCATATGAATGGAATGAGTGGGAGCTGCGAAGGAAAGCAATCAAACTGGCAAATATTCGTGCCAGGGTTACTCATGCGACTCAGACCAAGATGAGCCACATGAGACGTGAAAACGGCACCCAGACCTGGCTGCCGGCAAACGCCACTTCTCAGTGCAAACGAGATGGTTACAGTGGCGTTCCCAGACCCAGTGTCTACCATGCCGGTCTGAGGGGACAGAAGGAAACAAAGATGGTCAAGGTAAACCTGACCAGACCAGTGGATGAATGATCACAACAGGTCAACGACTACACAAGTCAACATGATGACAATGGATTTAGGCTAGGTCCAAATCTACAGAACCAGACCCCCAGTGTGGGAGATAACCCAACAAGACCTTTGGACAAATCCCTTCTCTTATGATCACCACAATGAATCCAAACTTTGTGCTGCTATTAGCAAAAAGCTCAGACCAGGAGGCCGCATACCAGGAGTGCCAGACCATCTTTCAAAACCCTTTCAGACAACCCATTACCATTGAAAACAACCTGTTCAAGAGAAGAAGAAAAAATCAGATGTCAAATGTAATAAATTGATCAGGTTGACGTGAAAATGGAAAACTTTTAAACTGGCAAAAATTCATGCTGAGGTGACTCACTGGACTCAGACGGAGATCCCTGCTAACACTCATCAGTTGGAGTCCACAGTCTGAGCTGTTCAGGTGACAGGAAGGAACAACGTTGGTCAAGGTAAAACATTCCTCTACTAATTAGATATGAAGATGAGTTATCAGACCTAGTCATGTTCTAGGTCTAGTCTCAACAACATGGGAGGGTGGTGGGGGGGCTGTGGAAAAAATAGTCACATGTTATAAATTGAACAACTTGCAGTGCCAATGGAAAACTATTAAACTTGTAAATATTTGTGCCTGGGTGACTCACTCCACTGAGACCCAGATGGCCACTAACACTAGGTAAACATGACAAGACATGTGTGTGGATGAATGAACACACTACATCAATGAAGTTAGTTTGCTGTCATGGATTTTCTTTTCAGTCTAGCTACCGTTATCCCTTAAATATCTTCTAAAACATTGGTAATTTGACTGTGGTAAATGAGGTTGCATGGGATTGTGCTGCACCAACTTCTGCCTTGTGTCAATCTCCAATGTAGGCCTGTTAGTGTAAATATTGTGTTTTGTCTTGTTTTGTGGGTTAAGAAGTGAGACCTGTTTCGTTATCGCTAACTTTTGTTGTGAAATCCCCTAGAAAGGGGTCAACCGGATATGCGATTGTTGTTAGTTTTGTTGATGACCTTTGTTGTGAAAGGACTTAACCGGAAGTTCAGTGCACAGGCAGAAAGAAAAAGACTTTGTTGTTGAAACAGATTGTTTAAGAGTACAACAAATACACAGCGTTGCAGAAACAGACATTTAGCGGAGTCTTTTACTTCATACCGATGACTGTAGTTTGATTTCTTTAGAGAAAAAGAGCACAAAATGCAGCTTTGACGGAAGCGGAGCGGCTCACTTCATCATCGGCTCCTCGTCTGTCAAGTAAATCTTCTCCTCTTCTGTTTCATTCAAAACTGTTGCTTTGGTCACAAAATGAAGTTTAACGTTTCGACTTTTCGTAAGGTTCAATTTGAAGCTATATCATTGGCGTTGTTAAACAATTTAAGTGAGCATTAGCTTAGCCAGGCTAACGTTGATGAGTTAGTTAGCCTCTCAATGTTAGCTTCAACAGTCAAGTAAATAAAGCAACAAACACCAAAACTAAATGACGTCCATTCTTTACAGTCGAGCGATTTATCAGTTTTATTTCACGTCACAGCGCAGTGCTATATGCGTTTGCATCAGAAGATATACGTATATAAATATATATATATATATGTATATGCATGTACGTGTATGTCTACATACAAATGTATACAGTATTTATATATACATATTTCGAAGCGCTTGTACCATCAATGTGGGCTGAGCAGTAATGATGGGAGTCCGTCCCAGAAGAGTTGATCACATACAACGTATATTTTGAGATCAGTCTGATGAAAGACAGACAACAACAGGTTCTAACGACTTTCCTAAATCTGCTTTATTCTTCAGTTTGTACTTTGTCAAATATTTACAGAGTAACCCTTGTGTGTTGTTGAGGTTTGATTGTTCTGGGTGTTTACTGTGTTGCAGCCTCGACTGTGCAGCTGAACACCGACAGCTGCAGCTCCGATATGACCAAGAGAAGTCCTTCTCATCAGCTGTTCAAAAGGTGAAAAGACAGTTTTTCTTACCGTAACATCTTGTCAGAGAACCAGTGACCAACCCACTGCTGAATGAATCGACAGCTGGTATTTAAATATGACCATTGATCATTTTGATTTAATTTCTCTGACAATATAAATAGGCTTCCTAAATATACTATAAAATACTTTTAAATATAAAATATTCATAAAACAGGGTAAACACGGAAGGTGTCTTTAGTGGTACGGCTCTATAATGTAAATAGTTGCAAGAAGTTAAAATACAAATTAAATATAACCCCAAAAAAACAACTTTTAAAATCAAAGTTTTAAAAATTAAACAATTATAAGTATAATGTAAAACGCTAACAGATAGTGGGGAATAAGCAGGCTTTTGGCTCGTAAAAATTCTTAGATGCGGTAACTGATAAACACTGGTAGAAAATGCTTGGCATGGTTTTATACCGTGTGTTAGGTACAGATGAACTTTACCGTTGGAAATATGACAGGATGCTGAACCATCACTGCAGAAGGAACCCGGAGCTTCATGAGGAGCTGCAGATCCAGGCTGCGGTGGCAGCCGGAGATGTCTGCACGGTCAGGAGGATGCTGGAGCACGGGTACTCGCCAAAAGTCCGTGATGCCAATGGCTGGACGTTGCTGCACTTCTCTGCTGCCAAAGGAAAGGAGAGGTGTGTTAGGGTTTTCCTGGAGCATGGAGGTGAGTACTATTCTTTTTTTAGTTTAAAATGCTCTTAATTTATTGCCAAAGATCATTTGGCTTCTGGTTTGTGCTCGGTTTGAACACTAGAGGGCAACATATGACAGTACAATAAAGATGGGTAACCAACACTCTCCCAAACCTAAGACCTTTCATTTACATTTTTTTGTGTAGACTGGACGCAGCAGCTACTGGTCCGCTGCTGCCCCATGTGGTCATATTATGTCACTAAGGAAAACATTTACAAAAAGTTATTAATATTGAAAATACTGACAAACTTAATCTTTTGATCATGCAGACTTCAAAACTGAAAACGTTTCTAACCATTGCCTTTGTTTTTTATTTTAAAATAAAATAATTTAGTTGTAATAAGCTGATAAAATATATAACAAATAGACCTGAGGTGTATCATTTTACTCAATGTTTAATTTCTACTCCTTCTTTAACAGCTGACCCCACAGTGAAGGACTTTATTGGCGGCTTCACAGCTCTGCACTATGCCGCTATGCACGGCAGAGCTCGAATAGCCCGTCTCATGCTGGAGTCCGAGTTCCGCAGTGATATCATCAACGCCAAAAGCAATGACGGCTGGACACCGCTGCACGTGGCGGCCCACTACGGTCGTGACTCTTTCGTGCGGCTCCTGTTGGAGTTTCAGGCCGAAGTAGACCCACTCAGCGACAAAGGCACCACACCGCTACAGCTGGCCATCATCCGCGAGCGCTCCAGCTGCGTGCGCATTCTACTGGACCACAGCGCCAACATTGACATTCAAAATGGCTTCCTGCTGCGATATGCCGTCATCAAGGGCAACCACTCGTACTGCCGCATGTTCCTGCAGCGAGGAGCGGACACCAACCTGGGACGGCTGGAGGACGGACAGACGCCACTGCACCTGTCCGCCCTCAGGGACGATGTGCTGTGCGCTCAGATGCTCTACACCTACGGAGCCAACACCAACACCCGGAACTACGAAGGACAGACGCCTGTGGCCGTGTCCGTCAGTATGTCAGGAATCAGTCGGCCGTGTCTAGACTTCCTACAGGAAGTCACCAGTAAGTTTCACTAACCAACCACACACCACTCTCAGTCCAAGGTGGACTCCACAGAGGTCATTAGTAATCATACAGTTCTTCTATAAACTGGCAGTGTTGTCATTCTTTCATTTAAAAACAAAAGAAAACATGACAGGTGTGAAGAGGAACATGAACGCAGGGTTAGAAACACATCGGAATAAAGTTGAGGAAAAGGAGAGGAAAAGACAGAGGTTTGAAAAGACTTTGTTACAAAACCATTCAATGTAGATTTTATTTACAGTAGTCGAATAAATCCACAGGTTGGAAGAAGTAGTAATAGGATAAATAATAGGCAGTAATAATATTATCTAGAGCTTCCTCACTGTTTGTGTCAGGTTACTTAAAGAAAGAAGATTATTAGAAAAGTGGAAAAGAAATTTAAACAAGTAAACAAGTATTTAAACATGTAAAAAGAAGATAAAAAAGAAAAAAAAGTGTAAAAACCTGTGTTATGACTACACACTTGTCCTGGGGCATTAATGAGTACAGCTGGGGTGACCCCCGCCATCCTCATGAAGGGGCCGGAGCCAACAGACATTATTTGGAAAGAAAGTACATACCGTAAATTGTCGTGTTTCCAGCAGGAGGCGTCAGTGAGCAGTGTTCAGAGACAGAAGAATCTTTCTCCTCCACTGTAAGGGAGAAAAGAAAAAGAATGGAACACGTTACCTGCAGTGTCTGATTCACACAGAACAATGGTCGCATTCCACTCTGCTCAGCTTTGATATCAAAGGCCCTTCCACACACAGGCATCAGACAGATCAGTTTTCTGACAGATCACCGATCAAACCTGGATTAACTCAAACACAGCACCAGGCTCCGCCCACCGCCACTGACAGACGGCCCAGGCCCTTTTCACACACACAGGGTTCAGGTGGCTACCGCTAAATCTTTCTCTTTTAGAAACAGCCAATCAGAGCCTTCCTGTAGTTCATGTCGAACTGACAGGAGTGTCGACACTGTCAGAAGGTGGTCAAACCCCTGAGGTCAGGGAGGCCCCCTGTGGTGGTTCACACTGCTTTTGAACACATTTGCTTCTACTTGTTGATTGGACAGAAGTTCATATGGTAAAAAAAGATCTAAACTTTTGAATTTTAGTCACAAAGTCCTAACAGTGAAATCCCTGTTACTGCAGGCTGGAACACACACAGGAAATCAGATGAAAAGAGTTCTAGGATAATACACTGATGCTGCTGCAGGTCATATAGAAATCAGGAAAAAGTATTTTTAAAAAGTAAAGCAATAGAAAATGAACAATGGATTAAAGTATAAATATAATATAATTATTAAAAGAATGAATGAAAATCAGTAGCAAAAAACTTAGCAAAAAGTTCATGTGAGAAACAAACATATCTAAACATAGAAATATATACATATATTACCACACATATATGTTCAAATGTATACATGTATAATTTGATTTAAAATGCAAAACTAAATATAGAAAATAAAGCTAAATTGTGCAGAAAATACAGGCTAGAATGATCTAGAACTAAGTGGCAAAAAACAGTGGATAACCAAAACCTAAAGGTGGGCGGGGCTAAAAATCTAACCAAATAAACTAAAGAAAATGAACTGAGACAGGATTAGTTGACAGTTAGTTGACGTTAACCTGGCTTTGACATGTCCCTGTTCCCTTCCAGAACAACCACGGAGTCTCCAGGACTTGTGTCGAATAAAAATCCGTCACTGCATCGGCCTCCAGAGCCTGAAGTTGTTGGAGGATCTACCGATTGCCAAAGTGATGAAAGACTACCTTAAACACAAGTTTGACCACGTGTGACCACAACGACGTGACGAGGAAGAACACGAAAACTGAAACTGTCACAGATGAAGACTATGCAAACACATCCAGCCCACAGGTCTGGACCAAACAACTGAGTGACGACCAGTTCGCTTTGGTCACTTCACTCGCCTGCTTTGACCCTGTCATGCCAGCAAGGGCGCCACCTGGGGGAGCCAAGATGACATTTATGTTTGGAGATGTGAAACCTGTTTGTGTTCTTACTGTTGGTGATCAAACCTTTCAGTTTCTGTTCTAGAATCTTCTCATCTATGTTCACACACAGAGAGAACAAGTATTCTGTCCCAGTGATCGGGACGCACAAAAAAATCTTGTCCACAAACATTCAAAAGTCTTTGGTTTAAGCAGCTGATATCTGAACTTTGCCCCGCCCCTGCCCATGTTGAATCATGGATGTCATAAGTAGAGAATGTGGGCACATTAGTTGATCAAGTGGGCCACGTTTGTTTGAAGTTTGATTTCCCATTTCTGAGGACCAAGTTTGGCCAAATCTAATCTAGACTGTGGGCTACATCCTAAACAAAGTTTGAAAAACTGTGAGATTTTCTTAAATGTATTCGTCTCTACTTGCAGTAGGCCACATCGCACATCGTCATTATTCAAAGCTGCCCACATTTGACCCTTTTCTAAGCCTATGTTGGACAGTGACATTTGAAGAACCCGGTTTTGTTGAAGTTTGTAGGCCACACCAATGTTTACAATATTTTTGGACTAATCTGGTTTAAATCAGCTTCATCTGATCTGACCTGAGAAATGTGTCCCACCTTTTGGGGGTCTGTAAGTGAGATGGTTGTGGTTGAGGTTTGTGGTCTCTTCTCTTGTGGCCCACACCAGATGTCCAGATTATTGGTATCTTAGGCCATATAGGCCACACCAAGTCAGTAGCGGGACTGTAGAACACATACTCCTGTGGCCCAATTGTACGCTTATGGAAATGAGACATGTGCCACAACAAAGGTCCTTTTTTATGTGGGCAAAGTGAACTGGTCCAGTCAGGATCCTGAATTGATTTTTCTCTACTTTCACAATGTTGCTTCTGTCACCACCTTCTGTTGCTTCCTTAAAAAAAGCACAATAGTTTTTTAAACTGCTCCGTCACTGAGTTGACATCATGATACCCAGCCCCAACAGTTGGTTTAGTTTTTGAAAATGAGGGAGTTTGTACGTTTGACAAAATGTGTGAAGATGTCGTTACAGTATTTCTTTTTATATAAAAAGTGTTTGGATATTCTGTCAGTGAATTTTACCTGAAGTAAAAATGAATGAAATTCCCCAATGAATCAACATCCATGAAAAAAAGGAGAAAGTGACCTGCAGCCCACACTGCCCTCACCAAGCAGCTCTTACACTCATACTTTAAACAGGAAACAGAAACATTTTAAACCCCAGTAATCCAGGGTCCAGAAGGCAGAATCAGCCATTTTACCCCACTGCTGCCCTGGTCAGTGAGCGCCCCCTCAGAGAGACCACCTGACCACAGCAGCAGCAGGAGACGGCCAACAGATTTCTGAAAGGACCCTGGTGTGGGACAGGAAGCAGTCAGGCCTGCTGCCTCCTGTGGCCAGTTTGTGTCACTGTGGTTAATTGGAACAAAAGTCTTGGAAAATTTAAGTGACCATAAGTTGAACAGAATCCTCACTTCTCACACACACTCAGACACACAATGGATGTAAATATGTAAAACAGATATTTTTCTAGACTTATTTAAGCAAATGTCTTTGCTCTTCTTAAATGTATTTAAAGTTAATATTAATATAATGATGTGCTTCATGTTTATTCTTTGTGTTTCATGTTTGTTTGTTTTTTTCATGTGTATTTCTTGTACTAGAACTGTTTGGTACCGATTTGTCTCTTTTTTTAATTTTATCTGGCAGGAACATTTGGGTGCTGACTTTCAATCCATCACTCTGTTTGTGGAGATGAAACTGTGAACTTTTTCATTCGGACGATTAAAGTTTAGGCTCTTAATAAAACTAAAAGAAACTGTTTTTATTTGAATGGATTTTGTAACTAAAATATTTACCGTAGCGTTCATTTATCTAACTTTTCACTAAATTGTGTGGGAGAAGGAGTTGTTGCTAACACGCTGCTACATGGCCATGTCTTTGACCAACGTGTATGACTCTAATAAAAAAACAAAAAGTAGGGGACACCGCTCAGCAGAGTAACGACAGTTCAGACACCGCCACATCAAGAATCGTTTAAATGTTGTGCACAGAACACAATGAGTTCAGTTCACACAGCAGGAACAGTTCAGCACAGTGAACTCAGTTCAAGCTCAGTGCGTACAGCCCAGTAAATGGAGTCTGAAAGTCGTGTCTAACTATTGTCATGTTACTAATGAGTATTAAACTCTAGTGTTTCCTGTTTAGTGATACTACAATCGTAGTCTGGTCATGTTTAACCATAAATATCTTGTTTTGAACTTCCTGATCAATAAAAGGAAGTACATTTACATAAACACAGCCTTTTGATAGATTTGTCAGAAAGAAGTCCTTTGTTCTCCGACTTCTGGACCCCCTGACTCGGCAGGACCACGGCTGACCTCCGATACGGTTTCGTCTCCTGGACACAGCCACCAGAATAAAGAGTTCCTTCATAAAAGAACCAGTGGAGACCAGCAGCTCCTGGAATCCTCTCATTTCCTGTTTCACTCAGTCAGTACAGTACAATCATAGCAACCACAGAAAAAGAAGAGAAGAAGAGGAAGTGAATCTGATCAGAACAGAGAACAGCTGAAGAGGAAGTGAATCTGATCAGAACAGAGACGCAGCTGTAGCGTCGCAGACGGCCGCAGCAACAGACCACACGGGTCATTCCAGAACATTTACAGACTGTTCCTTTTAACAACTTAAACAGTTAGAACAGAGGCTACATCAACGCTAGCAGGTGTTAGTAGGACTGGGTAATAAAGAAGCTGCCATCAGAGGATGAAGACCATGAGCTTTAAATACCGGGGGCAGAAACCACTGCTGAATGTGCCATCCCCAGGCCCCCTGGGGGTTTGAAGAGAGAAGTGCATTGAGTGTACATCCTCTATTCTGCATTTTCAACTAGCAAGCCCAAGATCACATGTGGCCCATCTACAGCTTCACAGTGGCCTACTCTGTGGTCAAGACAAACAGGAGAGTGAAGAGAAAGTTCCAAACTTTAGCAGTTCTCTGTCCAAAAGAGCAGAAATACAAACTTCAAAGTAATGTGTTTGATGCCCCCCCACCCACACACACACACTTTCTTGTACACAACATACCAACCACGGCGGTAAAAACACAGCGATGTGCTAACATTACATCAGAAGAAGTGACTTTCTCCCACAGCCTGTGGTGAGTGATTGCTGCATGTACCTGATACAGGTTAGACGGGTGAGACGGGTGAGACAGTGTGAAGGTGCTGGATCAGATATGAAAAGGAAGAGTCGTTTTGATATTTTTAGACAAAGCTGCTATTGTTAGCGTGTCTGAAGGCCACAGAGGGACGCTATTGTCTCGCGGTGTAATGCCACCGCTGATCTCGTCAGTGATAGCGCCCTGTGTTTGGTAAAGTTAGACAGCAGCATATCACAGCTGGTCCCGGTGCGGGTCTGGAACGAGTCCTGCTGAGAAACAAACCAAGGTGAAAACAGAAACCAGCTCTTTTACCTCCACATTCCTCAGAAAGAGTCCAGAGAAATAGGAGAAATCGGTACTCAGCCCTGAGAAAGTGCTGGCTTCTGCTTTCATGTTTCTTACCAAGAGGGGGCAGTGTAGCCAGGGGGGCGTTGAGTTTATTCCATTAAAACAGCCTCGATGTTCAGCGATTTTACTCTGTGGCACTGGTTCCCAAAGTAGGGTGTGCGTCTCCTAGAGAGGTCGTGAACCTAGAACAGAGGGGACACGAAAAAACAAGAACAAAGTCCATCTCAAAGAGGTTCTGTGTTGTGGCTGAAAATAGGGGTGGGATGGCTCAGAATTGTCTTGATATTTTTCACCATTTCATCATTTTACTGATTTTTTTTCTCAATGAGAAAATGTGGAAAATAGTGTTTAAAGTGACAGTTGTGATGTCGGAGTGGGACTTGTCTGGTCTACAAAAAAATGGAACCCTTGTTTTGGGACGGGGAGGGTATGTAGTTTGTGTGACAAACAGTCACGAAAAACAACGCATCTGAATCTGACGGTGGAGGCCACGGTGGTTCAACCCCTGGTTCCAGTCACTTTACTGAAGAAGAGTCTTAGTGACTCGGACGTCTACGACTCGTAGCTGGTGTAGGGAAAATAGTGTTTAAAGTGACAGTTGTGATGTCGGAGTGGGACTTGTCTGGTCTACAAAAAAATGGAACCCTTGTTTTGGGACGGGGAGGGTATGTAGTTTGTGTGACAAACAGTCACGAAAAACAACGCATCTGAATCTGACGGTGGAGGCCACGGTGGTTCAACCCCTGGTTCCAGTCACTTTACTGAAGAAGAGTCTTAGTGACTCGGACGTCTACGACTCGTAGCTGGTGTAGTTGGAGATTCTGGCTGTTTTTTTTTTTACTCTCAGACAAAGACTGTATTGATAGACGTGTTTCCTCGTCTCCTTTACTCCAGGTCACCTCTGAGAGTTGGAGTGGAACAGGAGAACAGCTGATACGACCTGAGAGCAGCTGCCATTAACGCATAATGTTTCTGTGTGTGTGTGTGTGTTCGGTACATCTAACATGACCAACTTGACAAATAAAACTGATGAGAAATTAGGATTACTCCAGTATTTATTTGGGAAAACTACAAATACCTGCAGCGCCCCCAGTGGTTGTAGCCTCTCAGAGGGAGAGAGAAAGGGGAAGGGGGGTCAGGAGGGACGGAGAGAGAGAAAGAGAGAGGGGCGGGGGGTCCAGGTGTTCAGATCCAGACAAAGAGTCTCTTCATGGCTCTGATGAACTCAGTGTTTCTTAACCTGTTGTTAAAAAAAAAACAACGTTAAAGATATTACAATTATAGCAAGAAGAGGAGGAGGAGGAGAAGCTGCACTCTTGTCCTTCATCACTGGTGTCAGTGATGAAGGTCAGAGTTTAATACCATCCCTGGACAGGAGGTGGCGACACCAGGGCGAGGTCTAAACTGATCCACTCACACTGACACTGACAGGTGTAACGTCTACAGTTAAACACACAGTGTGACGTCACTGTCGTTGTAAACTCTGGAATTCTGCGTCAGTTCTGTCACTGAAGTTGAATTCAAAATAAAAAGCGTCTTTCATCCAGGGTTAGTCTGTGACGGCTCAGAACTCTTTCTTCTCCACAGACGCTCGTCATCAGCGCCCATTCAGCTCCGCGGCTCAGCTTCCACTCAGATCCATGTCTGCCTCACGGCCGTCTGTCATCCCACCTGGTCTGGACCATGACAGCAGCCAGACCCCGGTCTTTGATGTCACACAGAGACTCTTCCTCCCGGACATTTCTCAGCGACTCACAGCAGCGCGGCCGTCTGTGGCGGCTTTGTGTTTCCACATCAGACCAATTTGCAGCTCCATTCAGCGGCAGCAGCAGACAAAAGCAGTCGAGATGCAGAAGCTCTGATCGCAGCAGCAGATTAATTTTCCCGCCTTTCAGTTATTCCACCGTACGCTCCAGGAAGTAGAACGTTACCACAGAGGAAGTCTGATGAGGAACCGCAGTGAAGATTCTTCTGAATATCGACGGTACCGAACCAACGTCACTGGTCAACAGAACTCAGAAGTGGTCAACGATCCCTGAAATGTCCAGACGTGTTCTGTGGAAACAAAGTCAAATCTGTGTCACCACATCAAAGAACAAACTTTCTCAGAAATCTGAGTTTAAAATTTAATTTCCAAGGTGAGAATTTAGGGCTGTATTTTACTGCACGGAGAGAAGATAAAAAAAATGGAAAAGTCTTTGCTTTGAAAAACGTTCGAAGTAGAGTCCAGTTCCATTTCACAGTGAACAGAGAACAGCAGGAACACAGTACCGGCTGTAACTGCAGCTGGAACAGAACTGTTGACACAGTCATCGGTCCTTTGTTCCTGCGGTGATCAACAACAGTCCAGTCAGTGGAGCGTGACTTAGTCAGAGTCAGGAATTCTGACATCAGTGCAGCCATGATTGTAATTGTCTTGGAAACCTGCAGATGGCACAACACTGGAGCGGAGGCAGAAGGTGAGCAGCCCCAATTATCCAGAGCAGCCAAGCCTGGAGGAGGAGAGGTCACCTGACCAAACTTTCCCACGACACCACTGCTCTCCGTCCACAGAGAGAGTGGAGAGGAAAGTGAAATTAAAATAATAATATATAAACAACCCCGCTGCACACACACACACACACACACACACACACACTGTTCTTTGACATCAGGCGCTCAGATTCTGCTAGGTGACAGTATTGCATCTGCAGTTTTTTTTTCGTTCCTGGTGGAAGCTTGGAGAAAGGATTGTGGGTAAATATTGCACAAAAAAAAGTAGTCTCACAGGCTCACTGTACAGACGTCTCAGTCACAGAGTGAGACCAGAGACCAGAGACCAGAGACCAGCAGCAGTTTAGCCCATGGTCCCTTCATCAGTTTGGGAATTTGACTGGTTTTTAATATAAAAGGAGAAATTTCACTGGACGTCAGCGTCCACACAAGAACCAGGCAGCTTATTTACATGGGCTTTGCATGACATGCACACACAGACAGATAACACACACACACATACAGACACAGACAGACACACACACATGCACACACACACACACACCTGACTCCCTCTCTCATTAGAAAGTGTCAGGAAGTTGCTGAAGTGAGAAATGAGGCTGTGGAATCCTCTGCTCCTCATTAAACTTTGACACACTGATCCACAGAGACCGACCCAGGGAGACAAAACCAGACTGTGCCTCAGTGTGTGAGTCGGCGGCCAGAGCCGCAGCTTTGTCCACCAGAACAAAAGGCTCTGTTTGCATGCCCTCTGTGGGCTCCATTCAGCCACCTCCAGGCACAGGTGCTGCAGCAGGAACATCAGTACCGATCACACCTCGGCCGGCCTGACGAACAGTCGGTGGTCAGGCCCGGTCAGGGCGGCGGGCGCTGATCAAAGCTGCTCTGTTTACCCATAAATACTGCTGATCAGAGTGGGCGGAGTCTGGCAGTCAGAGCCAGGAACTCAGGAACCCAGGAACTGAGCTGTGGAACCTCAAACCTCACCACACTCCTCTACTCTGCTACTGTTTGGACACAACGCTAACGCTAATGCTGCAGAATTAGCACACTGGAGCTGGAAGTTGTCCCCAGACTCAGATAGCTGAGTGAGGGGGGAGGAGAAAGAGAGGGGCGAGGGGGAGTTAATAACTGAAACTGTTTGAAGGTTCCACCAGACCTTGGGTCCAAATACGGCAGGGTTGGACTCACTGTTCCATAAAGATGAACAAGAGGAGTGAGTCTGAGTGTGAGATTGGCTTTGACTCCCACCACAGCCCTAAAGAATTTAGCGTTATGAATGGCAACAGAAAGACCTTCAGTGACCACTAGGGGTTGATCCACTGAGATGAGCCGCTCGTCCTCCTGGTCCACAGTTTCAGTTGATAATTAGTGTTAGTTTCATCTGTAAAAACGCAAGATTTTTTTCCACTCAACTTTAAACTGTTTTTTAAAAAAAGCTGAGTTTCAATTGTTGCGTCTCAGACAGTGTACCAGCAGGGGGCGTTCACGGTGCCATTTGTGCGTATGATGGGGAAAGTGAACTTTCCTGTTGCGTTTGAAATGACAAGGAGACTGTGGTTCCTGTGGAGTAGAAACGGCTCCAATCTGAGCTGCTGATATCTGATCTGGGCAAAAAAGGGGGCGGGGCCACATGGGGTGTATTAAAAGAAGCACAGAGAGGGAGAGGGAGGGAGAGAGGGAGAGAGAGCACAGGGTGAGGATGGAGGAGAATGGATTTGCTGAGAACGACACAGAGAGAAGAGGAGTCAGTGAACTGCCCCGACCCCAGAACGTCCAGAAGATCAAACACACACAGGTGAGAGGGGGGAGGAACCAAGGGAGGAACCTTGGGAGGAACCTTGGGTGATCCAGAGGAGACTGCACTTAGGAGTAGAGCTAAGGGTGAAAGTCAGAGGAGACAATGGGGGAGAGGTTGAAGAGAGGAACAGGTTAGGAACAAGGGAGAGTGAGAGTGAGAGGAGGGAAGAGAGGGTAAAGAGGTGAGAAACCTAAGATGTTGGTGGAAAACGGGTGAGAAAAGGCTAAGGAGGTGAGGAAGTAAATGACGATATGGTAAAGAAGTGAGGAGACGAGGAAGGGAGGTTGGGAGTTCATGAGGTGAGGTAGGAAAAGGAGGTAAGAAATAAGGGTGAGGAGAGGGTAAGGAACTAATAAAGGTGTTAGGAGGTGAGGAAGAAAGTAAGGAGTGAAGAGGTCAGGACAGGAGGAGAAACAGGCTGATGGCTGTGAGGAAAGTAAGGAGTGAAGAGGTCAGGACAGGCTGATGGCTGTGAAGGTGGAGAGATGAGGGGGTGAGAGGGGAGGTAGGGGGTCAACGTCAATGAGAGATACTTCATAGTCTTCATACAGGACATGCAGTACATGCAGAAATCAAACTGTAACAGATCTTTCTCCTATAATTTTCATATATTTTTACAAAATCAAATGAAATTTTTTTTTTTTCTGTTTTTCCAGATTAAAGTCTGATTTAAATCCTGTTTTCTCTCCCAGATTTTCATCAACAACGAGTGGCTGACTTCCTGTTCAGGCAGGAAGTTTCCGACACTTAATCCAGCGACAGGAGACAAGATCTGTGATGTGGAAGAAGCTGACGAGGTGAGAACTTCTGCTGCAGTGGAGCCAAAAGTTCTGGAACCATTTTCGTTGAACTAAATAGTACTGTTCCTAAGTTAGCTTCATTAGCAGTAGCTTTTCTCACAATGTTCCAGAAAGACTGACTCTGGTCCACTTTCTAACACAAAATCCCTGGTACTAACTCCTGTACCCGAAACGCAGCCCGACGCCCCCTGGTGTAGGACTAGTTAGTTCTCAGGACTAAGATCACTGAGTTAATCCCTGGTCGTTCTGTATGTTCTCTGGCCCCAGCATCGGTTCCTCGTTCCTCGTAAACAGTTATTTAATGATGAACTTGACCTCGGTGTTGAAGGTTGGGAGTGTAAAAGATAGCGTCGCTATATATTCTAATGCTAACTGTGTTGGTTGACAGTACCAGTCAGTACCTTTCTTCTTCTTCTTCTTCTTCACAGGAGGACGTGGACAAGGCCGTTACCGCAGCCCGGAGAGCCGTTCAGCGAGGGTCACCATGGAGGAAGATGGACGCGTCCAGCCGTGGCGGGTTACTCCACAGACTGGCTGACCTGATGGAGAGAGACCGCACCCTGCTGGCGGTGAGCTCAATCACAGTTTTTAAATGAGTTTTTGATAAAACTGCACCAGTGATAAATCTGTCAAGACCAGGTCCTGGTGGCCAAATTTAGACCTGCTCCTCTGGTCTTCCCCTCAGACCCTGGAGACCCTGGACACAGGAAAACCCTTCCTGCAGTCCTTCTTCATCGACCTGGACGGCTGCATCAAAACACTTCGGTACTACGCCGGCTGGACTGACAAGATCCATGGCCAGAGTCTGCCTGTGGGTGAGTGGACCAGCGGTCAGGTGGTTCTGGTCAGGAACGAGTCCACGACCATCTTAAAATAAAAGATCAGTTCAGAGGACGCTCTAATCCTTTGATGTTCTGGTACAGTTCTACAGTAAACGCTAAGTCAAAAACTTTTAGATTTTTGGACTTTTTCAACCATCGGTTTCATTTGATATTGTAAAAATATATGACAGTTATATATGAAAGTTCTGTGTAATTACTGCATGTACTGCATGTACTGCATGTACTCCATAATGACTATGAAGTATCTCTTCTACACAAACCTTGATAACTCTACCTCACCCTCTCACCTCCTATCTTTGTGGAACCATTAACACAAACACTCCGAGTCCAAGTGTTTGTGTTAATGGTTTCCCACAGTCAGTTAGTCATTAAGGATTATGGGTAATTAAGTATGATTGACGACAATTAGTGACTCAGAGACGTGAACACAGTCGACACCGAGCAGAGAACCGATCATCACTGAAAGGCCAGTTAACCACAAGTCCTAGTCCTGAATCGGGACTGTCTGGAGACCCCGCACCCCCTCCCCCAGACCAGGAGCTGTCGGAGGTTTTCCTCCTGATTAGATCCTAATGAAGAGCAGAGAGAGAGAGGACAAAGAAGAGGAAGAGACGCTGATCAGTGAAGTGCAACCGTCTGAGAGGATTAGCGCTCCCTGTTGGCTAAAGAGAAAGACTAAACTGCTAATCTGCACATTTACCTTTAACTGCAGTTTTCTAAAAAGTTTTCTAAGAGGCAGCCCCCCCAAATATGAGGGTTTGTTTCAGAAGAAGAAGTTGAGAAAAATGTAAGCAAATAAATCTGTTCACAACTGGCCCAAACATCAGAGTAAATAGAAACCATGCTAGGGCCCGGTACCAAATGACCCATGGACCGGTACCAGTCCAGGGACCAAGGGTTGGGTATGTAAAGTTAGTAGAAAATGGTCAGTTTACCATGGATTTAAGCTAAATGTTTATCAGTAAAGTTAGCCCGTCTGTGTCTGTGTTCACTGGTCAACTGTCAGTGTCTGTTGATGAAAATGTACTGATGTGTGTGTCAGTACTGATGTTCTGTCTCTGTTGTCGTTCTTGTTTCACAGACGACACCTTCATGTGTTTGACTAGACATGAACCTGTTGGGGTGTGTGGAGCCATCATCCCTGTGAGTAGACACGGAACCGATTCACGGTTGAATGTTCCACAGAATTAAAGAAAAATCCCTTCGTTGTTACAGGCTGTCGAAGGAAGGTTTTAAAGATATAACTGTGTTCATTATTTGAAATATTTTATTAAAACCTTTGTGACTGGAGCACCTTTAGATGTATACTTTTTATGCTAAAAAATAATTCAGCCACTAGGTGGCAGTAAGGGCTGCCGACAGTCCTTGACGTGATTTATGTGTTCAAACAAATGTATTTGTTTGACTAGGCTAAGCTAACATTAAACTAATATAAAACTATATTTCTTTTATCAACACACTAATCAGTGATGAAGCAGTGGAACATGTTCCTGAAACAGTACCACCGCTAACAGTTCTTTATCATCTTGGTCTTTTTGTGCTTCTGTCATGGCTCTCAGCTCTGTCTCTGTCCTCACTTTGACATTTACTGGGGAACAACACTAACGCAGCACATGTGCACGTGGACGTGCACGTGCACATGAAAACCTGTGCAGCAGAAACTTTATCTTAATCTTTGGTGGGTTCTAATCCCCGCAGGGCAGTTTTCACAGGAACAACCGTCTGGTGTCTCTTACACACACACACACACACACACAAACATACCTGCATCCATATTAATAAGTTCGTCAGAGTCAGGGCGTGGCTGCGGTGCTACGTGTCATCTTTCCTGACTGGAGGTCGAACTCAGACCAAAGGAGATTTACTCTGATGATGTTTTGGCAACAAACAGGCAACGTCTGCTGTCTGAACAACACTGACACACACACACACGCACACACACACACACACACACACACACACACACAGTGAAGGTATCACTCTCTAATAAAATGCATGAAACTAAGACTCAGCACTGGATTCATCTCTGCTTCAGAAACGACTGCCTCCAGTTTTACAGATTATTAATTACTAACTTTAACTTTTCTTTATTTTAACCAGACAAGTCCAAGGTGGAAAATAATTGTCAAAATTGTTATTTTGACTTGAAAAACATTGATTTTTAAAATATTTTTTTTGTTCCTTTTCTCTCTGTTCCCTCAGTGGAACTTTCCTCTGCTGATGTTTACCTGGAAAATTGCTCCTGCGCTGAGTTGCGGAAACACGGTGGTGATCAAACCTGCGGAGCAAACGCCACTCAGCGCCCTCCACGCCGGCTCTTTGATCAAAGAGGTCAGAGGTTAAAGGTTTTATCTGTTACACAAAAAGCTCATTGAAGATAACTGATGGTTGAGAGGTTAAAGGTTTTATCTGTTACACACTCAAAAAAGCTTATTGAAGATAACTGATGGTTGGCTAATTTAGTGTTAGCCACAGATTAGCTACATCTGCTCCATAATTAACTAAAGGTTAGCTAAGAATAATTATGAAGTATAATTAAGTAATTAAGTAAGCAAAGATCCAGAAGGCATTTCACAATTATTATCTAAAGAAAATCTATGCAGTCTCTGTTTCTTGTTTCATGTCTCATTAATCCATCATTCACCGCTATCTCTGTCACATGACCAGGCAGGATTCCCTCCTGGTGTGGTCAACATCCTTCCAGGGTTCGGGCCTAAAGCAGGAGCAGCCATCGCCAGACACATGGACGTGGACAAAGTGGCCTTCACTGGTTCAACCGAGGTTGGTCTTTTCATCCTGGTCCAGACAGAAGACGGTTTTTATGTTTCAGGCTGAACAGTTTCTTTAGGCCGGGGTAACGATGAGGTGGTCAAAAAAATTAAAAAAATAATTTTCTAAAGCTGAACTCCATATTCAACTGTTGACCAGAGATCATTGATCTCTGGTCAGTCACTGATGTGTGACAAAAAGAAAAATCGTTTTTTAAATTGTGCAGGTCGGACAGCTGATCAAAGAAGCAGCAGCTAAAAGTAACCTGAAGAGAGTGACCCTGGAGCTGGGCGGAAAAAACCCCTGCATCGTGTTTGACGACTGTGACCGTGAGTCACTGACACATTTATAATAATGTGAATAATATTATTTAACTGTCAGTTGACCTATCTTCAGGAAACATGTGATCTCTACTGTGGCATCATGATAATATTAGCTAAAAACTGTTTGGAGGTCGGGGGGGTCGGGAGGGGGACTGTGTTACACAGACATGTGTTAAAGTTGTAACGTTCTGTGGTGTGTTGGTCTGGGTGCAGTACAGACAGCAGTGGAGGAGATCCAGAAAGGATCGTTCTACAACCAGGGTCAGTGCTGCACCGCTGCTTCCAGAGTCTTCGTCCAAGAAAGTATTTATGAAGAATTTGTGCAACGCAGCAAAGAAAACGCAAAGAAGATCGTGGTCGGAGACCCTTTAGACCCCCGGACGTCACATGGTCCACAGGTGAGACCCCGGGACAACCTCTGTCCTCTGGACTACAGTCGGCATTCAACCACCAACCACCTGCTGTGTCTGTCTACAGATTGATCAACAGCAGTTTGATAAGATCATGGAGCTGATAGAGAGTGGGAAGAAGGAGGGGGCGACACTGGAGTGTGGGGGGGCGGCCGTGGAGGAGAAGAACCTCTGTATCCAACCCACCATCTTCTCTGGAGTCAAAGACCAGATGCGGATCGCCAAAGAAGAGGTATACTACCTTATTAGACTGAACACCATCCATGGGTTTAGTCAAAGCTGACACCCTGTGGAGATGTTGTGTAATTGCACTGCAGCCAGTGCGGCCAATTCATCAACTGAAAGTCGAGGTTTGTTCCGGGTATTGGTTTTAAAATGATCAATTAAAGAAGTAGCAGAAAGTCTTTACTGGTGCTGCCCCCTGCTGCAGAAATGAGAACCTGTGGTGACAAATTCTCTCTTCATGTTCTGCCCCAGATCTTTGGTCCGGTGCAATGTATATTTAGCTTTAAAAGCCAGCAGGAGGCGATAGAGAGAGCCAACAGCTCCCAGTATGGCCTGGTGTCGGCGGTCTTCACCAGCAGCATGAACCGAGCACTGTCTGTGTCCTCAGCCCTGGACACTGGAACTGTTTGGTGAGTCCTGCTCCACTCTCTCTGTGAAGTACTTCACACTGTTACACAGACACGGCTTCATGGGTGAAGGTCCTGGCTGACCTTTGACCCACTGCTATAGGTAGGCCTGCAACCATAACAAGCTTTGATGGATGATGTATTGTCCAGAAAATTATTTTGTGTGTTTCTTTTTTCTTTCTCCAGGATAAACTGCTACAACGCACTTCACGCCCAGACGCCATTTGGAGGCTTTAAGATGTCGGGCAACGGACGAGAACTGTAAGGAAAATCACTTTGTTAGAGACACTGCCAAGGGATAACCTAAAAGAAAAAGAAAACCTTTGAAATCTCGGTTTTACTGAGACTAGGATCAAACAGTGAGGCCTTGAGATACGAGCTTCCCAAAATACGAATTTCCAACTTACCAGTCTTCAGCTTTTGCAAGATTTAGTGTTCAACAGAGCTTCATTTTTCCACCTGACACTCACAATATATTTGTTAATATCTATATTTTTGTTGTTTAGATGGGGTTAATTAAATTAATTAATAGTATATTTTTGGAACAAATTAATTGGTTTTTAGTTATTTTTAATGGGGAAAATTCGATCGACATATGAGTGCTGTTGTGGAACAGATTAGATTGGTGTCTTGAAGCCCTACTGTATTTGATTCAGAGTTAGTAGAATGAACAACTTCTGAAAATGTTGAATATTCAAGCTAACGTTGATTAGACGCCAAACCCGTTACCCATGTTTTCCTACTGTGTTTTGTGTTTTCAGGGGAGAGTACGCACTGGCTGAGTACACAGAAGTAAAAGCAGTGACCATCAAACTGAGTGAAACTGTCTGAGAAGACCTAGAGCTGTGCACTTCCCTCACAGGCCACCAGGCTGCTCTGCACAATGATCAGACTCCATCGTCCATCACTGCATCAGGAGAATACAAAAAAAAAAAAAAAATTAACATAATGGAAAGATTTTACTGAGAGAGTTTACAAAAAATATTTGAAAATATCCAGCAGTAAGTTAAGTATTTTTGTTTTGGGGACAGTATTTGAAAATCAATTTCACCACAAGGGACAGCGGTAGGCAGCACACACTGAGCTACATTTTCTTAAAACTCCAAAAGACATTTTTTCCTAATGCTATGTTAGCTTGTACTGCTAATTTACCAGGTTCTGCACCAGTGTCACCTAAAAAAATTGTCTTCCTCCCCAAGAAAGTCATATTTACCTTTTCAGTAGTCACATATATAACAAGTGTCGTTTCGGAATATGGTCAAAAATAATCTGTGTATTTTTCTTGTAGTGTTTGTTAATAATCACACATGGAATTTCTGTCTCACTTTGTATTTGTATTTCAATAGAAATGTTTTAAAATAAAAAATCATTTTTGTCCCAGTTTTATAAGCAGTTTTTCATCATGTTTTGTGACAGGGTGAAGTCTAATATTTCATATTATTATAACATTTTGACAATACTAAATTAATTAAATAACAGGTGTGTTTTGATTTATTTTGAAATTGCAGTTTACTCAGACGCCTAGTCAGTGATCTAATTCGTTCCATTTCAGCACCCTGTCAATCAAACAGATGGCGTCATATCACCTGCGCGCCATATGGTGTGCACCATTGTGCTAATTGTGGTCAGACGCAATACGCCACCTTAAATCAGACTACGTTCATTGGGATTAAATAACTAATTTCCGTGTCATTTTTAAATACATCTGGGATTAAAGTTTTTTTTAACATTTAAACGCAACTGTCTTCTTTTCAGACTTCTTTTTCAAACCGAATCTACATCAAGTGGAAATCACCAAAAATGCCAGCATTGACAGAAAGTTCCTCCTAAGAAAAGTCCTGCCCTTTCCTACCTCTGATTGGAAAAGCTCTATTTCCTTTTTCTGTCAGCCAATCATCACACACATTGCCGGATTTTTTAGCAAATCAGAAGGCGAAGGCGTGCTGCGTTTGTTGTACAGACACTCGGGTAAAATTGAGTTTGGTCTGAACTGATTTTGCAGAAGTGTTGAGACGAATTCTAAACATACGTTGAACCTGGAGGATTTGATTGGACAAAGTCTGAGGTTGTTCGTGTTTCTACTCTTTAGAGCTGGTGATGTTTTAAACGACAAGTAAAACTAGGTGCATTTCGTATTGAATTTATGTTTAAAATATCGGTTCCTTCTCGGCCAGTGTGTGTATGTGTATGTTTGTATGTTGGAAAGTTTGCGCGGTGGAATCAGGAAGTGCTGCCGTAAACCGACACTGTGCGTTGAAGTGTGTCCCTGTTGTACAGTGAGGAGTTGACAGAGTTGACATAGTTGACAGGAACATCGTCTATCGTCGTCTGGGACATGAGGTGAGTTGACGAGTAACTGACATTCAACTGTGCACGTTTCCATGAGTCTCTGTCTGTGTCTCCGTCTGTGGTTGTTTTTCCCCTCAGTGTGTTAAACAGGTTTTTGTTTCTTAGCAGGGCTGTGTTTGATCATAACACTCCCAACATTGTGCTGCTTAAAAAAATAATCTTGCTCTAAAGAAAATGGAAAAATGTGTGACGTGTTGCACATTTGCCAAATTCTTTTTTTTTTCTTTGTTCTAGAACTTTGACAGGGATGTCTTTTTATATTTTTAAAATCTGGATTTTTACAGGTGAAGCTAGATTAATACTGTTCTCCTGTTTTTGTTATAGACTGGAGTTATTTGCCAAATTCTGATCCAGATCCAGATCCAGATCCAGGTCCAGGTCCAGGTCCAGGTCCTCACTGACTCCAGGAGGAATGTCTTACTGGTCTGTTGGCGTCCCTGCAGCATCTGCAGACGACATGGATCCTCAAAGCAGTGAGTGATCGTCATCCTCCGTTTAGTTACTGATGATGTGGCAGTGAGCCCCAGTCTGATTGGACCATAAAATAAAACAGAAAAGTCAGTGTTAGACTGGACTTCACTGACCTGTCAGTCAGATTTTACTGCACTCTCTCTCTTTCTCTCTGTGTTTCTTCCTCTCTCTCTATCTATCACGCACACACACTTCCCTAACTGTATCCACTGCGATCCAGCCTTATATCTGAAGACCACAAGACGCCATTTAGTGGCATCAACAGAAAGTACAGTCCATGTGTTGTAATGTATCAAACAGAGGTGATCGACATCACCCTTTACCAGACCTGTACCACTGTTTGGTGGGCCGTATCTGGCCCACGGGCTGTAGTTTGTCTAGTTTAGGATAGTAGTAGTGATCTGAGTTCAACTGTGATGGACTTATAGTCCACTGGAATAATGGACCCAGTCCAGTGGAGAAGACAACTGTCCAGTGAACACCGTCCAGTGGAAGACAACTGTCCAGTGAACACCAGAAGACAACTGTCCAGTTAACCCAGTCCAGTGAAGAAGACAACTGTCCAGTTAACCCAGTCCAGTGAAGAAGACAACTGTCCAGTTAACCCAGTCCAGTGAAGAAGACAACTGCGAGCGTTAACTGTTAATCGGTTCAAGTCTTTCACGCAGCAAGAACAAGTAAATGTAATGTTGTATAACTGAAAGTATGAGACTGTCAGTCACTACACCTGGTAATTGCAGTGGATCAGTGGTCTAGATTTTACTCTTCACTGCAGTGTTCAAATGAGCGTGGAGTGCAGAAGTAACAGTAACTGATAAGAAGTGTCACCAAATTTACAAATAAAGAAGAAGAAAAAACAGAAGAGGAAATGAAAGTTTGCGGAGTGAATGTGTAACAGTTATCACAGAAGAAAACACATTTATTAGTCTCATAAACCTAAAGTGTGTGTGTGTGTGGGGGAGGGGTTATGAAACTTATTTATCCCTGTATTAGAGAAGACACACTTTAAAAAACCTGACTAACATCTTACAGTTTGGTTGGTTCTTGGCTTAAAAACTGTGATTAGATTTGTGTACATTTAAAGTACACAGAAAAACACAACAACCAGATTCCGTAGGAAAACTAAACCTGACAACAAACAAAGAAGACTAGTAAAAAAACTGGTAAACCAGTTATCTCTGTTAAGGTGGAGACCTAGTTTAAAATCATATTTTTGGAATTCAAAATATCTGTAATATACATCTAAAAACTCAAATCCACACGTACACAGACTGTAAAGAACGTACCATGTACCATGTGAGCAGGACACAGGTCGACACATGGTTCATTCCCTACTGGCCGACCTTTAATGTATCATTTATTTTTGGGGACATTTCTGGTTGGAAATGTTGACCAAGGATAACTGGACCCTGTAGGTGTCGCTCCTGCAGCTAACTGTCTGTTTACTCACAATCAAGAAGTGTGAACCAGTTTTTTTAAAGTAAGCTATAAATACCTAAAGAAAAAAATAACTCCACCTGTAAAGTGAACAAATGTGTGGTTTCTGCATCAAAGTTGATTTTTTTTTAACCCTGCCAGATGTGTCCAGTTACAGCTGCTGGTTTCACTGGAAACCTGAACCCAGCTGAGCCTCAGCAGAGTCTGCTGCTGCTGCTGCTGCTGCTGCTCAGTGGATCAGTGTAAAAAATGCAGATGTAGACCAGCTTGTTGAAATGTTCAGATTTGGTTGACCGTTTTGTACCGACACACGTTTTCTCTTCACTATCACCGTTTTGTATTTTTTTCTTTGCGATCGTCAGTGCGTGTCGTCTGATTGGACAGAACCTCAGCTCAGGCAGAGACAGAGAGGAATTCAGAGAGAGAGAATGCAGAGAGAGCTGCAGCTTTCAGGCAGAGGAGCATCATTCCCCCCCCCCCCCCCCCCCTGTTCTTCCTTCTCTTCTCCTGTTTCATCATCCCTCTGTCCCCTCCTCCCTCTCTCCTCTGCTCCACTCAGGCTGAGGAGGGAAAACAGTCAGGGAGAGAGTGAGTAAGGATGCTAGGTAGAGGAGTAGGCAGCGGTGTGGAGACAGGAGCAGAGGGACGTCTCTGTGTGGGGGTGAAACCAGGAGAAACCGGACCATTGGCTGCTGGGCTATGAGCAGGTCAGTACAGGACCATCTGAGACCAGGACTGAGCTGAGACCTCTACAGAAGTCTGGACTCCTGGCTTTGAGGGGAGGGGGGGGAGGGGGGGGGACCAAAGAAGGGGAACAAAGATGTAGTTATCCACTAGGGGGCACCTTACCTGCTACAAAGGGCAATTCATGAAGTGGGTGAACATATTACTACTTCCTTTGGTTTAAACCATTAGTAAGTTAGTTAGTTAGGTTCTGATCTGTCTGGTTGGTGGCTGCATGAACATCAGTGCGTTGATGTCTATGTTTATTAAAAAGAAACAGTGAAATAATCCACCATTAAATGACTTTAAACACAAACAGTGGAGCAAAAATAGCTTTTAGTTAACAAAAACAGACCACTAGACATAATTATTATTTATATTATAACTGAGCTACCTAAAGTAAGTTGTTTTTAAAAAAAAGTTAAAAAAATTCGTTAGCTTGAATTATGGTTACATTCTAATTAAACAGAACTCCTTCATTTTGGTATAAATTGCTAGCATCAGGTTTCCGAGGATCCTGTGTAAAGACTAATCTTGGAAATTCCTAAATTTAACTCGGGGGTGGGAGGGTAGCTTGAACAACTTACACTTACTAACATTCTGGTGCAGTATGTTTCTGGTGCGCAGGCACAGAGGCATTCGTATTCAGTCAGCCACAGTACAGTGTACAAGTTCTGTATTGTGGGCATTTGTGCCATCAAAAAAGCATTGATTCTAGGCACTGGCTTATGGCATTTACTGAATACAAAATATGTTATAGGCTTTTCAGCTCAGTGAGCTGGACCGGGCCCCATAATCCACTGGGCCACACTTCTTTAGCCTCTGTGCTGTAGAGGGGGCGATGGAGAGCCTGAAATGACCCCACTGTTTTGTTTACACCTGGTTTGTTAAGAGCTTAGTAACGATTGAAAAGTTTAGCTGCTAATTATCACACACGTTTTTTTGTAAATAATCGTGGTTAATTGCACGGTTCTGCACACAGTAATATGATTCATTCAGTAGGACTGTTGTGCTCCTTCATTTAACAAGTACTGTTTTATTAATTCACTGAAGTCATCAGCTCTAATGAGGTGGATGTGATAATTATTGTGATAATAACGTGTTAACTTCGTTTTACTGTCACTGTTGTTTTGATGTTTCCTCTGATCTATGAATCAGTTTCCTCTGGATCTATGAATCANGTTTCCTCTGATCTATGAATCAGTTTCCTCTGATCTATGAATCAGTTTCCTCTGATCTGTAAATCTGCCTGGAGAAATCTCCCATCAGACTCAGCTTCTCCAGGTCCAGTGTCAGTTTTCCCTGACAGGTCAAACGAGTCTGTGAGGAGGAAAGTACTGATGATAATGTTAGAAGAGGAAGGGGGTGAGGAGGAGGAGGTGGGGGGACTAATGGTTCCTCTGATCTCATATAACCTCAGCAGCCGGCACTCAGACTCTGGCTGAATTAATTATTCATTTTAGGGAAACAGTGAGTGTTGTGCAGGAAACAGAGTAGAGCTGTGTGTCAGACGTGGTCTTCACTGAGACCACTTCACTGACGGCTCTGTTCCATGGAACTAATCGACAGGAGAAAGTTGATGTCGAGCTTGACCACATCTGTGCCCATCTGGATTTCTGCCTCACCACCACTTCCAGTTTGACGGGTCTTTCTACAGATAGAAGCATGGCTGTGCTCTTCCTGTGTCTCCCATGGTGGCAAATCTTTACATGGAGGAAGTGGAGAGCCGAGCTCTACACTCCTACATGGGAACATCACCCAGCCACTGGTGCCGATATGTGGACGACACTTAGGTGGACAGAAACATCAAGTTCACCAAAGATGTGAAAAAAAACAGCCTTGTTTCCCTGGACTGTGTGGTTCACATCACAGAAGACAGACATCTCAACATACAGAGGTGTACAGGAAACCAACCCACACCAACCAGTATCTCAGTTTTGACTCACACCACCCACTGGAGCACAAATCAGGAGTCATCAGAATCCTACAGTCACGGGCAGACAACATTACCACTGCCAACAGATGAGAGAACAGGGACACAGTAGGACAGCCCTCAAGACCTGTGGCTATCCCAGATGGGCTTTTTTAAAAACGAACAAAAAAAGGCTCACAAAGAGGGAGGACAACAGGAAGGGGAATGTCGTCATCATTCCATACATTGCAATAGTTTTGGAAAAACTTAGGAGGATCTTTAACCAGCACCATATCCATGTACACTTCAAACCTAGCCATTTTTGTCAACCTGGAAAACCCATCACTCAACAGAGGAGGCGGACTCAGACACAACCTATCACCCACATACAAATCACTCTTAAGAACAGTACCCAAAAGATTCACCTCAGTTTCACACATCAAAGAGCCATGTGACCGAAACCATTCTGATGAGGATCACAAGGACCCATCAGACTCCTAACAACTGTTGACACTTCCCCAGTTGACCCCAACGGCCCACCCAACAGCGGGAGAGCTTTATTCTTTGTTATACCCAGAATATATATTTGCTGTACTCCCCACCACCAGTTAGAACTTAAGAGGCCTCTTGGATGAGAGGTGAGAAAATTTCACACCCAATTGTCTAAGAACTCTTCAACCCCAAAAGGTAAAAAATGTTTCTTGCTAATAAATAATGTTATGCGTGGAAACAGTACCAGGGAGTTCCTGGTGTTCATTTATGGTTGACTTTTGAAATTCAGTTCTGGGCTCTGCTGTCATTTGTACCAGGAAACTCTGCTGCTGTCAGTGCTGCTGCTGTCAGTGCTGCTGCTGTCACTGCTGCTGCCAACAGTTTTACATGTTCAACCTGCTGTCACATGGTCCTAATTCTTGTCTCTCTAATGTTCCTCTGGGTGTGTCCTCTTTGTTCTTAGGACCAGGGGAGGAAATGGGAGCCAAGGCATCATTGGTGGTGGAGGGTTTGGGTCCCGGTCCTTGTCCCGGCTCTGGCTCCGGCCCTGCCCTCGCTCAGTCAGTGACACTGGAAAACATCCAAGCTGCATATGAAGACGGGGAGGAGCTTCTGGCCTGTGAGCTGATACAGAGGGCCTACTGTGTGGAGTGCAGTGCAGGAACGCCCCCTGTTAGTGGGGTGAGTCACTGCACCCCCAAAAATACACTACACCTGAAGTAAAAGTCAGCTGATGAAAAAATGATTTAAATCCTTTAGCCTTAAGCGAATGCTTGGCGTCGTTTGCTTTACCTTCTTGTGGAAGGTAGACAAAACCAGATGAAACTTGGTTAAAGGATATTTTGAAAAAGTTAAACTCTGAGATCATGGTCAGTTTTCACTGACAGTGTGGCTTCATGTGTCTGGACTTGGGTTGCAGGTTCAGCTCCTGTGTGTTGCCTCTGAGCACGGAGACCTAAAGAGCGTGAGTTACCTTCTGAAGGAAGCTCACATCACGTGTCCTCAGGATCCATCCAACAGCAACCCGGCCGTCCTGGCAGCGTTCCACGGACACACCAGTGTGGTCCGAGAGCTCCTGGACTCGGTCCCTGGTACCGCTGCTGTCAGCACTAGTCCCATTGTCCGTTCATATGTAGTCCTGTGGTTGTTGACCTTCAGTGTCTGTCTTCGTCTTAGGTCCTTGTCTGAGGAAGGAACTGTTGAACTGGATGTTGTCCACTTCCTGTCAGCGGGGTCACCTGGACGTGGTGCAGCTGCTGGTCCAACACTACGACGCTGATGTCACAGACTGTGCTGTCCACAGTGATGACTTTGCTGTGGTCAGTAGTCTGCCGCTGTACGCTGCTGCACAGGCAGGTCAGGACTTGCCGCACATACTTCAGACGTACTTCACATGTACTTCTCACATACAAGTACACACAATGACTGGGAGAAGTGGGATTCTGTCCTAACACAGTGTTTGTCTCTTTAACTGCAGTCACATGACCAAACATGAGGTTAAACATCGTCTTCATCATGTGTCTGTGAAGATCGTGTTCTTTAACATGTTCTTTCAGCTGCTCTTTAGTGCTAGCTCAAAGCTATGTTCTTGGATATCCTCGATTTACTGCATGTCAACTTGACGAGTACTTTAGTTTTTTTTACACGAAAGTAAAGTTTTCTTTTAATGTGTTTTCTTCTTACAGTAAACTTTTCTTTAATCTTTTAATTAGCTGCCTGTGATCTATAAAGATCCAAGGTCGCAGTGTTTTAATGGCGGTGTATTGATTTAAATACAACTTCCTGCAGTAATCTGTATTGATCTGGCAATTCACAGAGAAACCTACAGTGTGATGTGTTCAGGTTCTGTACATTCACCCAGGGAGGCCGGGTACTTTAACAAGTCTGGAGTTAAACCCACAACCCTCTGGTTGTTGTTTTATGTTTTTTTATTTATCCTTTATTCAGTTGGGAAAATCCGTGAAGAATCCTTTTTTATAGAGACGTTGCCATGGTAACAGTTCATCATAACACAGACAAAGACAGGTGTAACCGTACCTTCTGACCACAGACAGTGTTGTCCGTCTGTGCTGCAGGTAACGAGGAGATCGCCCTCTACCTGCTGCAGAGTGGAGCAGGCTTCTCCTCCTACACTCTGATGGACCACCCTGACTTCAGCCAACGCCTCCTCAGGCTGAGGGTGGAGGAGACGCCTGACAGTACAGTAAAGGAGGTGAGCGAGGGTCCTGTGACCACACACACACACCACACACACAACACTCATGTGCTCCTGTGGTTGGTGTCTGTCTGTGGACAGGCTGTGAGTGTGTGTTGGAGCGGTCTGCAGCTGCCCTGGTTGGAACTGGACTGGTTCATGGACATCCTGTCCCGGACCACCCACCTGGACCTGTCCTCTAACAGCCTGACGTCCCTGCCCTCTGTGGTCCCCTGGGGTCTGATCAACCTCCGGACTCTGGATCTGTCCAACAACCTTCTGAAGGAACTTCCTGCTGCTCCCAGCTCCCAGGAGGTCATCTGCTCCAGGTACACCAGCCATGAGGGGGGGGGCAGACAATAGGGTCAGACACATCCGTGGCTCAGAAACTTGGGGGTGCAGCACATTTAATGAGTTTAATTTAAATATTTTTGTTATTTGTGTTTATCTGTAGTTGTTTAATTCCAGTTTTCAGGAAGTGAAGGAAGTCTTTTCTCTGTGTTTCAGTTTGAAGCAGATCCATCTGTCTCAGAACCTTCTGACCACACTACCAGCTGGACTTGTCCACCTGACCCAGGTGCAGAGAATCTGTGCAGCCAGGAACCAGATCTCAGTCCTGTTGGACCTCCCCGACGGTACCAGGCTGTTGTTTCCTCATCTCAAATATAGTCAAAAATAACTAAGACGACTCTCTGCCTCCACGTCTGAACATCGATGTTCCTGGTTTACAGGTACCAACTGGATCGGCCTCCGTCATCTGCAGGAGCTGGACCTCTCTGACAATTGTCTGAGCGCCCTCCCTGAGAGCTTCATGCACCGGCTGAAATCCCTGAGTTCCCTCAACGTTAGCAAGAACAAACTGAGCAGCTTCCCTGACCCCTGGGCCTGTCCACTGGTCAGACACTTCCTGGTTTCACCTGCTCACTCAACAGGCTGTTTTATTTTATTCTTTCTGGGTTTACATATAGCTAAAGGATGGCTAATGTAAACTTTATTTTAACTTAATTATAAGTACAGTAATTTATGTTTTGACCAAAATGAACTCCATTGTTTTAAACACAACACTGTCAGTGTGACACGTAATGAGAAAATGCTACAAAATGCTACATTTTGTTTTGCCTTTAAGTATTTGCAAACTTCCACATAATTTTGCTTAAATATTTTGTCTTATATTATCTGTTCTGTCAATGTAACTTTATTACAGTGGACCACCGTGACACCAGTCTAATCCGTTCCACAACAGCACTCATATCTAATCATAAATAATTAAAAACCAATTAATTCGTTCCAGCCAGAAATATATTATTAATGAATTTAATTAACCCCATCTAAATATCAAAAACATAGATATAAACAAATATATTGATAATAAAAATAATAATAATTAAGATTTTATAATATTGTTATAAAAATGACAGAGAGGGACAGTGAGAACGACAGCGCCACACAGTGTCGAGTGGAAAAATGGAGCTGGGTTGAGCACTCGTAACGCGATGTTTCCTCATATCACGAGGAAAATCTTGCATTTGTTGCAGACTCGTAACTTGGAAGACTCGTATTTCGGGGAGCTCATATCTCGAGGCCCCCCTGTTTATGTCTTAGCCAATGAAATATATTTGACAGGATTGAGCCTGGATTGAGGCCTGAGTTTTTGTCTCTTGTGCTGTAGAAACAGTGTAGGGCCTCGTCCAATAGGATCGAGCATCTGCCCAACAGCATCTCCATCTTCTGGAGGACCAAACTGCAGGAGCTGGACTTCTCTGACAACCTGCTGACGGAGCTACCCTCACACATCTTTGAGCTGGAGGTAAAGTATTAGCAGTGGGGGGGGGGACAATTACAGGGGCAGTAACACAGCTGTAGAGAGTATTTAGGATTGTACTACAGTTTTACATCCCCATATAAGACAGGAAATCATTATTGTCCTTTAAAATAATTGGTCCCCAAGTTCTGGCCTAGGGACCAGTACTGGACCATGGATCATTTAGTAGGTTTTTATCTTTTAGCCTCCTCTGTTTCCCCTCAGGCTCTCGTTTCTTTAAAACTCTGTGGCAATGAAATTCAGGCTCTACCAGCAGCCAACAGGTGGAGGTGCTCACAGCTCAGGACCTTGGATCTGTCCAGAAACCAGTTGGGAAAGTAAGCACGTGCACACACACACTCCCTGAACTCTGAACTCACTGGGCAGTAAACTAAGGGAGCCGTTGAACTCGAATCTTATCTTGATTTTTGTCTTTCAGGACGGAGGAAGTGCCCAAATCTCGGAGGTTGGTCTTCCTGACGACATGGAACAGAAGAGATCCAGAACCAGGTTGAGTACCTCACATGAAACACAAAATCACAGCAGTCTGACCCCTGGTCCTGTCTGACCCCTGGTCCTGTCTGACCCGTGGTCCTGTCTGACCCGTGATCCTGTCTGACCCCTGGTCCTGTCTGACCCCTGGTCCTGTCTTCCAGTGTCTCCCATTGAATTTCCCAGCATCCTGCGGGATTCCCTGGAAGTTCTCTATCTGAATGACAACCAGCTGGACTGTGTTCCTCTGTCAGTGTGTGGTCTGCACAGCCTCACTGAGCTCTACCTCTCCAAGTGAGTCCACAGGCACGTGCCCCCTGCTGGGCAGCTGCTGTCCCTCTGTTACACTCTCACTGCCCTGAACTGTGTGTGGCTTCTTATACTTCATTCTCTCTGTGAGGTAAATACTGCATAATGCACAGTGTAGTAGTCTGACATACCACCAGGGGGCACTCTTGTCTTTTATTATTGTTTTGTGGAAGCTTTTCCCAAACGTCCCCACTCCTGCATCTGTCTTGTCATCTGTCTCTGTCCATCAGTACTGGGTTGTTAGAGCCTGTCTGTCTCTGCAGCACTAACCTGAGGTCAGTGACCCACACAGGTGACGTGGATCACCATGTCACACATTAACACTGAACAGAACCTTCTCTGGACTCAGACCAGATGAGTAGAACATGATCATGATTCTGTGAATCCACTTTCTGGAAAGTTCTGCTGCAGCTGTTTGCAGCTGTTTGAAAAAACAGACTCTCTCACAGTGACTAAATCCTTCAGGAAGTCATGGATCCACTCTGGTCCACCTCACTGCCAACAAATCACTTTGGCACCAGACAAATGAGTCCATTTGTCTGGTTCTCAGTAAACGGGTGGTTCAGGACCCCAGTGAGGTCCCCTGGTCTGTGTGTGGAACAGTACTGGGATTGTCACCAACACACCGACACACAAAATACACTGGAGGTTAACAGGGGTTTATCTAGTGGTAGTCGAGTTTTATTGTAAAAATTCGTACTTTTGGTTTTGTCCCGGGGAAAACTCTTTTCTTGACCCATGTCGTCTCTCCTGGTCCGGTCCAGTAATCCAGGAATCCGGGAGCTCCCAGTTGAACTGGGACGTCTGTCCAACCTGTGGCAGCTGGACACTGAGGACCTGAACATCACCAACGTTCCTCAGGAAGTCAGGAAAGAAGGTAGAGAGCAGCTTTTAGGAGACGCTTCAATGAAAAGACGTTTTGTTTTAATGATTTTTAAGTGTGTTTGTAGATGGTGCTGACCTTGCTGCTAGCGGCCTCTACTGCCCCCTGCTGGTGACATGAAGACATGACATTTTGTGAACACCTCTCTGCCATGGTCCGCAGGTCCCGCCTCCATCCTAGCCTTTCTACGTGCTCAGCTCCGTAAAGCCGAACCCTGTAAGCAGCTGAAGATGGTTGTGATTGGTCCACCTCGACAGGGAAAAACCGCCCTGCTGGAGGCGCTGCAGAGTGGCAGAGTTGCAGCCTTCACCCCAGCTGAACGCAGCATCTCCACCTCCACCTGGGAGCTGGAGAAACCTAACGCTGGGAAAAACAACGTGAGGAAACACACCAGTCGGTGTAAACACTGTCACTACATCAGAATGAGGAGAAAAATACACTAAACACATTTTTTGTGTGTGTGGTTCTCTCTGGCATTTGTTTACAGAAAGTACTGTAATGCTTAGAAATGCAGAACTTTTAAAATGATCTTCAGTTCATTTCAATGGTTTTATACATGATTATTAAAATGACTAGAGGTGGAGCTGAGGGCGGAGGTCATGGTTTTAGCAGCAGAACACTGACGCTGGTCTGTGCTCGTACACACAGAAAGACGTGGTGTCCTTCAACGTGTGGGACGTGGGGGGGCAGGCCAGCATGTCCACTGTCAACCAGTGCTTCTTCACTGACAAGGCCCTGTATGTGGTGGTGTGGAACCTGGCCATGGGGGAGGAGGCTGTGGCCTGTCTGCAGACCTGGCTGCTCAACATCGAGGTACAGCGACACAGTTCTGCTTATACACCTGGATCCTTGAGGGGGCGCTGGATCTGCAGTGATGATCATTATTGTTTTGGTTTTTTCCCTGTAGGCTCGTGCTCCGAACTCGGCTGTGGTTGTCGTGGGAACACACTTGGATTTGATTGACACAAAATTTCGCACAGAGAGACTGGCGACGCTGAGAGCTTACGTTCTGGCTCTGTGTCGGTCTCCGTCTGGAGCCCGAGCCACGGGTTTCCCTGATATCACCTGGAAGCACCTGCAGTCAGTGCATATTTGAATTATGGTCCACTGACGGGGGGGGATCCTTGTGCTTGGATACATTGTACTAAGCACAATGTATCTGTGCTTAGTACGCACAGATACATTGCTTACAAAATATATCTGTGAATATGAGAAAAGTACAGAAGCAAACAACAAGTAGCTGAATAGACTTTATCCAGAAATACTGAATATTCACATACAGTACAATACAAAACTAATTGGAAGTAATCACAGAAATTACTCAATTTTTTTACTTTCAATTCAGTGTACTGCATTAACTGTACTGTACTGTGTCTTGTTTTCAGTGAAGTGTCCTGTAAAAACCTGGAGGGCATGGAGGCCCTGAAGAAGTTGATCCACCAGGTGGCACTGTCTATGAAAGACAACAGCAGCTCAGGTTATGGCAGTAAACTGCTGGGGAGGCTGGTGAGTCTTTACTGTCACACAGTCTGAGTTTGGAACCAACAACCGTTGTATGAGCCCAGGTCAATCACAGACATCTTTCTTCCTCCTCCTCCTCCTCCAGATTCCCAGAAGTTACCTGACTCTGCAGGAAGCTGTGATGGCAGAGAAACAGAGACGGGACAGTGAGGATGAAGTTCTGTACCTGACTGAGGTCCAGCTAGACCGACTAATCGAACAAAACCCAGGAAGTGACATCAGAGACTATGAGGACCTGCAGATTGGTAATGACCGTCACAGCTAGGAGATAAGAACCAGACCTCGGACTGTTGCTGAACCACTTTCCTGTTGATGAATTCAGTTTTGTCTCTGTTGTCCTGTGTCCACCACATCCAGCCATCAACTTCCTGATCGAGACAGGAACTCTGCTGCACTTTCCCGACACCAGCCACGGCCTGTGCACGCTCTACTTCCTGTGTCCGGTGTGGTTGTCCGAGTGCCTGGAGAGAATCGTCCACCTGAAGTCGTCTCGGTCCATCGCCAGCAACGGACTGATACGAACTGAAGACCTCAGGGTGAGAGTTAGCAGACCGTCGATCTACCCCACACCAGCTGTGTGGCTCAGTTACAGGCTGTGGCCCATAGACTGGGTTGAAGTGAATCTGTTGTGTTTGTGCTGCAGATGTTGTTGGTGGGGACGGGCTTCACTCAGCAGACAGAAGAACAGTATTTCCAGTTCCTGGCCAAGTTTGAGATCGCTCTGCCCGTGGCCAACTACAGGTAACGTGGAGCCTTTTCATTTGGTGATGGATTTTGAACAGTTTTTACAAATAAAGGACCGTTGTATTTGGTCAAAATCCTAAAAAGAAATTGTGACAAAATTGTATTGTGAAAAACAAATTGCGAATCGTATTGTATCACTTTAAGTACATTGTTACATCACTCCTCTCAACCTGGAGCAAGTCTGTCGTCAGCTCCGAAGTACTTTACAGTAAGCCAGGAGAACTCGATGATCTCCTCCAAACGCTGTTGTAATTCAAAAAGTTTTTGTTGGTAGTTTTTATCATTTCGGTAAAACTGATTCATTTAAACTCTTTTAGCTCAAAAAGCCAGGTTAGCCAAAATTATGTCTGTTTCAGGGTTAGCTTTTAGCCATGTAGAGCACCGCAGCCAAAACTAAAGTTAATAGAATAGAATAGTCTTTCTTGTCATTGTACAACAAAATTGAGGGTGCTCCCACAGAGCCACCATGCACCACAACAAGGTAAGCCAAAAAGAAAGAGTACCACGAAAATGTTAACTGTAAACAATGCTATAAAAAATAGTGGGGTAGTGGGTAGTGCAAGAAAAGTAGTATAAATTGTAAATGTATATTAAACAGAGTATATATACATTTTAAGAACAGGTTTGATTTTATTCTAAATAATAATAATAATTAATGACCTACCATAACCAGGTTTGTTGTTAATGCTGTTGTTTGTCCTTTATGGCCTCTCTGTTTGATCTCAGCATTTTACTCTGACTGTAAAACATCTTAATGTGACCTTTTGACCTCTGTAGCTACCTGCTGCCACACCTCCTGCCTCCTAAACCAGCTGTGGACATCTTCGGCTTCCGTCGGCAGGTCACCAACACCCTGCAGCGACTCTTCAAGATGAGCTTCGTTCCCGCAGGATTCTGGGAACGTTTCATTGCCAGGATGCTCATCAGTCTGGAACAGATGGACCTGCAGGTACCAGAACCCAGAACCAGCCATTCACATTCACACCAGGGTCAGACATCTGGTCAGTTTTCAGGGCAAAAGGAACTTTGAATACCTGAACCTTTGTCCTTTTAATTCAAGCTGACAAGAAGGTTTAATGAGCCAATAGAAGAAGAAGTCTGTCTGTTTTATATCCGCCAATCAGAAGTGCTGTAGGAGCTCAGTTACTCACAGTAGACCAGGATAAACTAAAACAGTGACTGTGATTATTGTAAGAAAAATTAATTGTAAATGAGTAATCCTAATAAAATTGAAAAGAGGAAAATCCCTGAAATGTACCAAAATAAAATCTGACCAAAGTATAACCTTCCTTAGACCTTTGAGCCAAGAAAAAACACCAGAGGGCAGCGCAGCAGGAACTCTGTGATTTACAGCTTCGCTGGGACACAGCAGGCGAGGAGCCGCTGCAGCACCTTCAGAGTCCGACGTAGCCAAACCGTCTACTGGAGGGAGGGGCTTCTGGTCACCTTTGATGGAGGCTTCCTCAGGTAAGGGGCAAGCTGATGTGTTCACCCGTTTTTATCTGTGAGAATTCCCGTTTTTAGGAATAGCAGCCTTGAATGAAGTTCAGTGGAGTTTTGACGACAACAGCTGTGTATGTGCCGACATGGGGAGGGGAGCCTTGAATGAAGTTCAGTGGAGTTTTTGTGTATGTGCCGACATGGGGAGGGAGGTCGTGGTGTCTGCTTTGTCTTAACGTAATTATTAATTTGCCTCTTGGTGGTCAGTGCTGTCTTTATCAGAACACCAACTCAGTAAAAATGCTCAACTTCACCAGCAGGGGTGCTACTGTGTGTTTTTGTTTTTTTCTGTTTCCAGTGTGGAGTCGTCAGACGTCAACTGGAAGAAGAAGAAGAGCGGAGGAATCAAAATCATCTGTCAGTCAGAGAACAGAGACTTCTCTGCCATGGCCTTCATCACCGACCACGTCAACTCTCTGATAGAGCAGTGGTTCCCAGGTCAGACCCTGACACCTGCTGGGTGTGCGTGTCTACTACAGTTAAATTGATCTGACCTGACGTGTGGCGTTTGTCTTGATTCACAGCCCTGACTGCCAGTGAGAGTGACGGCAGTCTCCTAATAGAGCAGTACGCCCCCTGTCCTCTCTGCTCTTCACTGCAACATCAGAAGACCAGGACCAGGATCAGTCAACCTGGACTGGTCAGAGACAGAGCGGCCAAAGATGATGGTAAAATGGATGTCCATTACTTCAACATGGAGGACTGTGTACTGGCCGCCATGGAGGAGGAACACATCACCTGTCCAGAACATCCTGATCAGCCTGTCCTACTGCAAGAACTTGTCCCAGAACTCTTCATGACTGACTTCCCTGCAAGGTACTGTTTTAGTGACTCCTGAAAAATTCTGAAACTGAATGACATTAAAACTGAATTACGTATTTAAAAAAACAGTCTGAGATTAGCTGACCCATGGAGTCGTATAAAATGACCCCCCACCTGAGCCTTTTTTGGGTGTCACACGACATATATGGCTCAGTGCCTAAATATGACTGTACAGTATGTCAGATTAAGTTCTCATGTGCAGATTCCAACACACCCCAGAGGGTGGCAGCAGAACAGCGTCACCGTGAGCTAAAATATCTGTGTTCTCTCTTTAAGTATTGCTTTGGTTTCCCTTTGAAAATGTTATTTAACGTGGAGGTCACGGCCGCAGGAGGTAAACTCAGTAAAACTAAACTCACTTCTTCCTCAGTGTCCCTGCAGTGTCCTCTGGTCACAGGCCAGTTCTCAGAAACGACAGGTCATTCTGCAGAGTCAGTCTAAGTAATGCAATTAGTTAAATGTAGCATACAGTGCCCTTGGTTACCACTAGGGGCCCTCAGATTTAAGCTTGTGTTTTATGGTGAATAATAAGGAGAGGTTTTTCATTTGTAAAAGAGACTGACGTTTCCTGGACTTCAGCCTTTAATACAAGGACACACACACTCTCTCTCACACACACACACTCTCTCTCTCTCACACACACACTTTATAATAAGCTTCAGCTGATTTGTTGCCAGTAACAGCATCTGTTGATGTATTGTCAGACTCAAGGGTAAGCACCAGCACTCCTTCACACACACACACACACACACACACACACACACACACACACAGCTTATCAGTGCAGATATGTGGGGGTCGTTGGCTCTCAGCTCATCTGTTTCCACAGCTCTCCCCTAAATATTTGTGTTAATGCCGTCACAAATGCAGTGTCTCATGGGAAATGGTATAAACACAGTACCAGCAGCTTCACAGCTTTGGTATTCAGAGGACACTTCATACCAGTGCAGGACAGGAACGTTCAAACAGTGGCCTCTGAAATATGTCTCAGGGATTTCTGGATCATTTTCAGGGCAGTGTTACTAAATGTGAAATCAGTGACGGTCCAGTCCATCTTTGGACCAGTTCCAGTTTGGACCAGTCTCTTTCTCAGCTCCAGCACAATAACAAAATAATAATAAAAAAAAAATTTGACCCCAAAGGCCAGTGCTCCACGTCTGCCTGTCCAGAGTGAACAAAGCTGTTGTTTTTGTGTTGAAGGCTGTTTTTAGAGAAGCCGCAGCTGGACTTCACTGAGGACCAGAGTCACATCCTGGGTCAGGGAGGCAGCGGCACCATCATCTACAGGGCTCGGTACCAGGACCAGCCTGTGGCCATCAAACGTTTCCACTTCAGGAAGTGTCAGCAGCAGAACATCAGCATTGACACAGGTTAAAACCGGCTTCTTTCAAAGTGTTTCTAGATCTAAACAGACTGAAGCTAAATATTTAGCTGCTGCAACTTCATCAGGACATAATAAAAATATCTGAAGCTGGTAAAGTGGTAAATACTGAGGTCAGAGTGCTGCTCAGAGATAAACTGCCACAGATGAAAACCAGCTGCTGCTCAGAGTTTGGACCGTTTCTCTTCAGACACCATGGTGAGGCACCTGCAGTCGGCCGACGCCTGTCGCAGCTTCTCAGAGTTCCGTCAGGAGGCCAGCATGTTGCACTCTCTGCAGCATCCCTGCATCGTGCCCCTGGTGGGCATCAGCATCCACCCACTCTGCTTGGCCCTGCAGCTGGCTCCACTGGGCAGCCTCAACATCGTGCTGCAGGAGAAGCTGAAGAGCACCGGTATGAGAACCAAACTCTGGCTCTGGCTCTTCCTCCCCGGTTTTTGTCCTCTGTCCATCCTGAGAATTTTCTTCCTCCCTGCAGGTTCTGAGTACATGCCTCTGGGCCACATGTTGACCTTCAAAGTGGCCTATCAGATTGCAGTAGGACTGGCCTACCTTCACAGGAAGAACATCATCTTCTGTGACCTGAAGTCTGACAACATCCTGGTCTGGTCCCTGCAGGTCTGTACTGGAACTACGACAAAAAACTGATTATTGGCTGCCTCTACAGTATTTACACGTACTCGTGTGGTGTTTTAGTGTTTTTTTTCCAGTTTATTTAAGTTTATTTAACTTGTCATTAATTTCCGGACAGATACAAGAAGCTGTCAACATCAAACTGTCCGACTACGGCATCTCTCGCCAGTCTTTTCGGGAAGGCGCTCTAGGTGTGGAGGGAACTCCAGGATACCAAGCTCCTGAGATCAGACCAGGCATCGTGTACGACGAGAAGGTACTTGGTTTTGTTTTAACTTCCTTAAACCAAACAGATGAAAATACCTCAGACATACTGTATATTTACAAGAAAAAAAGGAAACAACAACTAAACTGGGCAAAACAAAACACTGGTTACTTCAGTGGTTCAGGTTTGTGGCAACCCCACAGAACTGTCAGTAAGTGCTCACAGACCTGTGACGTCACAGCTGTTGGACATCACAGCTGTTGGACATCACAGCTCCAGGTTGTCTTCTCACTGACATCAGTTCCTCAAACACACACAGTACCCAGATGGTACTGCATACTGTAGTAGTATCCTGTACTCCTCAGTACTGGGTCCTGTTGTTTCTAATGATAAAGGCTGCCCCCCCACCCCACGCCCCAACAGCGACTACTCCTTCCTTTTTTTTCTCTGTCACATATGAAAGTCTTTATAAAACGTTTGATCCCAACATGAGGCGCACATGTCGGATTAATAACCAGGAGAGAGGGAGGGAGGGAGGGGGGAGACAGAGATGCCCCCCTGCACCCCGGTGCTGCCTGATTAACTCCATGTGCCCCCCCCCCCAACCCCGCTCCCTCTCTCAGTGGAAATAGACACCACTGGTTTTTACTACGACTGTAGACGATCTACCTTTAAAGCCACACAGCGTGTCTGGGTTTTACTGGTGTCGGACCAGAAACACTAAAACATCAAACTTTAAAGACAGAAGTCTCAGCCTGTGACGAGTTTATCAGTGTCAGCGTCTGAAGAACAGAAGAGTTGGTCAATTTCATTTATGAATTTGAGGTTATAAAAATCCCTACTGTTCAGATTTGTATCAGTGTCAGTGAACACACCGGCAGCAGTGACTACAACAGAACCTTTAAAGGTTCATTATTCCACCCAATTTGGAGGGACACACAACTCCAAAACCTCCAAAACAGGTCGGGGAGGGGGGTCACAGCCCGGACAGTAAACCAGTTAATCACATGGCCATTCACACCTGAGTGAACAGTCGACCTAATGCTGCGTGTCTTTGTACGTGGACCACACCCTCACACAGGGCCACTGTGGGCCACACAGACTGGGATCCAACAAGTGGACTGGTTGGATCTTGCTCTAAGGCAGTTGTTAGTAACTGGTGGTTCATGGGTAGAATCCGGCTCGCCGAACTGTCCAATCCTTTTCCTTACATTTGTATCAGTGACTCAATCTAACCACAGGGGGCAGCAGCAGCATCTGTGTCCTCATAACCTTTAAAGGTTTGTTCTCTCTGAAGTGAAAAACTCCAGTCCAAAATCTTAAAACAAACTTTGTCCTTTCATCTGCTCTGACGACCGTGGGGAATCATCTCCATTTGATTCTGTTCTGTGCTCATCTGTGTCAGTGCTCCCCCTACTGGTTGATATATTTATTGGTTAAATTGAACTCCTGTCCCAGTTTTATCTACGAGGTTCTCACAGCCATCAAAGTCTTCCTGCTCCATTAGTCCAGATCCTTTCATCTATTGATCAGTGCTTCCACTCACCCATGTGGATCAGCAGATAGAGCAGGACCTGAACCCATTGATCAAAAGGTCGCTGGTTCGATTCCCAGCTCCTCCACAAATTAATACGGCCTTGTGCAAATATTGACACATCACATCACATGGATTTCTCAGGTGTCGAGTTGATGGACTGTAAAGGGATTAACTGAAGGACGCGGTGGATGGGCGGCGCTCCCTCAACCATCCATAATTCTGTTCATGTACATGTTGTATTCCAGTGGGCTGATGGTTTGAACCCATAACAGATGAATGTAGGTTCTGTTGGAGGATGATCCGGTGGAATTGGAGTCCAGTATGGACAACTTTGGATTTCAGGAGTCTGATTGGGAGCAGAAAAATGTTGACCTTAAGGAGGCGCTGGAGGATTACTGAATTCACATTACATTAGTGGTAATTTGTTTGAAATGGAAAGATTTCTTAGAGAAAAAAATATTGTTTAAGAGCAGATACAACTATACACCAGTGAGCTCCCCTAGGGGGAGCCAGAGCACTTCAGGAGAGGCACGAAATGGGGAAAAAGAAAGATAGTTGATAGCTGGTGTTGGATATTTTGTGTGTAAGAATATACATGTAATATACATGAGGACAGTAGACCATGTGACTGACCAACGGCAGAGAGTTAACAATGTGAGAATCTGCCAGATGTTTACTCATCACTGAACAACATCAGAGGTTATTGTAGCCTCATCAGGTTTAAGTGCTTCATTGATCGGCTAACTCAGAAGTCGGCTTCATTTTGGTAATGGTGCTGTTGGCGATGCCCAGTTTTGATCTCATAACAAAATGGATCACGTTTGCAGTGTCATGTTTATATAATGAGGTGGTTTTCATTTCCAAAATGAAACCAACTTTAACACAAACGAATTTCAGTTCTTAGTGAAATAAGTCCACATGTACAGAGAATACAGTCTCTGCTAACACATCACTGTAGCATTGCAAAGATAAAAACCAGGTGTCACTGCAGACTGAAGGACTTTTCTCCTCTTGTCTGACTCTGTTGTCAAACAGAAGGTTCTGGGTTTTTTGAGCATCCATTTACAGTTGACATGCCCGGCTGGGGGCACATTGGTTTTTTTAATCTAAAAACATCTGAGATGAAATGATATCCGTCAGGATGTGGCCTCACACCGTCCCTCTTTATGATCCATAAATCTCCTGGTAACAGCCATGCAGCTTCTTTTCATTGGCCTCCTTTCACACTCCTCTCTCAGCGGCTACTTTCTCCATCATTTATTCTCTCCCCTGCCTCGTCAGCGTCTCATTAAAGCGGTAAAACTTCGTCAGAAAGAAGGATTAAGACTCAGGAGAGAGAGCGAGGCCAAGGTTTCATTGGTCAAGGTCAGTGAACGCAGCAGGAGATGGGCTCATAAACACAAGCAGGGGATTATGGGTACTTCACTCTGCTCTTTGAAACCTTTTCCTGCTGGTGAGCAGGGAGCAGTGAAAGAGGAGAAAAAGACCAGTCTGGAGTCAGTTCCCCTGGACTGTTGGACTTAGTGCTGCAGGGATTAGCTGACACAGGAAGTGGAGATAAAGATGTGGTCTGTCTGTTTGAGTGTCACTTCAAGATGTTTCTGGGGGTCCAGGGAACCAAAACACAGGATGGGTTTTTTATTGACTAGAAATGGCACTCGTCTAAGGAAGTTCACTTTAATAATGCAGACTATGGTCCACGACCCTGGTCCCTGGTCTTTCTGGACTGGCTGTTCTATTTACATTTATTTCTATTTTATCAAGTCATTCTTTTGGGGGGTTTGTCCAGAGATAAAAAACCGAGGCCAGAACGTTTTTAAACCTTCCATTTAAAATGTGAATTTAAAACGTCAAAAATGACCAAACCTAGCCTGGCAACATCCGAAAATAACTTAGTCCCAAGATGACTAAAAGCTAATAACAAGACATCGTTAAAATCACTGTAGAAAAAAAAAACAACAGTACCAGGCCACCCAAGACCAAAAATAAAAGAAGCATGTTCACTATTTTTTTCACATGTTAGCAAACTTAGCGAACTTAGCTTACAGCATGTAAGCTAGTGAGATTGCTAATAGATAGCCAAAATAACTGAAAGCTAGCTCAGAGGCAGAAATAGATAAAATATGGCAAAATAGATTGAACATTGGAAACAAAAAAAACTGAGATGATGTCATCACTCTGTTGAAGGTTGTGTCTCAGGAACATGTGAAGAACAGACGATGTGAGATGAGTCCAATGTTTTTAGTGTGTTCCTGGAGGAATGTCCTTATATGACCAAACCATTGTTTTAGTGGTGACATCACTGCACACACATACAGATGCTCAGAGCTGGAGTTTATCAGTGATGTCAGCTCAGAGGCAGCCGTGAGAGTGTTTGCTGGCGTCGCCAAGCTCTTTAGCTCTTCAGTTATTCTGGGAATTCCCACGAATGTCGAACTCCTCCACTCTGTATCTGAACACTGGGAGGCTGGAATTCTCTGCTCTGATAACAGACTCCGAGGACAGGAGACTGAGCAGGGAGGGGGTGTGCGGGGTGGTTGGCCCTGTTCTATAAAGAGAAAGTGAAAGTCTTTTGTGTTGTTGTTGTTTTAAATTTAAATTAAAAGCCAGTGTGTCTCAGGAAGTGGAGAAAGAAAAAAAAAACTGTTCACGCAGACAACTTTCTTCAACGTCCTGTTTGAGTCAGAGATCCTTATGTTGAGTATGTTAATGAACAGTGGTTAGTTAGCTCTTAGCAGGTAGCAATAGAGGGATAGAAGGTCACATTGTTTAGGATGTGTTAAAAAACCTGACCAGTTCCTGTGGCTATTAAAGAACGTTGAGAGTGTACGGTTAGTTTCATTCAAAATGCACAGTCATCCAGTGTCATCAGCTAAAGTCCAAACAGACAGAGCTGCACTGCTGTTTGAGAAATTTCCAGCTTGTCTCACAGCTACCAAACACTACGCAGAGGACTGAACATTATTCTAATCTACAGGGAGGTTGTTAATCACCTCCAGTTGTTGATGTTTCATGCAGATGTTCTGTTACAGCCACTCTCTACACAATCCTTATTTTGATCTCTGTTCTTCTTCCTTTCACTGCTGCCTGGCTAAGGTGGATATGTTCTCCTATGGCATGGTTTTGTACGAGCTGTTGTCAGGGCGACGGCCAGCGTTGGGTCAGCACCAGCTTCAGATAGCTAAGAAGCTCTCCAAGGGTGTACGACCAGCCCTCGGCAATCCAGAGGAAGTCCAGTTCCACTGCCTTCACCGGATGCTGACTGAATGCTGGGACACTAAGCCTGAGCGGGTGAGAAGCTGTCCACACATGACCCCCACTCAGGACACACCAAGGTCTGTAGGATGGATGTGTCGGCTTCAGCTCACACTGAGGCCGAGGCTCGTCTCTGTCAGTACAAACATGATTTCTTTTAATCAGCTGTACCCCAGTGACACTACTGCATATGACCACAAGAGGCTGCAGTAAACCATTTTCTCCATGGACTTTTCTATGGAGATTTTATATTTAAGTCCAAACAACATGAGTAAACAAACTGACACCAGATGATGACATGGACACGGAGGAGGATTTTCACTTCCTGTTATTGGGTTTTGTTGTGTAATTCATTCCATCAGTTTCCCACAGCTCCCCCTACTGGACCTTCAACTCCACAGTCCAACTCCTGTAACTCATTTGATTAACGGTCTGTGGTACTGGCCAGGACTCGACTGGTCCTTAGTACAAAAAAAGTTGGGGGCCACTGGTCTACTGGACACTTGGCTTAGATTTGAGGACTTTTGACTCTGTGTCCAAAAACCTTTTTCAGTTGGACCTGACTGCTGGGTCCAGGTCTGGATTGCTGCTTTGTTTGACCATAAAGAGTTATTATGAAGACGGCATCACAGTCACTGGACCACTCCAGGTTCTGGACTTCCTGTAGGACCAGAGACCTGGATGACTTGTTTCTGTCTTTGGTCTTTCGTCCACAGAGGCCTCTGGCCCTGCAGTGTGTGCGGCAGATGCAGGACCCCAGCTTCCCTTGTCTCAGGTACGTCCTGTCATGTGACATCCACTCTCAGCTCTTCCTGTCGGAGCTGCAGGGACACAGCGCCGTCTTCTGGAGCTACGACAAGGACGGCCGGTGAGTTTCGACTCAACAGTTGGATATGTAGTTGAGGTGACAGGTTAGAAATGACCCAACAGTCAGCGTGTGTGTGTGTGTGTGTGGAAAGGAACTACAGTGTGATCAACGTCCAGAAGGCTCAGATGGAGGTGAAGAGGATGTCCTGTCCAGGAGGACGGATCAGCTGTCAGATGAAGACTGCCACCACTCTCTGGATCGCCACTGAGGTACTGCACTGTACACGGAGGCTTGTGTCCATGTATGTGAGCAGTGGTCCAGGAGTTGGACTGAATGTTGGTACTGGTTGGTTTTGGTTCTTTTTATGGATTTATTTCTAGTGAAAAGACACTTCAGATATTTAGCTAATTCAGAGTTTAAATCTTAGCCATCAGTTTAACCTTAACCACACTAAGGTTTTAGTTGTTGGTTGTTGGAAGGAAAAACTTCAGCCGAAATAAAAACATTTCAGACTTTTAGAATCTGTTCCACATAGTGTTTTAAAAGTTCCTTGAAGACCTGGAGGATTATGGACTGCAGCTGAGGGACTTGTTCTGCTGTGTTTTTGCCGTGACAGGAACAGGAAGTGTTCATCTACAGTCTGAAGGACATGTGTCCACTCAGTCAACCACAGAAACACTTCTGCTGTCCAGCCATGGTCACCTGTCTGTTTCCTGTTCCTGCTCCACAACAGGTCTACACACCTACACACACACACACACACACAGCAACCCCCCAAGCCCTCCGTCCCCTATCACTCTAGTTTCTGGTAACAGCTGGATCCACTTCAAAGGTAACCAGTGAGATTGAGTAACGACTGGAAGCTAAGCTGCAGGTCAGAGGTCAGAGGTCACACACTGTTAAAGTGTATGACTTTCTTTAGTGTTACACACTGTTTTATGGTCAGTCAACTGTCGTGGTGGTTCTCCTGCACCAGTGACGTTGACGTATGATGAACATAAACAAACAGAATGAGTGACTGGAGATGAAGGTGTTCACAGAAACACAGA
>NC_024311.1:10425943-10432035 GCF_000523025.1 Cynoglossus semilaevis | reverse complement strand
TGAGATGATGTCATCACTCTGTTGAAGGTTGTGTCTCAGGAACATGTGAAGAACAGACGATGTGAGATGAGTCCAATGTTTTTAGTGTGTTCCTGGAGGAATGTCCTTATATGACCAAACCATTGTTTTAGTGGTGACATCACTGCACACACATACAGATGCTCAGAGCTGGAGTTTATCAGTGATGTCAGCTCAGAGGCAGCCGTGAGAGTGTTTGCTGGCGTCGCCAAGCTCTTTAGCTCTTCAGTTATTCTGGGAATTCCCACGAATGTCGAACTCCTCCACTCTGTATCTGAACACTGGGAGGCTGGAATTCTCTGCTCTGATAACAGACTCCGAGGACAGGAGACTGAGCAGGGAGGGGGTGTGCGGGGTGGTTGGCCCTGTTCTATAAACAGAAAGTGAAAGTCTTTTGTGTTGTTGTTGTTTTAAATTTAAATTAAAAGCCAGTGTGTCTCAGGAAGTGGAGAAAGAAAAAAAAAACTGTTCACGCAGACAACTTTCTTCAACGTCCTGTTTGAGTCAGAGATCCTTATGTTGAGTATGTTAATGAACAGTGGTTAGTTAGCTCTTAGCAGGTAGCAATAGAGGGATAGAAGGTCACATTGTTTAGGATGTGTTAAAAAACCTGACCAGTTCCTGTGGCTATTAAAGAACGTTGAGAGTGTACGGTTAGTTTCATTCAAAATGCACAGTCATCCAGTGTCATCAGCTAAAGTCCAAACAGACAGAGCTGCACTGCTGTTTGAGAAATTTCCAGCTTGTCTCACAGCTACCAAACACTACGCAGAGGACTGAACATTATTCTAATCTACAGGGAGGTTGTTAATCACCTCCAGTTGTTGATGTTTCATGCAGATGTTCTGTTACAGCCACTCTCTACACAATCCTTATTTTGATCTCTGTTCTTCTTCCTTTCACTGCTGCCTGGCTAAGGTGGATATGTTCTCCTATGGCATGGTTTTGTACGAGCTGTTGTCAGGGCGACGGCCAGCGTTGGGTCAGCACCAGCTTCAGATAGCTAAGAAGCTCTCCAAGGGTGTACGACCAGCCCTCGGCAATCCAGAGGAAGTCCAGTTCCACTGCCTTCACCGGATGCTGACTGAATGCTGGGACACTAAGCCTGAGCGGGTGAGAAGCTGTCCACACATGACCCCCACTCAGGACACACCAAGGTCTGTAGGATGGATGTGTCGGCTTCAGCTCACACTGAGGCCGAGGCTCGTCTCTGTCAGTACAAACATGATTTCTTTTAATCAGCTGTACCCCAGTGACACTACTGCATATGACCACAAGAGGCTGCAGTAAACCATTTTCTCCATGGACTTTTCTATGGAGATTTTATATTTAAGTCCAAACAACATGAGTAAACAAACTGACACCAGATGATGACATGGACACGGAGGAGGATTTTCACTTCCTGTTATTGGGTTTTGTTGTGTAATTCATTCCATCAGTTTCCCACAGCTCCCCCTACTGGACCTTCAACTCCACAGTCCAACTCCTGTAACTCATTTGATTAACGGTCTGTGGTACTGGCCAGGACTCGACTGGTCCTTAGTACAAAAAAAGTTGGGGGCCACTGGTCTACTGGACACTTGGCTTAGATTTGAGGACTTTTGACTCTGTGTCCAAAAACCTTTTTCAGTTGGACCTGACTGCTGGGTCCAGGTCTGGATTGCTGCTTTGTTTGACCATAAAGAGTTATTATGAAGACGGCATCACAGTCACTGGACCACTCCAGGTTCTGGACTTCCTGTAGGACCAGAGACCTGGATGACTTGTTTCTGTCTTTGGTCTTTCGTCCACAGAGGCCTCTGGCCCTGCAGTGTGTGCGGCAGATGCAGGACCCCAGCTTCCCTTGTCTCAGGTACGTCCTGTCATGTGACATCCACTCTCAGCTCTTCCTGTCGGAGCTGCAGGGACACAGCGCCGTCTTCTGGAGCTACGACAAGGACGGCCGGTGAGTTTCGACTCAACAGTACGACAAGGACGGCCGGTGAGTTTCGAATTTTGGATATGTAGTTGAGGTGACAGGTTAGAAATGACCCAACAGTCAGCGTGTGTGTGTGTGTGTGGAAAGGAACTACAGTGTGATCAACGTCCAGAAGGCTCAGATGGAGGTGAAGAGGATGTCCTGTCCAGGAGGACGGATCAGCTGTCAGATGAAGACCGCCACCACTCTCTGGATCGCCACTGAGGTACTGCACTGTACACGGAGGCTTGTGTCCATGTATGTGAGCAGTGGTCCAGGAGTTGGACTGAATGTTGGTACTGGTTGGTTTTGGTTCTTTTTATGGATTTATTTCTAGTGAAAAGACACTTCAGATATTTAGCTAATTCAGAGTTTAAATCTTAGCCATCAGTTTAACCTTAACCACACTAAGGTTTTAGTTGTTGGTTGTTGGAAGGAAAAACTTCAGCCGAAATAAAAACATTTCAGACTTTTAGAATCTGTTCCACATAGTGTTTTAAAAGTTCCTTGAAGACCTGGAGGATTATGGACTGCAGCTGAGGGACTTGTTCTGCTGTGTTTTTGCCGTGACAGGAACAGGAAGTGTTCATCTACAGTCTGAAGGACATGTGTCCACTCAGTCAACCACAGAAACACTTCTGCTGTCCAGCCATGGTCACCTGTCTGTTTCCTGTTCCTGCTCCACAACAGGTCTACACACCTACACACACACACACACACACACACAGCAACCCCCCAAGCCCTCCGTCCCCTATCACTCTAGTTTCTGGTAACAGCTGGATCCACTTCAAAGGTAACCAGTGAGATTGAGTAACGACTGGAAGCTAAGCTGCAGGTCAGAGGTCAGAGGTCACACACTGTTAAAGTGTATGACTTTCTTTAGTGTTACACACTGTTTTATGGTCAGTCAACTGTCGTGGTGGTTCTCCTGCACCAGTGACGTTGACGTATGATGAACATAAACAAACAGAATGAGTGACTGGAGATGAAGGTGTTCACAGAAACACAGACATGTTTACGACCAGAGTTGGAGTGAAGTTTTCTTCATGTTTATTCATCACTGACCTGTGAATCACATGACACCACTTTATTAAATCAGGCTCTGATTGGCTAGTTATGTTGTTAAAAGGTTCTGAGACAGTTTAAAATTGAAATTAATTTAATAATTTAAAAGATCCTTCAGTCCTCCATCACAGACGTTCTTCTGAATTATGAAAACATTTTCATCTGTCTGTGTGCTGTCCTGGTCCACCAGAGTCTGGACAGAGTGTTTGCTGGGATGTCTGATGGTCTGGTGACTGTCTACAGTCTGTTGGACCACCTGCCTCTGGACGGAGAAACCTACCTGTGTTCACACACACTCAACAAAACGACCTTTGGTCTGAAGGACTCCGATCCCAGACAGAGACCGTTTGCTGTTAAGACCATGGCTGTGGTCAGTGGAGGGTCTCAGGTGAGTCAGAACCGAGCCAGGTTAGACCCGCTGTCCTCACTGGCAGCCCAAGAAGTTAGTACCGAAACCAGAGCTCCACGTGGCTTTGGTCCCATCTCAGTTTCACACTCTTGACCTACGGGTTCCACTGACCAACAGTCCCTGTGTTCTACAGCTGTGGTTCTCCAACGGTCCTGGAGTTCTGGTGGTCGACTCACTCAGCCTCAAGGCTCTTCAGCGTTTAGATCCATATGAGCTGCCGTCCACGGTGGTGTCCATGGCAACCAGCTTCAGTCTGTGGGGGGAGGAGTCAGTGTGGCTGCTGGACGACCACACCAACACCATGCTGCTGTACCACGCTGCCTCCTTTCAGATTTGTGCCAAGTACTGGTGAGTGGACCAGGGAAGGTCCAGATGGGTGCCTTTTCTCATATACAGTGTTCCCTCTCTATATCGCGATTCTCCTTTCAGTCCCTCAGTACATCCTTTTTTTTATTCTGATCTCGTGAGAGTTTCGCTGTATTGCAGCGAAATATACAGTGTTCTATAATAATGGTAATGGTAAATATTTTTTTAATTTCCAATTTTTTTATTTTCATGATACATTTTTTTTACCATCTTTATACTTGTGTCAGAGCAGTCTTTGTGACAGTGAGTCACCATAGTCAGAACTCGGGTCAGAAGATTTCTGATTGGTCGTTTACTTCTTGTTCAGCTGCGGGGACAGTAACCCTCTCAGAGACGTCTTCACTGTCCAGCGTCCAACAGCAATCACCGCAGTGACAACCAGTGACCTGAGGAGCTCCAGTGAGGTGGAGGACGTAGGACAGATGAGTGGAGAGGTGACCCTGATCTACAGTCAGGAGGCCGGGACTCAGATCATCCAGCACCAGGACTCACTGACGGACTACTGCTCCATCTCCTCCAGCTGCTCCTTCTCCTCAACCACCGCCACCTCAGAGCCACCGTCCATGGACTATCTCAGTGACGGCACGCCCAGACCGCTACAGTCATCGCCACATTTACAAGTACAGTCACAAGTACAGTCGGAGCAGGAGACGCTGAGCAGCAGCCAGAACCAGGAGGAGTCCATCAGTCCTGACCTGGACTCTGTGGAGATTCTGTCTGACGTAGGCTCTGAGCTGCAGGCCTTCACTGTCCTGCCTGTCAGTGGGTCTCTGTGGATCCCTAGGTACTCACACTCACACACTCACACACACACACACACACACACACACTCTGATCCAATTCTCCAAACATCATTACCTTCCTTCCATCATCTGTTAAGACCATCAGTGACATCACATCACTGAGGAGGTTCGTCCAACACTGTTTCCTCTGATATAGGAATGTTGTGGGTTCCACAGTGTAGTGGTTAGCGTGCCTGCCTTGGAAGCAGAGAGTCCTGGGTTTGATTCCCAGAGGAACCAAATGGAAGTCACTTTGGATAAAAGTGTCTGCTAAATGTAATGTAATATTTTACTGTTTAGTGACTTTAGTTTATAATGACCTCAATGACACAAACTCATCACACGAGGCAGCAGCAGACCAGCTCAATTATCAAATGAATCACTGAACAATGTATGAAGATCATTACCACTGGGGGTGTAACTGCTCACCTGCTTACTGTAAGGCAGGAGTAACACTGACATCACCTCCTACTTTTCTTTATCTTGCAGGCGAGGAGGTGACATGATGGTCATCGATTTGCAGTCACATGGTGATCAGCTGACAGGGCGTGTCATCGCGGTCCTCAGCCCCCCTTGTTTGTCTGCAGGGTAAGGTCTTCTCCTTCACTGCAGTAAAACAAACTTCAACGCATCAGAATTTAAGTGTCAGATTATAATCTCAGCTCTACCTGGGGGTATGGGGGGGGGGGGGGTAATCTATAGTATTTCACTGGCAAAGTCAGAACTCCTCAGAACATTCTGTCTCAGACTTCCAGACTGGTTGAAACACTTTCTCTCCAAGTTTCAACGTACAGCAGCTGGGGTCTTTCATCGTCTGTCGGTGCTGATGATGGACCTGGTTCTCGGGGACATGAAAGTTACTCGCTGACTTCCAGCATTTCCTTCCACCTGCGTTCAGGAATCACTTTAATCTCTCTGTAAACCCTGAGAGGCCGGGACGCAGCAGAGAGCTGTGTTTGTTTCTGTCGCTGCAGCATCAGTGGTGGAGGGGGTTGAGGGGGACCGTCATCATCAGCTTAGGCTGCTTCACTGCTAGTCTGTAATTATTTCTGTGAAGGCGCAGCAGCTGCTCATCTGGAGGAAAAAGAAGCTCCTGTGTGTGTGTGTGTGTGTGTGTGTGTGTGTGTGTGTGTGAGAGAGACGCTTCAAAGGGGGCGGAGCCTGCTGCACCTTTTAGCAACAAGTAATAAAAGCAGCAGCGAACATCAGGGGCCTTAATAAGCAGCTGCTGCACCTGTGAGACCAGAGGTCATCGGGTCATCAGGCCTGAAGGTCTGAAGGTCTGGTCATTGAAGTCCAGATCTGTTATGACTCAGCAGTTAGATATTATTACACATGTAATTACAGCAGTCACCAGTAGAGTTAACGACAAAGTACACAAGCCTGGAGGAGTCAGTCTGAAGGAAACGCTGAATAATCATTGGGACAGTGGACACAGACAGACGTCCACTGAAGACCTGCTGGGTCCACAGCCTGTCTTCTCAGAACCTGAACA